>NC_133392.1:120069995-120377950 GCF_047511655.1 Castor canadensis
AAGTGAATTTTAACTCATAGGACCATAAAATGTTAAGCTAAAGAAGACCTTATCTTTTAAATTTTACTAGCTACCTTATTTTATATTCTGATTTAACTAACCTCTGCTTATATTGGCAGGTGGGAATGGGTGGATGATAGCACATAGGATACATTAGGTCATTTTAATTAGATTAGAATAAAGCAAATTCTGTTATTCAAGCCCACATGTTATTAAACACCATCTATGTCAATCAGAATTTGAAAATAAAACAGAAAACCCATATTAATGGGTTTTGATATTATTTGGTTTTGATATGCCAGAGGAGCTTGCACACATTATAAAATGTGTCATATTACACTTCTAAAAACAGTTACGT
The DNA here is from genome assembly GCF_047511655.1 of Castor canadensis. Classification (NCBI taxonomy): domain Eukaryota; kingdom Metazoa; phylum Chordata; class Mammalia; order Rodentia; family Castoridae; genus Castor; species Castor canadensis. The sequence goes on from NC_133392.1 coordinate 120,070,354, forward strand.
GCCTGTAGAGTATATATCTAGTAGTCATATGACACTAGCATTTAGAAGATAAGATATAATCTTGAACCTTGTTATTTCAGCAGATCTACAAATGAGAAGTTCACAAGCACATAGGAACTACCTGGAAGATGGAGAAGGCGATGGCTTTTTAAGATGCCTCTCTCTGTATGTATTCCTTATTCTGTATAAAGAAGGTAAAATTTGGGCTGTCAGAGTTACTCAAGTGGTAGAGATTGAGGAATAAAAGGGATGCTAAGATGAACACTAGTTTTCTGTCCTAACTAGTTGCTACTGCAACCCAGATGTCAGATATGTCCTCATTCATGGAAATAAATTCCTTAGTTCCTACATGACGGTTGGGCCATATAGAGAGATGCAATGCGTTCTCCAAAGTCCACTTCTTTTTCTGGGAAATAATGACTGCACAAACCATTTCTTTAGCTTGTTCAAATGTTAAACCGTCAAGGGCTAGGGGTATGGCTCAAAAGTGGGAGAGCACTTGGAGGCCCTGAGTTCAAACCCCAGTACCACCAAAAAATAAATAAATAAATAAATAATAAAAACCAAAAAAAAGTCAAGTGAATAAGTGAATGGCTTATGGTAGTAAACATAGATCTTTTTAGGCAGTATTAGGGACTTACACTCTTATACTTTAAGAGTGTAAGTCCCTAATTTTACATATATATATATATATATATATTTATGTATAAAAGCTTGTCTTTTTCCTGTTCTTTGAATATTAATAGGTTAATTACAAAAAAACCTCCAGTCACTGATTCTCTTAACTGAACTTCTGCTTTAAGATTTTCTCAATCATAAGAAAAATATAACTGTCTGTTCATTAAAATATACTTTAATGGTCCCAAGATGCCTCATAATATACGTGCTCTTTTAAACTGAAGTGTAGGTAAATTATAGCAAATTAAATATTTGAAATGTTATAAGAAAGCTGACTTCTCGAACCCTGTTGTGAATCCATCTATAAAACAAATGATCACTTCATAATTTACTGATTCTATCCCTTAATTTTTTGGGATATTATTTCCTTAAAGTGAGTATCATTATAATACCTTACAAAGTAATATGTGACATTTATATGACTGTTCAATTTATAGGATACTTATTTGCTTTATTTTATTTAGTAATTAGAAAGTACTTTTGACAGTAATTTGGTTTCATTTTACATATTTAGTAGAAAGTCGGTATGACTGGTTTTATCATTATGATTGTTACTGAAAAAGTTATATAGCCAGGCTACAGAAACTTTATAAATGGAGAAAAGGACATCATATCACCCTAATATTCTAGCTGTTAACTGTATTTCCCTCCATAAGCATGCTATTTAAATAACTTTTAAAATACTGCACAAAGTTTTGACTATATTATTCAGATAAGTATATAAAGTTGCCTTTAATTATTAAGACTTCCCTTTTTTATATTATGGAATTTTAATACGACTGAATATTGATTTTTTTTTTTCCAGTAACTCTGGGTGGATTTTAACCACAACTCTAGTCCTCTCGGTGATGGTTTTACTCTGGATTTGTTGTGCAGCTGTTGCTACAGCTGTGGAGCAGTATGTTCCTCCTGAGGTAAATTTCATTATTACCCTTGGGCCATTTGAAGAATGAGCTGTATGAAAAATCATTTTAAGTGCCTCATTTGGTTAACTAGAAAAATAAAGCCTCTCTACTATAGAATGAGAGAAAATCAGAGGTTTTAATCTGGTTCAAGTTGGTATACATTAAAATTCCAAGTTTGCAAGCACTGGAATCATTGTTCCCAGTTTTATCTGATGACAGAGGTTGACTGCTTTCAGCAGAGTGTCTCTCCCTGGTTCTCTGAGACTGAAAAGATCAATGGGCACCATTTTCTAAGATAATGTGGTATATAGGAGAGACTATATGTAGAACTACTTAAATTTTTGAGTTAATTGCCATTAATATTAAGGAATAATTGTTGCTTTAGAAATTATAAGACTGGAGTATTTGATTCTTACTGTGTTCTGGTAACTAAATCCAAGAGTTACTAAATCTGGTAACTAAATCACTATTGTGATTTCTTTGGTAATTAAAATTTAACTGTCCTAAAGAAACATAACTGTTAAAGAATTTTGTTTTTTGAAAATGTATTTGATGATTCAACTTAGCTTTCAAGAAAAGAAAGTTATTTATACAATGTCTGTTGATATCAAATCCAAGTTAAATAGACTAGGTTTATCTTGTGCTTATGAGTACCATTAAAAAAGAGAAAAGAAGAAATGAGGGAAATTAAAACAGAATCTAGAAATAAGTCATTGGCATGACGTAATGAATACAGATACCTGGAAACTGGAACAAGATAATGTTGATAACTAATATTTATGTACTTCTTTAAAATTGCAAAGTATCTTCTTGTCTCATATATGTCCAACATCCAACAATATTATACAGTAGGTTGTATTATTTCATTTTATAGATGAATACACAGACTTCACAATGTAGGTAACTTTCCTAGGAGTGCATAACTATGAAAGTGTTCAGGCTAGAATGAAGTCTGTTTCTTTAGATTGACAATTCCTGTGTTTTTTTCTGTATGTCATCTTATCTGTGGCTGATAAAATGTTTACATGAGACAAATGATGAATAAATCATTAAAAATTGTCAACTGTAATTGTCAGGTAAGGCTTTTAGAGAAGGAAGGACTTGACCTGAACTTTGAAGAATAAGTAGTAAGGTGTGGAGTAGCAAAATGGAGGGTAGACAATTTTCCCAGGAACAGGTAAGAATAAGCCAATTGCTAGGAATTAGAGAAGTTAAGGAGAACTGGTAAATTTCTACAGAACTCATCTCTTTATGATATGAATGTGCTAATAACATCCTCTTACCATATTATGTACTTGTGTTCTCTGATACGTTTTAATAATTTATCATTTATTTATTGTTTATTTGCCATGTGGAGGATTGAACCTAGGGCTTTGCTCATGCTAGGCAAGTGCTCTACCACTGAGCTACACCCCTGACTCCTGTATTTTAATCAATGTATTGTCCCTGGTAAAGCTGAAATTATGCATCTAGCATAGAATTGCCTTTGCCTATTACTTTCCTTTGAGCCATTTCATACACTCCAAATCTTCATGACAGCAAGGCTACAAACCTCTGGTAATAGAACTTTGTTGACCTCATACCCTGTGATACCTTGTTCCCTTCTATCTTATATTCCTGTTTCTTCCGATTACTCCTAGGAGGCCTTCTGTAAAATGAAATGCACATAGTCATTGGTTAATGGCTTTGGTTGGAATTTACCTTGATGAATTCCCCACAGCCTGGATTCTGGTTCAACTTTGTTGAACACTTTCTAGTGGGCATTGTTATGAGTGTTTCCTGTGAATTCGCTCATTTAATGCTCAGTAACCCTGTGAGATGATGTTTGTAATTGCCCCACTGTCACATATCAGTAAGTGGTAGAACCAGGCTGTGAACTCGGATAGTCTGACTCCAAAGCTATTGGTCTTAAGTCTCGTTGGTCAACCTGGAATCTAAGTAGGGGAGATCATTATGTGATTCATATCAGGAGCTGCTGTGCCGTGCGCCCTCTTTGACACCACTGGTTCAGGTTTTGAGCCATGATGCGCATACTCTCTTACCTCAACAGCTCTTGGCTAGGCAGTCATGACTTGCCCTCTCTTATCTCCTTGCTTGATCTAGAAGGTGACCTGTTCTGGAGATGTTTTCACATATGGACCAGTGTGGTTGTGGTTGTATCTTGTAGACACAGGGTCTTTCCCTCCCTTCCAGACGACTCTTTCTCTTTTAGATGATGTCTTTGCATTCTTAGGGAAAACAACCTTCGGTTCCCAAATATGCTCCCACCAAGGCCCCTGTGACCATAAGGCATGAGAGCCACACTGTTGGTTTCTCTTGCAGCCCCTCTAGATAGAGGGGCCAGAAGGTCATTACTTTCTTGTCCTTCCCTACAACTCTTTCTTCCCATCCTTGACAGCTAAAATTATGGCTGCATTTTGAGAAAGCCTATACTTTTTAAGGAGATACATTCTGTTAAAAAATGTGTATAAGAAAGCCATTTGGATGCATTACTTTTAAACTTTTCTGTACATGTGAAACCATACCTTGGCTAGGTAATAATTTCATTTTAAGTATATTTTTATTATAAAAGTATTATACACTTAGTGTAAAAATTTATCAAGTACACATAAAGCAGGAAAATCAATCATCCTGTCTAGAATATGCTGCCATTTAACTGTCAGTATGTGCTATTTTTTAATAGACACTATTTTTATTGTTCTAGAATATAGTGTAAGTACTATACTCTTTTCATAGTTTCTCCTTCGTTCACCATAGAAATAATTTAGAACTTAGTGTTAGAAAAATTAGATTTTCTTGACCAACAGTCACTTTTTTCTTCCCATCAGCTTCTTTTTCTTTCTTTCTTTTGTATTTTTGGTACTAGGGATGGAACCCATTGAAATAACATCTCCAGCTTCATAAAACTTTTTTATGGGCTTAGTATTGGAACATAGTTATTTCTGCCCTCTCCCCTAGTAACATAAGACTCTATTTTAAGTTCTATGAGTCTATCTCATCCTTGAGATATATATTATTTATATTTTGTTGTATTCTTTTTTTTTCTGGCAGGGAGCAGTACAGGGGTTTGAACTCAGGGCCTCATGCTTGCTAGACAGGTGCTGTACAGTTTGAACCACTGTGCCAGCTCTGTTTTGTGTAGAGTATTCTCAAAATAGGGTCTCACAAACTGTTTGCCTGGGCTGATTTCAAAACATGATCCTCCTGATTTCTGCCTCCCAAGTAGGTAGGATTACAGGCATGAACTACCAGCTCCTGACTGACTTTGTTGGATTCTCTGCACATATGATCCTATTGCTTAAAGGCATTTAACACAGCTGAGAGAATAGCTCTGTTCCTTACAGATTTAGTACCCTTAGTGCCTACACCAAGGGTGAAATACAAAAAGCTTCCTTTTCGCCAGGCTCTGGTGGCTCACGTTCCTTTGTTAAATCAGTGGCATCTGAGTGATACAAGATTTAGATATTATTTTTTCATTCTTACGATCCTTTTCTCATAATTATGATGTCTTATTTATTTATTTATTTGACAGAGTCTTGCTATGTAGCCTAGGTTGGCCTCAAACTCAAGATCCTCCTGCTTCAGCCTCTCAGTTGCTGGGATTATAAGCATGCACCTCCATACCCAGCTTATGATGTCATTTTTAAAACCTTATAGGGCTAGGCACAGTGGTTAACCCCACTGTTCAGGAGGCAGACATTGGGAGGAGCATGGTTCAAGGCCAGCCCAGACAAAGAAAGTTAGGGAGACCCTCCATCTCAACCAGCAAGCTAGGTATGGAGGCATATGCCTGTGGTCCCAGCTCTTGAGAAGCATGGGTAGAAGGGTCATAGTCCCAGGCCTGCCAGGGCAAAAATAAGACCCTACCTAAAAAATAATCTAAAAGGGAAAAGAATTGAAGGCATGACTCAAGTGGCAGAGCAAGGCCCTGAGTTCAAACTCTAGAAGCGCCAAAAAAAAAAAAAGAGAGAGGAAGGGAGGAAGGAATGAAGAGAAGAGAAGACTAGTCATTAGTAGTCCTTCCAAGCAGCAGCATCATCACTTCCTAGCTGAGAACTGGTATCTTGGGAATGACCTCTTGACTTAAAATGCTGTTTTTGTTTTGAGGTTCAGCCATGTGATAACATATATCAGTATTGATAAGGTGCTGTTTATTTTGCATCTTTTAAAAACATGTTTCTAACACCATGTACTTCTGTGTGGTTCTTGCTGTGTAATCTAGTCATTTGCTCTGCCAGTGCCAGCACTTTAATTTCTAACATGGATTCAGAGATTTGTTGCAGTTATGAGTTGATCAACAAAAAAATCTCTCCTATTTTTTGGTAAAGGCTTTTGTTCTTCTGTCTTTAAGAACTGGACATACATCTAAGTAAATGTACTCTCAAAAGCTATTAAGATATTGTCATTTCACTCCAGTGAGTTTTATAAGATTTGCAGTGATTCTGTTTTATGCTTTCATTCTTTTCTTTTAGTACCTTCTTAGTATCATTGATGAGGAATTTTTATATGTTTATGAAGACCTTTCTATCAGTGTTGGTGTTTCATTTATATTTTTTGTTCTCACAGACCTTCAGTAAGTACATACCATTTTCCAAATGTGTTAAGTTAAACCACTTAGTGGTTTAACTGAAAAATTTGCACCAAATCCTTTTGCTGCTCAGTAGAAGAGGTAAGATCTTCAAGGATTTCATCACTTAAGGCATCCATCAAACATGCAGAATCAGAACCCTTGGTATGATCATATTTGGTACTCATTTGTTATACCTCTACAGATTTTAAATTTGGACATTTGGAAAAGCGTTAGGACCCGAATCATATTATCCTATAAAAACATTCTTCATTCTCAAAGATGTTTATAGAATTTCTTTTACCAAATATCCATAAATTAAATTGTTATTTGGAAACTTACTTGGAGAGGTTCCTAATTATACAAATTAATGATGTGCATTAACTGTTTTTTTTTTTTTTTTTTTTTTTTTGGCAGAAACTGAGTATCTATGGTGACTTGGAATTTGTCAATGAACAAAAGCTAAGCAGATATCCAGCTTCTTCTCTGGTGGTTGTTAGATCTAAAACTGAAGATCATGAAGAAGCAGGGCCTCTACCTACAAAAGTAAACCTTGCTCATTCTGAAATTTAAGCTTTTGTTAAAAAAAAAAAAAAAAAGTGTCATCGACATGTAAATTTCCATTCCATTCTCGTAGAGCTGTTAAAAATGGTTTCATTGGATAGGCCTTAAGAAATCATTATGACTTGCAAATAAAGTTGCCCAAATCTGTGAAGACTGTATTTGCTGTAACTTTACCTGTATTTTTTTTTCTAGTAATTTAAGACATGGGCATTTTGGGTTATATTTTTATTTTACTAATATCTATAGCTACTTCCTAAGTTTCATTGGTTTTGGTTTTTTTCCTTTTTTTAGCTGATCATTGTTCTTCCTCCCCTGCTGCCATGATACTGTTAATTCTCTTAGTTAATATAGCTGAATATTTAGTAGGATGTGATGCTTCTGGTCAGAAAGGGCCCACAAACCTGTAATTTGAAAATTAGCAGAAAATGCCATTTAATGACACTACATTTTCAGTTGTATTGAGCTGAAATCATTAAAAATTTTATTTGAATAATTATGTACTGAAGCTTGAGTATCTTGATTTTCTTAGTGTTCTTTCCCACCCCTTCCCAACCCAGAAAAGAATTACGAAGTGTTCTGTGTCTACTGCTCACTAACAGAAGTGAAGCAAAACTGACCTCTCAGTGGTGCACTTGACGTTACTTTGCATAGGCTGTTTTAGTTGAAGGAGTCTTTCCAAAGAACTGTTTGTCCTTTGTCACATAGCATCTATTGTAATGTAAAGATATTTTCAAGAAAAACTGCATTTTAACAGCAAGAATTATATTGTTGTGAAACAAAATTTAGATATCACTTGGCAAAAACTAATATAACCATTTCAGCATGAATACAGATTTTAAACTAAGAGTGAAAATAGATAACAGTACACCAAAATCTTAAACTGATACAGTGTCATACCATGAAATGTTAAATATTTTGGCAAACCAATACTTTCCTGAGTCATGGTGTGGCAGGCAATTGCAGTAGTACGATTTTACTGGTGAGTACACATTCAGCCTATGGCCTAATCAGCAGGTTTCCCTGATTACAAAGAAAACATAGTTAACAGCTAAGCAGATAATATTTTGGATACAAAATACAAGTTTTGGTTTTTAAAATAATTTGTCTAGATTTAGAAGGTAGAGGGTTAGAAAGTTGTACACACATCCAGTTGGAGAGGAGTAATCACTAAGAAGTCATTGCCAAGCAATCATTGTTTCTTATTTTTGTGAGAAAACAGTTATAAAGCAGGGAATGAGTTGGCATTAACTTAAAGAAAATCTCCCATCCATAGTGTATACTTACATTCCTTATCGGACACATGTTTAGCTGTGAAGCAGAGTAAGAGGAAAGTGCACAAAAATGCGAGCTGATAGGAGTCAGAGAGCTTAAGAAATACCTAGATAAGGACCAACTATACAGCCACCCTATACTCTTCCACCTTCCCTTGGGTTTATTTCTCTGCTTCCCAAATGAGATGTGCCTGTGAAATAGATATCTTCATGCTTCTTGAAAATGTCAATACAAGTTTAGTCAAATTATTTCTCTTCTTGCTTATAAAAATTGTCTGGAATTTCCTTGTGGAAATAGCCAGTCATTCTTAACTATTAGCAGACTCTCAGATATTTGTCTCCCTTTTAGTATAGAATGATTACAGCAGACTGACATTTTCAAAACAAGTTTCACTTGAAAAGTACAAGTATCCCCCAAAATGTATACAGTATAAAATGTTTCTGGTCTTGAGAATCCCAATCAAAGCAGTAAACCAGAGCCTCTAGGCTCGCTGTCCTGAAGAAACAGTGTCCTCTTCTTGGATGGGTGCAACTTTACTTAGCTTCTGGTTCCTAGAAGAAAGGTATTCTCAGAGTTGGGGCAAGGCGCAAGTGGTAGAACATCCGCCTAGTAAGTGTGAGGCCCTTAGTTCAAACCCTGCCAATTACAAAAAGCATTTTCACCCTGCCACATGAAAAGCATCTTCTTGAGAATCTTGTCTTGGCCTAAGTAAGGTTTCAAGGCCCTTGGATGTGTGGCTCAAACCTCTCACGTGCCTGTGGGCCTTTGTGGCTCAGATAAGGAGACACACTGTTTTAGGCAATGATAAAGAATGATCAAGGCCCAGATTCCAAATCTTTTCACAGAACTTCATGGGTACCTTTTATCATATGTTTTTTGGTAGATCAGGAATTACCAGATTATCTGGTCTGTCAGTCTTGTCTCAGAAATTCCTGTAAACTCATCAGGCAATTTGAGTTGCTCATCAGCTGGTAAAACCTTATGTTGTTACTCTGAGCTGATACTCTACCAAAGGACTTACCTTTGTTAGTAATCTGGCTTTTTCTTAGAGAAGTGAGCAACTTTTATGATTTTTTAAATATATTAATGGTTCCATTTTAGCTTTTGTAGACTCTTAAGTATCTGAGGGCCACATTTATCTAGAGAGTTCTGGTTACTGTCACCACTACACCAAGGCAGTAATTTTACTTACATGTTCTATTATAGATCCACAGTTTAACCATTCAACAACCAGTTGAGCTGGATGTGGTGCACACCTATAATCTCAGCACTTGGGAGGCTGAGACAGGAGGATTTCGAGTTCCAGGCCAGCTTGAGCTACATAGTGAGACCATGTCTTAAAAAAAAAAAAAAACAAACCAAAAACACTGGCCAAGTGCCAGTAGCTCACACCTATAGTCCTAGCTACCTAGTTACTCAGAAAGCAGAGATCTGGAATGTCACAGTTCAACGCCAGCCTGAACAAAAAAAAAATGTCTCAAAAAATACCCAACACACACACACACACACACACACACACAAAAGGGGTCGGTGGAGTGTCTCAAGTGGTAGAGCACTTGCCTACAAACATGAGGCCCTGAGTTCAAACAAACATACACAAGAAACCATAAAACAACCAGTTGAGAGTATGAGTGCCAGGCCCCATGCTAGGTGAAAGGGTTGCAGTGCCTGACTCCAAATAGAGCCTAAGGAGGCAGATACTACTATTAATATAAGTGCTATGACCAGATGTGGTAGTCACTGTTGCTGTGATACAATACCTGAGAAAATCAACTTAAAGATTTATTTTAACTCATAATTAATAGACTTCAGTTCATGGTTGGCTCCATTGCTTTGGCCTGATAGGAGGCAGAACAATGTGGAAGAAGCAACTTCGTGACCAGGAGCAAGAGAGGAAGACAGCAGGGATAAGATATGCCCTTCCAAGGACCCTGTGATCTACTTCCTCCACTAGGCCCCACTCTCATGATCCAACTACCTTGCAACAGTACCACCAGCTGGGGACAAGCCTTCAACACAAGAGCCTTTGGAGGGAACACTTCCTATCTAAGCCATAACACCAGATAAACAGAGTACTACAAGAGCATTTCTGGGAGATGAGAGCCAAGCCTCAACATGAAGGAAAAGAGAAAGCCAGGCAAAATCCAGGGAGCAGTGTTCTAGGCTGTGACAGTATACTCAAGGGCCCAGAGACAAGAGGGTTTGGAATTTGCAAACTGCAAATTGTAGACTGAGATATGGGGTAGAAAGCATAGCAATAGATGGGTCAAGACAGACCAGATAGTAAAGATCATTGAACCTGGCCTTGATCCCGAGCACAGTAGAGAGCCACTGCCAAGACGGTGCAGTGCAAGAAGGTACAGGGGAACTGGTGGAGTGGCTCAAGTGGTAAAGTGCCTGCCTAGCAAGCATGAGGCCCTGAGTTCAAACCCAGTACAGCCAAAAAAAAAGTGCAGTGTTTTGGAGGCCTTGCTCACACACCAGTGTAGAAAGTAGATGTGGGGGGAGAGGGAGGAATGAATCCTGAGGCCAACAATATACTAGCCCCATAATGCTTTTTTTATATGCCCAACAGTCCTATTTCCCTTTATTTTTACTGATACAAAGGCAGGAAAATAAGGGAAAGTACCCAAACCGGGTCAGGGGGAACATGTGGTCTTGCAGATCATCTCATGGGGAATAGGTGATCTAACTCCACCCAGAACTGCCTCAAAACACCCCTTTGAAATAGAATTTTAACTTGACCCAAACAGGTGTGTGCATAAGGGCCTCTAATTATAGCCCAATGAATGTAGAATATAATAAGACGCATCTCATTACAGAGCGAATTCACATGTGCTGTCAATCTGCAGTCACCAAAACCCACTCCTGAGTACCACCCAAATCTCCCCTTGCTCACCCATTGTAGTGTATAAATACACATCCAAACCAAGGCACTGGCACTCTTGAGCTACGTGTGCTTGCTCTTAAGCCACCTCACCAGAGCCCACCCCCTCACTTCCTTGGAAAGTATACGCTCCTGCTTTCACCCTCAGTAAAACTTTGCTGCTGCTTTGTGCAATCTGTGTGTCTTCATTTAATTCTTTATTGCAGACACCAAGGGTCTGAGATCTTCTGGACCAGGGACTTCTGAGACCACTCACCAGTAACAATACTGTTAAACTCTCATCCATAAGGCTGACTTTGTTCCTCTCATTATTGTTTGGATGGCAAGCCTAGGGCTGGTCTCTGGGTCCCAGATAATAGACTGAGTCCTGCCAAACAAACTGAGAAGGCTGCTCCACAGATGCTGACACCATACTGCTTCCTGTTGAGCTGTTTTTACACTACAGTGCTTGTCCACTTATAGCTGTCCTCTAATCCTATGTTGGCCAGCCTGCCTCTGTGCACTCGGTGTGCTCTTGATCCCACCCCTCCCCCAGGTTTCCAGTTGCTAAACTTGTTGCGTTTTCACATTGGAGTATCGTCAAGTGGAATTGCCTTCTTAATCTCTTTCCTTGACAACGTATTCTGGAGTCTGGAGTTGGGGTACAGACAGTGCTAAAGACTGAGATGTGCTAGGCAAATGCCCCCAGCCCTGAGCTGCCTGCTCTTCAAATTGGTTTGTCAGTCTCCTTTCAGTCTGAAGTTTCAGCCCATTATCTGACTTGTTCTTAATAAAAGGTTTCTAATGTCAAGAGAGAGAGAGAGAGAGAGTTGGTAGAAGCTGTGGTCTTCTGTGAGAAACTAGATTGGACAGTGGATTTTTTTTGACTCCTTGCAACAATGAAATTCTGAAGCACAGCTTATATTCCTTTTGTGAAGTTTGTAATTGTTGAAGTCAGCATCCTGTATGTCACTATTAAGGACTCTCTTCTTGTTAATGAAGAATGTTAATGACCTCCTTGTATAAATCAGGAATTCTTAACCTTTTTGGTGTCACAGACCTTTCTGGCAATCCTGTGAAGTCTATGGACCTTTCTCAGAATAGTGTTTACAAATGCATAAAACTAAATAGGAAGGATTCAAAGGAAAGTAATTATATTTATTTTTATTTATATTTTTATATATTTACTGCATATTATATATACAATATTTTCAAAAATGTGTGTTCTAGTAATGTATGAGCTTTATTCCCACAAAATATGATCAAGTGATAGTTATAGAATTCTATAATTTCAAAAGAATTCCAAAGTAATATTTTGAAATAACTAGTATCTAATCCACCTAAGTGTGTGTGGTTTCTATGGGTGATGAAGTCACAGGTACCTGCTGATGATACTGTGGAGTGTTGCTGGCATTCATAATTGAAGGAAATGCTATATTTTAGTGAGGAACTGGTGAAAAGAATTTTAAAAATTTTTTTGAAGAAGCTAGGGGAAAGTAGTTAATTTTTTTTCCCATCCAAGTTCACCAAACCCCTGGTTTAGGGATTGGCTGATTTTGTCTTGCTGTTCTACTAGTAAATTATTTTTGTTTTCTTGTTCAATTCTAAATTATTTGGGCTTATTTTACTGCTTCTGTGTGCTTTTTAAACTTGAATCGTTTTTGCAATGTTAGAACAGCAATAATGATGGCTTGGGAGGAAAGAAACCAGCAATTGATTGGAAATGAAAGGCTTCAACAAACACTCTTGATAATGCTACTTTAAGTGTCGTTGTCAATGGAGCTCCGAATCTGTTGATTTCAGAATGCTGAAGTGTGTGAACTTTAATAAAATGTGGATCGTCCTCATTATGCAACATGATAATGCTGTCTTACGAAAGTGTCTCCTCACATCAGTCACAATGGGGATCATTTGTGCAAAACCCTTCACAGTGGCCTTCCGGACCTCCTTAATGGATCCTTCTAACATCTCTCTAGAATGGGGCTTATGTTTCCTCTTTACAGTTGAGGAACCTGCCTTGGAGAGGTGGAATCGCAGGGTTGTAGAAGGTCTTGGGAGGCCGGATCAGTGCTGCAGCAGGGACTGAGCCTCTCCCACAGGCAGGGCAGACATGGCTCTCAGCCTCAAGTCCCATCTAACCGTGGTGACCACTTAGTATTGCCCAGCTGGGCCCGAGCCTGAGAAGCAGTCCCAGCCCTCAAGACCATGTCTCTGGAACTGGAAATGACCAAACATCCAGAAACAATTCCGCCCTCAGAGGGTGCACTTATTCCACTCTCCCAACAGTCTTCAGATGAAGAAACTGAGGCTTAGAGAGACTGTGACTTGCCACCTTAGGTAGATATTAATTTGGCAGTCAGGATGAAAGCCCAGGTCTGTCTAACTCAAGCTGGGATGTCTGATGCCATGTCCAGTGACTCTTAAGTACTACAAAAAGAAGGAAAGAAAAAAGTATTAAACCAGGCATGGTGGTTTACACCTATAATCCCAGCCACTGAGAAGGCAGACACTGGGAGGATAGTGGTTTGAAGCTAGCCTGGGTAAAAAGTTCATTAGACCCCATCTCAATAAACAAGCTGGGCATGGTAGGAGGCATCTGTACCAGCTATGAGGGAGGCATAGGTAGGAGAATTGAGAGATCCTACCTGAAAAATAACTAAAACAAAAAGGGCTGGAGATGTGGCTCAAGCGATAGAGGGCCTGCCTAGTGAACACAAGGCAAGGCCTGAATTCAAACCCCAGGACTGTCTCCCACTGTGGAAAAAGAAGGAGATGGAGCTTCGGGAAGACAGGGAAAGGTAAAAGAAGGGGTAGGAGGGAGCATCACAGAAGGCTTCATGGAGTGTGATTTTTTTACCTGGTCTGAACAAGGAAGAATGATAGATTTAGAAAGGGAAATCACCCTCAGCAAGTGACAAGCCACAGACTGGGAGATTTATAAGACATTATTCAAATCCAGCATAAAGAAATCCATAGACAGCCACTTGCTCTGGGCACAGAGGTCCTGATGGGGATGTTATATTCCAGAACTTCGAGGTCATCTACTGACGCCACCCCAGCCCCTGCTCCCACATCAGCATGGACAGTAGCAACAACCCCTGTGGCCTGTCTGACAGCTTTGTGGTCTTAAGTGAGTCTTTGCACAGTGTCAGTAAACTCTACCTGGAGTTCACCTCTATAAGCTTCACATCACCATGTTTGAGCTGTTCTGAGAGATGGCCCATGGAAGGCAGTCCCAGAAACAACTGCAGTCCCTGGGGTGAGGCAGGCCTGCCCCTCTCAGCTCACCTGCTGACTTCCCCTTTCCAAGCCAGCTACCTGGAGGAGGGGACCCAGCTGGGGCTGGGCCACCAGGGTGCACCTCTGGGCCCCAGCTATGGGTAGAAGCCACCTTGCATGTCCCATGTAACGTACCATTGTTGTGTGATGATGAGTGCGTGCAGTGCAGTCCCAATAAAAGTGTGGTCCTGCAGAACAAAACCAGAAATCCTTAATAAGAAAAAAAAAACCACTCATTGAAAAATGGGCAACGTGGGAGCTCTTCATGGTGGCACACACCTGCAATTCTAGCACTGACGAGGCAGAGGCAGAAGGATGGAGAGTTCAAGGCCAGCCTGAGTTTCATAGTGAGACTCTATCTCAGAAAAACAAAAGAAAAAAAGAGGAGTAATGTGTATGAACAAGCAATCTCCAGGGAGGAAACCTGTATGACCAATGTAGTTTTTCTCTCTCCTTGCTGGTGCTGGGTTTGAACTCAGGGGTTTATGTTTACAAGGCAGGCACTCTACCAGTTGAGCCACACCCCCAACTCTTTTTACTCAGCTTATTATGGAGATAGGGTCTCTCTTTTTGCCCAAGCTGACCTGGATCACAGTCCTACTTTATGCTTCCCATCATTGCTGGGATGGCAAGTGTATTCCACTATACCCAGAATTTTTTTTTTCTGATGAGGTGGAGTCTTGCAAACTTTTTTCTTTTTGTGGCAGGGGGAGAGCCGGGGCTGGCCTGGAATCATAGTCCTCCCAATCTCAGCCTCCCAAGTAGTTAGGATTGATTACAGGTGTGAGCCATTTCTCCTGGTTTGACCATGCATTTTCAAAGGGCTGATTGGAGAGTAAAGTGGGCCAGGGTTTTTCAAACTTCCTGTGCATTCGGATCTCTTGAGGATCTTGGAAAAATGCAGGTTGTGGATTTGCAGACCTGAGCTTCTGAATCTCTAGCTGGCTCCCTAGCACTGTTGACTGTGGATCCTGCTGGTCCCCAGTCCATGGTTTTTTGGGTTTTTTTTTTTTTTTGGCAGTACTGGAGTTTGAACTCGGGGCCTCACACTTGCTAGGCAGGCACTCTACCACTTGAGCCACTCCGCCAGCTCAACAGTCCACACTTCTGAGTAGCGAGGTCGTGGGCAAGGGATGACTGTGGGTTTTTTAGCCAGCCAGGTCTGAATTTTGACTCTGCCACTTTCCAGCTGTGAGCCTTGGGCAACTAATTTAATGTCTCTGTGCCTCAGTTTCCTCATTTTACCTCAGCTGTAAAATGATGGTAACAGTCCCCATCTCCTGTGATTGTGGACACCAAACGGGTTAGTATACACAAAGCATGCAGTACGGCACATAGCAAAACTAAGTACTCAAAAAGTGTTAGTAATAGTGGTAGCAGCAGGAATAACTAGAGAAGTGAAAATTAAACCACGTCCTGTTTCACACGTCCCAGACTGGCAGGTGTCAGGAAACTGGACGATTTCAAGGGCGGTGGAGACAGGAACTCTCACATGCTGCTAATGGGAGTGCAGGTTTTTACAGCCACCTTGAGCTGTTTGACAGTGCCTGGGAAAGTTGAGATGCCCCACACAGTGGCTGTTTGTGGAGTGTGTATGTGTGTGTGTGTGTGTGTGTGTGTAAAAGTAGGAGACAGAAGGACACTAAAATATTATCTATGGAAATTTTTTTTAATTGCCAAAGGATTGGGATGCAGTTCAGTTGTATACTACTTGCCTAGCATGCATGAGGCCCTTGGTTTTATCTCTGGCACTATGAAAAATAATAATAAAACTATCATAAGGGTATTGTTTTAAAGGGAGGGATTATTTATTTTGGCTCAGGGTTTCAGAGTTGTCAATCCACCATGGCAGCAAGGGCGTGGTGGAATAGAGCAGGTCACATCATGGCATCCAGGAAGCAGAGAAAGGGGATACACTGTTTCCATGCCTATGCACACAGAGTAATGATATTAAAAATCAGTCACTGGAGTCAGACATAGCATATTCAGGAATCGACTCTGGATATGGGGGGAGGAATATTGGGGAGATTACTTATTGTGTGGCTTTGGGCTAGTTGCTTAACCTCTCTGAGCACAGTTTCCTCATGTGAGTTGTTGTGAGGGTCAAGTGTGAGGCTGGGCACACGGTTGCTGGAGTAGTGCCTAGAGCATAGTAACTGCTCAATAAACAATCACTGTCCTCCCTTCCCCCCATCCTTCCATCCTCCCATCATCCCTCCCTTCCTCCCTCCCATCCTCCCATCCTCTCCTCCTCCCACCCTCCCCTCCTGCCCTCCTCCCTCCCTCAGGAAGTTCAGGAATTGAAGCACCATCTGGCTAGGACCCCCAACTGCCCTTACCACAAGGGTTCTTGGTGACAGCTGAGCCCTGGAGAGAGGCACAGGCATACAGGGCCAAGGGAAGGGGCGTTTCCCACCCTCACAAGAATTCTTATCAAGGAACACTAAGGAATCAGAGCCAAGGGAGGCCAGAGGCTGAAGGGCATGAGTTGGTCCAGGAGTGACAAATAATCACTGTGCATGTTTCACTAGCTACTCATAGGCCTGGCCAGGGAACCCTTCTGAGCCCATGTGCTACACAGCCTCTCCTAGTCAATCACAGTTGGCATGCAGCTGGGAGTTTGGCATGCCCAACCCCCTCAGTCTTTTCCATCCTAGAGCACAGGAGCCTGTCTTGCAACTGCCAGCCCTGGCCTTTCTCACCACTGCAGGCCAGTGGTGCCAGGAAGGAACACCTGCCAACAGCTGTCAGCTAATGGCTGGCAGGAATGGGGATAAGGACCCCAGTCCCCTCAGCTACCAGTGGGCACCTTGGAGGCGTGTCTTCCCCCCAGCATCCCTGAGCACCCCAGCAGGATCCAATTCCACTCACCTAGTGGGAACTGGCTTGATAACACCTGTTATCAGAGCCTTCCCTTCCTGTCTTAACTTGACTCACTCCTGACCAGGTTGCCTGGGATTGTTCCTGGTTACATTCTACTTGTCCTCCTTTATTGTGGGGGGAGGCTTGAACTCAGGGCCTCCCACTTGCTGGGCAGTGCTCTACCACTTGAGCTATGCGCCAGCCCTTTCTGCTTCAGTTATTTTTCAGATAGGAGCTTGTGCTTTGGCACAGGCCAGCTTCAGACAAAGATCCTTCTATCTCCCCCTCTGGAACAGCTGAGATTACAGGCACATGGAATCTCCATGCCCAACTTTACTTGGCTTCTATTCTTGCCTTAGGGTCTGATGCTGGGGAGCCCTAAACTAAAACAGCCCTTGATCTAGTCTATCCCTTTATTTTATAGACGTGAAGAGAAATGACCTTCCCCACCTGAAGCCATTGACAAGGTCCTAATTAGAACCCTGTTCTCTCTTCCTAGGCTTTAGCTCTTCCCAGCATCACTTGCTGCCTCCTGCAGGCTGCCCCTGGTCTGCCCATCCTCCTGGACCCCATGGATGCAGAATTTTATTTCCCAGTGTGAAAGAAATGGCTGATCACAAGGAAGAAAACCTATGGGCACGAGAGCAGCTTACAGTGGGACTCCAGCTGGAGCTCTAACTCATTTCTGGAGGGGAACACTGCTGCTCGCTCAGTGTGGGTCATGGGACCAGCCCCTTCAGCTTCCAAGACTTGGTTTCCCTGGCAGGGCCCTCTGGGTGAGTGGAAGTGTTGTTCAGGTAACCAGCTGACTCCCAGCTCCCAGCACCATCTAAGGACAAACAAAAATACACGACACGCCAAGCCCTGTTGGCTCAGGCCTATAATCCTAGCTACTCAGGAGGCAGAGATCCAGGAGGATTGCAGTTCAAAGCCAACCTGGGCAAATAGTTCCTTGAGACCCTATCTCAAAAAACCCTTAAAAAAAAAATAGGGCTGGTGGAGTGGCTCAAGGCGAAGGCCCTGAGTTCAAGCCCCAATACCCCAAAAAGAAAAAAAAAATGCACATCACCATGTTTTTAAAGACAATAATTCAAAATTATATTTGCTTTACAGCTTTAGTGGAAAATGCTTTCAACCTGGATTATCTGTTTAATTGAACAGAAGAACATTAGTGAGGAAAAGAGCTGTGCTTTCTCACCACAGAAATTCAATTCTGGGTACTTCTGCCTGCAGTGTCCTGCAGCCTTATTGTCAAGGAGGAGAGAGCATGTGCCAAATCCCTGGGTTCAAGTCTCATGCCTCCCACCTGCTGTATGACTTGAGGTACAGGTGCACTTTCTCCTCTCTTCATCTGTAAAATAGGGATGAGTGTTCCTGGGGTGCTACTGTCTGAAGGCAGCATGGGAAAAGGCCTGGCACGAGCAGGGCACCTCTGCCTTTTCCTCTGCCAGGGAGCAGAGGTGGGGACTGCAAGGAGGGTGCGGCCTGGGGCGAGGCCTCCTGCCACCCTCCTCCACGCTGCCCCTGGTGACAAAGCGGGAAACCTGCAACAAGTTCTCTGCACTCTGCCTCAGCTCTTAAAGATGGGTGCCGGAGCCATGAACAAGATCTTCCCCCAGGTAACTGCTGCCCGGAGCTGGCTCTGACCTGGGGAGGCAAACCCTGGGATGAGGAGGGGGCAGTGGGGGCAGGATGTATAAGCCCCACCTGCCCTGGGGGCTGGAGACCAGTGGAGCAATGATCAACGTTAAGAGGAGGTGGCACACCCATTTGCCAAGCATACAGTAGAGGAAAAGGCACCCAGCAGGGGCACCCACCACCAGGTGGAAGTGTGGAAACTTGAAGCAGGCAGAATGAGTTTTGGGGCACACCCTTGCTGGGCATGAGGGACCAGTGGTCCCACCTAAGGCTCTCGGTGACCCATTATGAAAACCCCACCTCAGGCTTGGCCTCACCTCTCCTAAGCCCACCCTGGCTCTTCTCTCTTGGGCAGGGGGACATGGAGGGCAACACTGCTGCCGGAAGGAAAGCCCATCCTGGAGAGGAAGGTAAGGACGGAGGGCTGGGCCAGGCACTATGGGCCCCCAGAGGGCTGCATTGAAGCCAGCACAAAGCCACAGAGAGGGCCCACAGCAACCTCTGTCCCTCTGACCCCCACCCCATGTTGATAGTGTCTGCTCTCTGCTTCCTGGCCAGCTGTGCTGACAGCCATTTCTTAATAGGATTGGTCAGTCTCTCCATGTACCAGCATGTATACTTACTGCATGCTGGGAACCTTCCAGCACTGTATCCACCACCCGTGACATGGAGAAAAGGGCCTCGGAGCCAGATCCCTGACTCAGTGAATGACCTGGGCAATTCTCTACCTCTGAGGGATGAAGTGCCAGGGGCACACACCGAGCACCTATGATGTGCCACTGACTCCTATGTGACCAGGACTGTTGTCTTCACCTTCATGAAATAGGGGGAGAGAGGGAGGGTGGGACTCCTGCACTGAGCATCTCCTGAGAGCCCTGTCTTGGCCCGAATTTGCTCCGTGGGGAAGCAAACTGGAGAGGTAGATGAGAATAAGGGTGAAAAAGGATCTGCCCCAACCACGCACCTGGCACTGCAGCTCTCTTTCAACCCTCAGGGAAGCTTTGAGGGAGGGGTGCAGGTGCAGGGTTGTTACTGGCAATAGCAGATGAGGCAGCTGAGGTAAGAGAGGTTGGGTAACCAGGTCAAGGTCACACGGCTGGGGAGGTGGGAGGGTTCAAATTCAAACTGAGTTCTCTCTGATTGCAAAGCCCCTAAGTCTTCTTTGCCTCACGTTGCTAGTTGTTTATTTTCAAGTCCTGGATGATGCTGGAGGTGCTAGTGAAACCAATAGCTTCCTTTTCTCCATCTGTCCAGGGTGAGGTGATGGCACCTAAGGGGTTTCTGGCTTTGGGGTGTGGCACCTTCACCTGTATGAGAGCCTCGCTCATCCTGTAAGTCTCCCCAGGACCTCACTGTGTGCACGCCTGGGCTGCACAAATATTTGATGAGCCTTGCTTGGCTGACCAAGCTTCACGCCCAGCTTCACGCTGTCTCCAAAGTTACCTGAGTTTACTTTGTGATTGCTGGCAAGGGAGCAGACTGGGGCTCTGGGAATTATTGGTTTCAGGTGTGCACTGTGCCTCTGGTCATGCTACTATTGTCTCCTGTCCCAATACATCACATCACATGCCATCCTTGCCACCCTCTGCCTGGGGTGTCTGCCCTTTGCACCCTCGCTCCCTCCCTTGCCTGTGGAAATCACCCAAGCTCCTGAGACCCCCGCCCCGCCCCGACCCGGGCAGGTCCATCACAGCCCCTTGCCCATGCCTTCCCATCCACTCTTAACACCTGACATCAGACACCTGCAGGTCTCCCTGGCAAGTGCCTCTGGAAAGGTGAGTGGATTGAAATGATCAGAACTGACCCAAATTGAGGGCCTTCCCCACATTTCCTACATCTCTGGGCCAGCATATTCTCTAAGTACTCACAAATCCCAGAAGGGCGCCTGCCTCTGAGCTGGACCTGGGGTCTCAGGGATGAATCAGATCTGCTCCTGCCCCTTTCTCTGTGGCTGGACAGGACAGAGTCCACATCCTCCTTCCCGTGTGTCCACATCTTGCACTCTAAGTGCAATTGCAAACTTTCAGAGAGCAAGAACCAGAGCCACAGCTCCTTTTGTACGCTCAACAGAGCAGGGTGCACAAAAGGTCCCCAGTAAAGCTTTCTTTCATTGCTTTGCAAGAGAGAATTAAAGAAGCAAAATATAATTTTAAGAGCGCAGGGACATCACCTGTCACTATTTCCACAGTGCCTACAAGAGAGCTTGGCACATGATAGGTGCTCAGAAAACAGTAAGAGCAGCTCACACTTAGCACCTACTATGTCCATGTGCTGTCTTAGTACACTAACTCAAAAATCTAGCCCTCTCAGCTACTCTAGGGTAGCTATTATGTCTCTACTTTCCACTTGATGAAACTGAGGCATGGGAAAGTGAGGTCCTCACTCAGTGTAGCCCAGCTGGGAGGCAGTGGAGCTGGGGTTCAAGCAGCCTCCTGGCTCCAGAATAGACAGCTGGCTGCAATCATGGAAAGTGCATGGGTTCTGTCATCAAACAGGTGCAAGCTTACTTCCCAGCTCTTTTGGGAGGACCTGGACCCTTGCCCCTTGGAGCCTCAGTTTCATCACTAATGGAAATAAAGAGCTATTTTGAAAAGAAAAATAATAGCTATGAAAGGCTTGTTGCCATCTCTGTCTCATGGTAGGGGCTAGATACACAGGTATCTGTCTCTCCCTGCATCCTGAAGAGGCCACCTGGGCTGGTAGGAGGGCAAAGGCTGTTGGGCAGACAGGCCAGGGATGACACTTGTGTATGTGTGGTGGGGGCACAGACAGAAGTCAGAGCAGCAAGCATGGAAGGCTTAGGAGCCCCTTCCAGGGAAGCCCTCCCTGCCCTGGGAGAGGCTGCTTACAGCCAGCAAGGGGTGAGGGGATCCCTGGCCCCCCCTTCACTGTGCTTATGTGTCCCCTCTCAACAGGCTGTGGTCCCTTCTGCTGTTCCCGTCGTGGGGCCTGCCTCTCAGCCTTTGTACTGCTGCTCCTGGCAATGCTTACTGCACTCCTTGTCCTGGTGGCCATCCTTGGATTCCCATCCTGCACACCAGGTCAGGATGAGCAAGAGAGGGTGGGTCAGACCTGGGAAGGGAGCAGGCACAGATAGATGGGGAGCTCTGACCTTGTGTGGCCTCTCCACAAGGTGACTTTTGAATGATTCCTTAAGCTGCAAACACAATGCAGGTACTTACACACACCCTGATACACAAGTTCTGAGCCTCCGTTTGCACATCTGTGACACGAGTTACTGAGAAGTCTTAGTCACCAATTCCAGGAGTCCTTCCCTGACCCCCAGATTGGGTTAAGAGCCTTGTCTCAGCTCCCACAGCCCCCAGGCACCTCTGGCCGCTCAGGATGCATCCTGGCAAACAGCTCAACCCAGCCCTTGAGGAGCTATTTGGAAAGCAATGGGGGCTTGATCCAATAAGCACAGTGGGCAGGGCAATGGCGGTGGGGTGGGGTCTGGAACAGGCGCTCTGACCCAATCTGAGACTCAGGATGAACACCTCAGGGAAGTGAAAGGGACTTGAGGTGAGAAGGGAAAATGGAGTTAGTGAAGAGTGTCAGGAAAAGCATCCCAAGCATGGGGAACAGCTTCTGTGGAGTCCCTGGGGTGGGAGGAAGTATGACGAGGAGGGACTGCAAGAAGACCAGTAGACATACAGTGGGTGGAGCCAGGTGCCCAAGGCCTCAGAGGCTGCACTAGGGAGGTTGGTCACAATCCAGGAGCCACAGGAAGGGGATTGTCCCATCCCTTCCCTCACCTTTCTGAGAAATGGATCTGTAGCCAGGAAGGGCTGGTGGAGGGAACAAGGTGGTAAGGGGTAAAAATGCATAGCCCTCCTTCTGCCTGTGCAAGAGTGGGAGGTGCAGTCGTGTGCCTGTGTGTGCACGTGTCTTACACCCATGCGTGTGCAGGTGTCTGTGTGAATGCACGTCTGTATGCCTGTGTGTGCCTATACACATAGGTGTGGATGTGTGTGTGAACGTATGTCAATGTGAGCGTGTCTGTGTGTACACCTGTGTGTGATGGTGTGTGCCCCTTTCACACTAGCTGAGGCACTTCAGGAACTGAGCCATGGCTCACACATGTGCACAGATGCACACACAACAAACTTGTTGCCGTCCCAGTTAGCACCCTGGTACACATGCAGTCTGTGGAGCCAGGGTGACCTCCCGCCTCACCTGCCAGTTACCTTCTAATTCTTTGAAGGCAGCCCTAGGGGTGGGTGTCCCACCCCTTCCCCTAGTAGGAGGCTAATAATGACTGTTCCACCTCAAAGGGGTGTTTGAGGAAACCATAGACTAAAGACACGCAAGTACTTTGCAGACCATCAAGATGTGCTCAGATGGAAGGAATTGTGACATCTGCTTCCCCAGATAGCTCAAACATACTTGCTTCTGATGAGTTCACATGGTGCCAAGAGCCACCATTCCCACCACATCGTTGGCCCGGAGTGTCACCCTCAGAGCTTGCTGGGAGACTGGAGATGAGTTTCAGTACATACCAGCACAGTCCTGACCTGCAGAGACTGTGTTCTGCGCCTATCTGGAGAAGTTCTTTTTCAGCCCTGGGGGGGGGGTGTCCCCCTTTTAGACAAAGAACCTAAGGCTAGAGAGATCAGGTCACCTGCCCAAGGTCATGCAGCAGCAGGCAGCAGAGCCTGTCATTGGGTCCAGGACATCTCAGCTCAGAGCGGGCTGGGGAACCTGGGCAGGTTTGACCCCTGAGCACTCAGGTGCTGCCCTTGTGAGCACCACCTTGACCCTCAGGGACCTCCCCTGCCCATGCAGGGGCCCAAGCCTGTGTGACGCCAACCAACAGGACAGGCTTCTTGTGCCACGACCAGAGGAGTTGCATCCCTGCCCACAGAGTGTGCGATGGCATTCACACCTGTCCCCATGGCGAGGACGAGGATGAGAGCTTGTGCCGTGAGTACCCACTCGTCCATATCCCTGCTCTGGACAGGCCTCCCAGGAGTCACCCCACTTCTGCTCTCCCTGCAGCTCTATTGAAGACCTGCCATTCTGGGTATTGCAGGGTCCCCATGTCCCCATGCCTTTGATGATATGGTACCTTCAGCCAGGAATGCCTGTCTGCACCCTGTCCTGGCCAACCACACACATCTGTCCCCCTGCAGGAGATGTGCCCCAGAGCCTCCTCAGCTTCCTTGTGGCCCACTGTGGAGACCCAGCCTCCTGGATCTACTCAGACCAAAAGTGTGATGGGATCAACAACTGTGGGGACTGCTCGGATGAACTGAGCCCAGGTGAGGGGCCCAGTGCAGGCTGGGCCAGAGCAGGTGACCAGGTAGGTGCTGGAGGGTGGAGGCTGACCAGGGAATCTCTGAGGCTTCCCGTGTGCCCTCCTTGCCTCCTGGGAAGTTTTCTACTCTGGCTTGAACACCGCCAGGGTGGGTACTCAGCATCCCTCTGATGGCACCTCCTGAAGGCTCATGGGAGCATGGGGGTAACTGATCTTCAGGGCACAGAAGGGGACACTGGAGCCCAGAGGGCATGTACGGAGTATACATACTGCCCAACTGCTATCAAAACTGAGGTTTCTCTCATCTCTGTAAAGTAAGACCCCTCTGTGAGAAACTCCAGAAGGAGAAAAGACGATGACAGGAAGAGAGCTTGGATAGAAATTCAGGCCTCCTGATGCCAAGTCTGGAGTCCTACTCCACAGTTTCCTTTAAATCCTTTCCTGAGTGTTCAATCAACAAGCTCTGTTGAAGCAGGTCCTGTGTCAGATTCTGGTGGGGGACAGTTAGGAGCCAGGCACACCCACCTCCAGCAGTCACATCATTCTGATGTGAGGAATCAGAGAGACTTCTCAAAAGAGGCAGCATTCGAGCAGGCCTTTGAGAACAGAACGGTGTTGACAAGCAGGGTTGGTGAGCAAGGAGGAATGCTGGAAGCCAGGCACGGAGCAAGGGGACAGACATTGTGAGGCACTCTCTGAGACTCCTAGGTGTTGGTGGGGTCAGGGAGGAAGAGGGGGGTGATGGGGGAGACAATATGCACCATTAATATCTGAGCACTGCCTTTCTTCTTTTACTTAGTGACCTTGAGCAGATGAGGAACTGAGGCACAGAGTGACTGAGATCACACAGCCTATGAGTTGTGGAGTCTCAATTCTCTCTGCTGCAGAAAAATCAGGAATACAGTCAACCCACACCAGATGGGGTGGAGCTATGGGGAGCTATGGCAGGTTTCAGAACTAGGGAGTGCCCTGGTGCATGGGGCAGTCAAGGACCAGCAGCTGCTTTTCTGTTGGCTCTTGTCTCCCTAGTGACTGTGTGCCCGCCCTGTGGCCCTGGGTGGTGGCACTGCCCTTCAACTGTCTTCAAGTACTGCGACTGTATCCCGAGGACTCTGTGTGGGGACCATGTGCAGCACTGCTCTGACTGGTCTGATGAATACTCCTGTCCTGGACCCTGAGTGGGCCACCCAGGCCATTGTGACAGGCTGGTTGGCGTGGCACTGATAACCCTTCACATCAAGTTCTAGACCGTGAGGGCCGGAAGGAACCTATGAAACCATCCCTCGCGATCTACACTTTATCTCTAACTAGGAATTGCCTCCCCTCCTTTCAAGTTGCTCAACCTCTGCTTTAATGTCGCCAGCGACAGGAAGCTCGCTACCATGTTTAGGCAGCTTCTAACGATGAGGAGATTTTAGACCTGTCTTTGGGGCCGCACAGAGGAAATGAGCTCTTCTGCTCCAAGACAGGCTCTTGGATGCTATCTTTCACCCCTTGGAGAGAAGATAAGTTTGGGGCCTAAGTGTTCAGCTGAAAGGTTCAGCCCCCATGTGTGTTGCATAAGTTACACACATGTACATCCTGCCCCTTTGGTACTTAAGGCAGACACTGTGGGGCTTGGAAGCCTTTGCTTGTTTCTCAACCCAGTCACCCCTGCAGGCCAGACAGATTGATCATGTGAGCTTGCACATGAGTCAGGCTGTTTGTCATCTCCTCAGAGGGAAGTGTGTCAGGAGGCTCACAGCTGCAGAACAGAAAATCTGGAAAAAGGGCAGCTAGAGGGGCGCCCTGCCACCCTCTGTGCATCTGCCCCGGACCCCTCCATGCCCTTTTCACCCCATGACCAGCAGGACTCTTACAGAAAGAATTCTATTTTGGTTCTGGAGCTGGAATGAGCATACCTTCTCAGCTTCCCGCACTCAGGCAGGCAAGGGTGGATGTCCCCATCAGACAGATGAGGAAACTGAGGCCCAGGGGATGAAATGACTTGCCAAAGATCGTCAGCAAAGTCAGTGCTAGAGCTGGGACTCAAACATGGCCAATCACACGCCAGCCCCAAGGCCTTTCTAGCTACCAGTGTGACCAGACTTTGGGTGATGCAGCATCTCTGTGGGGCATTAAAGAGGAAGCTTGAAGGACAGAAAGTGTCCCACCCTTATTCTGAAAGAGAGACATGGGATGTGGCCAGCGGTGGGGGGACGGGTTCTGTTGAAGGAGATAAATATATCCCCATGGAAACTAATAAAGTAGGTTTTATACATCAGTGTCAGTCTCTTGTGAGGTTTGGCCTGCAAATGGGCATCAGAGAGACTGCCGAGCTCTGGCTCATTCATTCATTCATTCATTCATCAGTCTCTATGCCAAGCTGTGAGCCGGGTGCCAGGCCCTCAGAGAAAAGGTCTGGGTCATGGCACATGAAGAGTGTTTTACAAGCCACACCTCACATCATCAAGGGGTGAGTGGAAGAGTAGGAAATGCTGGGCCCCAAGCAAGGGCCTCCAGGAGCCTAAGCATGGGAGGAAGGGCTCCTGGAACAGGTGCCTCTGGGGTCCTGCCTGAGGGACCACCAGCCTTGGCTTTCATCCCTTTGGCCAAGTCTCTCTACAACTGCAGCCTGAACAGGAGCGGTGGCTGGTTCTGACCACTGACCCAGGGCGCCTTCTTTCCCAGAGGAGGTGTGGGGCTGACTCTGGAAGCCCAGCAGACCTTCCAGAGGGAGGAGTGGGGAGAGAGCACTCTAGGTTTGGTCCATGTGAACTGAGGCATTGAAGTGTGATAGGGTACAGCTCAGCCAAGGAATATCCAACAAGCCAGAGTGGCTGAAGCATAGGGCAGGGGAAGGAGAAAGGAGGAGAGGAGTTGAGAAAGGGGACAGGAGCTGGATCGTGGAGGCCACAGCATGTCATGCTTCCTCCCAAGGACAGTGTGGTGTTGTGGGGTGGGTAAGCAGAGAAATTGGCCTGATTTTAGAGTGTCTAAAACCTGTTGTTTGGAGACGGGAGGCAGCTTATTGAGGGGTGACTGCCTGCTTAGGGGCAGAGCCAGGTGTGTGGATTGGGAAGCCCAGGCTATTATAGGGACAGTTCACTGTCCTGGGCTGTCTCTGGAGGTCTGGGAAGGGTTACTGACAGAGGTGATGCCTGAGCAGGGCCTTGGAGAAGATGAGCCCCATTGGAACCAGATAAGGGCACCAGGGTGTACGCAGGGCAGGATTGGGCACCAGGTGGAAGGAGGCATGGTGGATACCTGCAGCTGAGGGCTCATGGAGTCCCGCGTGTGTGGCATATGCAAAAGAGCCTGGGATGCTGGCTACAGAGAAGAACCTTGACTGAAGGCTACAGAGAACTGGCAGAGCTTTTCAGCGAGAGGAATACACTCAGTTCCTCCTTATGAGGCAGGGCTGCAAAAAAAGACCCAGGAATAAAGAGCCAGTGCCAGGCTCTCTTTCAGGAAAAGCTGGGATCCAGAATGCAAATGCCAGGTGGGAACAGAAGCTTCATGCAGAAGAAAGGGGGTGCCCTGCACAGTGCTAGCGGCTCTCACGAGTATCAGCAGCCCATGCCGGACACCATGCCAGCCTTCCTCTGGCACATCTCTGTAAATCATTTTCTTGGATCCTCACCCCACTCCAGGAACCTGGCTTGGTTATCTGCCCTCTCCAGAGGCAAAGAGAGAGATGCTTGCTGAGGGCCACACAACTTTTAAGCTGTAGACAGGAGCTGAACTTTGACAGGCCCAAGTCCAGAGCCCACTCCAGCCCTCCTGGTGTCCCTCTCTCCCCCCAGGTCTCCCTAGATTGAGGAGGCTGGAGTCCAGACAGGGGCTGCATCCTGGACACAGGAGGTGGCTGGCTTTGGCAGAAGAATCAGTGTTTGTTCATTTCTTGTTTACTGGTTCTTCCTTTCAAAAATGAGCAGGTGCCATAGCTTCCTCCCAGCCTCCATAAGGCAGCCCAGGAAGACACAGGGCCCAGTGTAGTGGGGCAGGCCCTCCCCCTGGCGCCTGGCAGCAGTGCTGCCTGCAGAGAGAAGCAAGCAGTGAGTGTCAATATTTGCCCTCTCCCAGCCTCCCTGGCCTCAGCTCTGCATAACAGGTTCTTTGCTGTGCAAGCAGGGATGGATTAATGGCATTTAAAGTGGCTCAGGCTTCGTCCCAGGGTTTGGACTGAAAGCTGCTCTGGTTTAAATGTCTGTGTCACTGTTTGCCAGGGGCTCTCCTTTCATCCTTGGACTCACAGAACCACAGACATTAGAGCTGTAGAGATCTCAGAGCCCAGCTAGGCTTTTAACAAAAGACGACACTGACTCCCAGAGAGGAAAGGGACCCAAAAGCCACACTGCCTGGTGGCTATCACTGGGATTCTGAGAGCCACCCAGCAACTCCAGGTTCAAGCACAAGCAATTTCTGTGAGTCCTTAAACACACACACACACACACACACACCCCTATAATAAAGTTTAATTTATAAATTCAGTAAAGAGAGATTAACAGGGCTGGCAGAGTGGCTCAAGTGGTAAGAGTGCCAGTCTAGCAAGTGTGAGGCCCTGAGTTCAAATCCCAATGCCACAAAAAAAAAAAGAGATTAACAATAACTATTAATAAGACAGAACAATTTTAACAATGTATCATAGTAAAAACTGCCTGCCAGTGTCAGTACTCTTGCACTTTGAGGCTTCCTTCCTTCCTTCCTTCCTTCCCTCCTTCCTTCCTTTCTTTCTTTTTTTTTTTTGACAGGGCCTTACTATGTAGACCAGGCTGGCCTCAAACTCACAATGCTCCTGACTCAGTCTCCTGATGCCAGAATTACAGGCATGCACCACCATGCCAGATCAGGCCGTTACTAAGGAAGGTAATGGTTACTTGAACACAAGCACCTACAATACCTCCATGGTGAATCTGATAACTGAAATGGCTACTCAGTGGCTGATGGGAGATTATGGGATACTCTGGACAAAACTGTGATTTACATCCTGGGAGATACCACATTACTTAAAATGGTGCACGATTTAAAACTTATAAATTGTTCACTTTTGGAGTTTTGCATTTAATATTTTTAGATGTTGGAAAGCAAAACCTCAGCTAAGGGGGGGACTACTGCAACTATATATTTATGTGTGCATATACATATGCCTATATTTATATACACACACCTATATATGTATAATCTATACACAACGAAGTGCACAGATTTAAGCGTGTAGTTCCATGGGATTTTTAAAGTTGTATAGGGCTGATGTATGTAGCTGATGTGCCATGTTTTACATATTTACAGTGTACATTTTATCAGTTTTACATGTACAAACACCTATAACTGACACCATCAAGACAGTGAACATACCCATCACCCTTGAAGTTTCCCATGCTCCTTTGTAATCCTCCCCTCTCATCCTCCCTAAGCCTTTGCGATTCCAAAGATCAGCTGTGACAAAATGTCACTCAGGCAACCAAAGACTGGATTGGTGGGACTGGAGTTTGAGTTCAGGTTTTTATGCTTGCAAAGCAGGCACTCTGATGCTTGAGTCACATCTTTAGTCCATTTTGATTTAGTTATTTTGGAGATGGGGTCTCGAGAACTATTTTCCTGGGCTGGCTTTGAGCCTTGATCCTCCCCATCTGTCTCCCAAGTAGCTAGGGTTACAAGCATGAGCCACCAGCATGCAGCCAAGACTTATTTTCTGTTAGAATAATTCACACTGCTCTAGAATGGCATATAAATGGGTGCAGATAGTGTATAGCCTTTGGTCTGGCTTCTTTCTCAAAATAACTTATCGTGAGACTTATCCATTATTCATTCTTTTCATTGTTGTGTAATATTCCATTGTATGCTCATACCACAATTTCTGCATCCCAGGCTAAAGAGACACATACTTCACTTATTAATAAACTTTGGGTTGTTCCCAGTTTGGACTGTTACAAATAAAACTGCTATGAACATTTATATACATGTCCTTATATGGACAAACACTTTCATTTTATTTTATTAGAATTGCTTGATTTTTCATTATCACATTCTGAGAGTTCTTATATATCCTGAATACATATCCTTTATCAGACACTTGATTTGCAAATATTTCTCCCAGTCTGTGGCTTGTCTTTTCATTTTTTTAACAATGTCTTTCAAAGAGCAGACATATTTTAATTGTATTTTTGAGGACCTATGCACTATCAAGCAAAGCAGATTCCTTGATAACTGAGGAAATAGTCTTGTGTTTCTATTTTTTTTGGCAGTACCAGCCCTGTTTTGTGTTGGATATTTTTGAGATAGGGTCTCAAGAACTATTTCCCCGGGGCTGGCTTTGAACTGTGATCTTCCTGATCTCTGCCTCCTGAGTAGCTAGGATTACAGGTGTGAGCCACCAGTACCAGCTGACATCCCCCTTTTTAAAAAACAGGCTCCCAATGTAACCTTTAGGAACTTCTGAGAACCACAGATCCAAACCCTTAGTCCATGATTTTCTTCTTTTTTTTTTTTTTTTGGGTGGTACTGGGTTTTGAACTCAGGGCCTCACACTTGCTAGGCAGGTACTCCACCACTTGAGCCACCACATCAGTACCATGATTTCCTTCTTAAAAGCTACAATGCTTGCTATATGTGTTTTTCTGTTAAGCTGCACTACCCCTTTCTAATCATCCTTATGAGCCTCATGTGGCATGATTCTTTTGAAAAAAATTATATATATAGATATGTTTATATATATTACATATGTTTATAGATTTTATATCTATATACAGTGGTGCAGGGCATCAAACCCAGTAAAATGATCTTTTGATCATTTCACATAACTCCTCAAGATGACCAGGGAAACCCAATTAATATTTAAGATTCCCAAGCCTGCAAGGGACCTTAAGTTCATTAAACCCAGTCCCACCTGAGGTCTGCATTGCCTAGGAATCAGTCCTGTCAAGCAGTCAACCAGCTTTTGCACACTTCCAAAAACAAGGAACTTGCTACTCCTGATAATGTTAGAATAGTCCTTGTGCTACTAAATCTACTCTGTCTCTCATTAATTGGTCCTGGAGTAAAAAAAAAAAAAAATCTAGCCCCTCTGTTCCAGGAAAATCCTTCCTCTCAAGCTGTGGAGGCCCAAAGCCTTCTGCTGTTCCTGCTGGGATCACAGTTTTTAGTATCCTGAGCAAGTCTACATGCAGAGCTGCAACTGGCTGTCTTCATCCACTTGTCACTAGGCTTCTTCTTGTTCCATATGAGCCACTGTTGAGTGGGCATGACCACTGCCGTCCTGAAGGGTAAAGACAGATGCAGCCTGGAGCCCTGGTTGCAAAGACTTTCTCCTTCTAGGGCTTTATTCCTCGTAGCATATAAACATGTGCTGTGTCAGTCTTTCTGATATTAAAACAAACCCCTTCTCTAATAGGTTCTCCACCTTGTCAACTCCAAGTCAAATTGCCTGTGTCTGTCTCCTTTGTCCTCTCTGCACAGGAGACAGGAGGCATAGCCGAGCACCCCCTGCTGTCCTGGAACATTCCCCTCTCTTGTTTCCACAATGGTGTTCTGTCCTGGCTTCTTCTTTCTTTGATCATTTCTTCTCCATTGTCTCTTCCTCTGCTTCCCTTTTAACCATTGCTATTCCCTAAGGCTCCATCCTTATCCACCTGCTCATTCCCATCTATGCAGTTTTGAGGGGGTTCTTTTCTCCCCTTTGAGAATGTGATGATGATTACAGATCCTCTCCACAGGATGGGGAAAGAAACTCACATTCAAACACACAGCATTTTGCATATAGCTCCAGGTTCTTAGCCAGAAGCTTGTTTTTCCTCCCTGATTTTATTCCCATCCCTGGCTTATTTCCAATCTCTCTCCAAGTCTCATAGCTCTCCTGACTAATAAATCAATAGCCAACAGTAAATCCTTTCAGTTCCACCACTTGGCTCCCTAGCAGCAATATCTTTTCATGGCTGTCCATCACAGAGCAGAAAGCAGGACTGCAAAAAGGTGCTCCACAAATGAGTATTGAGTGAATGACTACAACTCACTGCCATCCCCTCTTCTGCATCCCTCTGTCTTACCTTATACATCTCCTGGGTCCTCAGTGCCCCCCTCCCAGCTTCAGAGGCATCTGTCTAAAACACAGAACCCTGTCCTCCTGCTTGAATTCCTTCATTACTCCCTGTGATTTTCAGGATAAAGGCCTTCACTGGAAGTGGTTCCTGCTAACTGCTCTAGCTTCAGCACTTAACTCTTTCCAACACTCATTGGCTCCAGTCACCCAGTACACTTGAGATTCTCACATGTGAAGATGCTGTCACTATTTTCCACACTCCATTGACCTGGAAAGCCTGGTCCCTCTCTTCTGTGATTTGCTAGCTATCTTCATCCTTCCAGTCAAGACAGGCACTGGTGGCTCATACCTATAATCCTAGTCAGGAGGCAGAGATCAGGAGGTCAGCCCAGGCAAATAGTTCTTGAGACCCTATCGCAAAAACACCAACCACAAAAAGGGGCTGGTGAAGTGGCTCAAGGTGTAGGTCCTGAGTTCAGGTCCCCAGTACCACCAAAAAAACCCAAAGTGCTCACTCAATCATCATTGCCTCTTAAGTTAATATAAAAAATACTTTCACAGGTAGCTCAGTGATAGAGTACCTGTTTAACATGTACTTCATTCCACCCCTTACCCAAAACAAACACACAAAACTTTCATGACAACATCTAGGCTGGTGTTTAACCAAACATCTGGGCGCTGTGCCCTAGAGTCAGCTTAACACATAAAATTCCATCACAGTGAATAAAATCCTTCTCTCTGAACATTACTTTCCCTGTCTATAAAATAGGGAGCTGTGATAATGTTGGGATTACTATCCCTCCAGTGCCGAAAACAGACACACAAGAGACAGAAAATCTTGGCAAGGCAATTTCTCTTGATCAAGAGGGTGCAAGCATGTGCTCACTCCAGCTAAGCAAACATGCAAGCACAAAATGGCTAACAGTGGCTCCTCCTTATATCCCTGACGCAGTTGTACCCGCCCCTCACCTGGGATTTGTTCAAGTCAAAGGTTCACAATCTCCCTCGATTGGCTAAAAGGCTTGGGGGATGGGTTAGGGCATGCAGTTTGGCGGGCAATGGAGTTGTACAGGAAGCAAGGACCCTTTAAATGTGCAAATCACCTAAGATGGCGACCTGAGGAATTTTTAAGTAATCTAAGAGGGTAACAAATGCTTTGCTAGAAAAGATCATTTTTTTTACAATAATGTTCTAGTATTCAACAAAGAAATAATTTGATAACATCTGGACTAGACTTCACAGTTTAATGCATTTTGACTCACATTGTATCATTCAATTCCTACAATTGTATCCAGAAAGTTTGTAATGGTCTACCTTTTTAACAGATGAGGAAATCAAGGCACAAGGAGGTGAAGAGATTTGTTGGTAAGTGACAGAAAATGGGCTAGAGCCTGGGTTTACTGATTCCCAGCCTGGAGCTGATGCTCTGGGCCTGAAGAACCATCTTTGAGAGCTGAGAGAGAGAAGTTGCCAGGAGTAGGGCAGGAGCAGAGGGGACTTGCGCTACAGAAACTCAAAGGAAGAGCACAACAGCAGGATGTCAGAAAGGGCCTGGCCAAGTCAGCCTAAGAACTCCTGAATATATTTCTCTTTTCTAGTTGAGGAGTACAAGCATTGTCAGGAATCAACACCTGGTGTATTAAGAACTACTAACCTGGAGTTTAGGATGATGTTCAAAAAGTAAAGGTGGCAGAATGGCACGTTAAAGGCTAAGTCGTTGCTCTTTACTTGCCAAGAGTCATGTATCACTAAATATTGCCAGAATATTCTCTTGCAAATCTATTCCAAAGCTAGGTTTCATATTATTTCCAGAACAAAGTTGCCAAAGGACTTTCAGGGGAAGGACTAGAAACAGAGCAAGGCCTTTTAGTAAGGTGCTATATTTATTTTGGCTTGACATGACCTCTGTTTACTTACAACACCCAGAAGAGCAGAGCTACATTTAACACTAAAAGGGCAGTGAGGAGATTCTCAAGATCAGAAAAAAATCTGCAACCAGCTCTGCAAGACTTGTCAAGTCACTCATCCCCAGGTTTAGGCACACCCAGGGTTTCCCATTCTGTATGTTCTGTGCCTCGGGGCTCTGGGGAAGAATCTACTTCCTTGCTCTTTCTGGATCTAGAGACCATTGCATTACCTGGCTCTTGGCCCATGTATCACTCTGACCTCTTGGTTCCATCACTATATGTCCTACTATGGCCTCTGGCCCTCCTGCCTCTATCAGTGTCTTTGGGATCATATTGGGCCTATCTGGATAACCCAGGATAATCTCCTCAAGGTCTGGGGTGAAGCTCAATGGTAGAGCACTTGACCAGCATGCAAGAGGACCTGAGTTCCATTCCCAGCACAGTAAAATTAAAATTTTTTAAATTTAAAAAAGAAAATTTCCCTCTCAATTTCCTTAATTGAATCATATCCACAAAATTTAATCCCATATATATGCTCACAGCTTCTGGCATGGACATCTTTGGGAAGCCATTATTCAGTTCACACTAAATAGTATGGACATGGAGGTTTGCTCTGTTCTACTTTTGAGTATGTCTGAATAAAAATTATGAAAGAAAACCCTTTTGAGCCCAAGACTCCAGTTCCTAATGGACTTTGGACTTTATTCTCCCTTACATAGTAAAACTTCAATTTTTTTCTATAGTTTTGTTTCTGATTTCTTACCTCCCATTCTCTCTAAGCTATTCCAATCAGGCTTTTAATATTCACCTCTGCCCCCACTCAGTCAAGACCACCAACTCCACCCTTCCAAATATCTGTCCTCATCTGGCTTGGCTTCCCAGAAGCACCCAACACAACTACCTCCTTCTTGTTGAAATATTTTCACTTCTAAGTACTTTCCTGGTTTATTCTACAACCTTAACACCCACTCTTCTGCCTGATCTTAAGGCTCTAGGCCCAGTCTCAGGCCTTCTTTCCCTTCAGTGCACTGAATGTGCCAAGCTTTTTCCTTCCTATACTTCTCAGCTCAAATGCCTTTTGTAAACTCCTAAATTAATTCTTCCCATTCTAATCCCCCAACTTCCCTTCACCCCATTCCATTTTCTTAAAGAACTTACCACTATGTGAACCTCAACCTTGTTTGGTTTATTATTGTCTACTTATTGTTTTTCCTATCTCACCCTGCAAGAATGCAAGCTACTTGACAGCACTTTGTCAGTGCTGAATCCCCAGCCCTGGCACATGTTATATGTTCGATAGATATTTTCCTTTCTTTTTTTTTTTTCAGTGCTAGGGATTGAACCAAGGGCCTCAGACATGCAAAGTAAGAACTCTACCACTGAACTAGATCCCCAGCCCCAATAGACACTTCTTACATAAATGAATGGCTCAGCATTTTTTTCTTAAAAAAAAAAATGAGTGCCTGAAAAGGAAAAAGTCTTATGTAATCCTAACAAACCAAAAAATCCTAATTCAGTAAATATGGGTGGGATCCAAAAAATGTTCATTTTAACAAATACTCCAGATCATCCTTTTGAGAAACACTGATCTACTCATTCTTGCAAACAATATGTAGGTAGGCAGGCATGGTTGTAAATAACTGTAGTTCCAGCATATGGGAGGTAACAGCAGGAGGATTGCAAGTTCAAGGCCAGCCCGAAGACCCTGTTTTGTTTTGTTTTTAAAGAAAGAAAGAAAAGGATGAGGACTAGCAGAATTGAGTCACTTGTCCAAAGTTCATAATAAATCAACCAATTTCTTTTAAGAAGACAAGCGAGAAATTGTAATTTTTTAAAAATTGCTTATCCTTAAGGGCTGGGTTTGTAGCTCAGTACAGAGTGCTTGCCCAGCATGTACAAGGCCCTAATTTTTGATACCCAGCACTGAAAGAAAAAAAGAAAGAAGAAAAAAAAAAGCTTCTCCTCACACGTACGTTAAATACATATAAAAATTATTCCATCTGTCTTATGCTTGTCCTAATTTCTTTGCCTTCATTTCAATTGCTAAAAGCTTAAACTTTCATAATTCCATTTGAAGACCAAAAATAAATTTTTGTGGATCAAAAACAAGTATTTGTTTAAAGGAATCACCAATAGAGAAAAATGAGATCCTTGAAAGAAAGGATTAAAGAAAATGAAATCTTAGCTTTAAAAGTACACTGTGTTTACAAGAGAAGTAACCAGAAGTCACTGTGAAGGATAAACATGGAAGGGAGATTAACCCTCCAGAGTGATCGTGCAGGTGGGCTGTTCGGGGAGCAATTCTCTATGGCACTTTCTGATGTGGCACTGACCATGAGAAACAATGGGGTGGGGTGGGATTGGGAGAGGTGTGATCTAATTAGGATCAACTTTGACTAACAATTCTTGCCAAGTTTAATAGGTGAAGCTGGCTGTTCATTTGTACTAGGAGTTTGGCAAGGCGTGCTACTCCCCATCTAAATGACATTTTAAAACTACATCTACAAGCAACTTGTACCGTTAGCTTTGTGCCACTGTGACACATACCTGTGTATGTGTAGAAGGAAAAGACTTATTTTGGCACATGTTTTCAGAGGTTTCAGTTCATGGCCACTCGGTTCCACTGCTTTTGGGCCTATGGTGAGTAAGAACAGGTCAATAAGCAAAAGATCTTGCTTTTATAAAAATGTCCACTTCTCAGTGCCAATTGTCTGTTAGCTTTCCATTGCTGTGACAAAATACCCAAGGCAAACCAACTTATAAGAGGAAAGATTTATTTTGGCTCATGGTTCCAAGGTTTCAGTCTGGAGTTGCTTGGTTGGGCTCCTCTTAGGCCTGTGGTGAGACAGAACATCAAGACAGAAGCGTGTGGTGGAGGAAAGCTGTTCAACTCATAGTAGCCAGGACACAAAAAGAGCTTGCTTTTACAATGAAGCCTCCCTCCCCCACTTAGCTATATATCCAAAAATGGATTAATTCATTAATGAGGCCAGAGCTCTCATCATCCAGTCACCTCTGAACACTGCTACAATGGGGAGCACACCCCAACATTTAAGATCCAAACCGAGCTAGGCATGGTGATTACGGAAACCTGTAATTCTAGTACTGGGAGACTGAGGCAAGAGAATGGCAAGTTTGAGGTCAGCCTGGACTACAGTCAAGTCTCAAAAAAAATACAAAAATAAAGCAACCCCAAAAGATCCAAACCACAACATGCACTGTATTTGCCTTCTTCATTTTATATGAGAAATCAGAGATTTTATATGATCCTGGGTAACAGGCTGTCTTTACAGAGGTAGCACCTGGTGTAGCTCAGAATAGCAGGTAAGTCCAAGACCCATCTTTCTTAAAATTTTGGTTAAACTCTGGAGCATCTCCAATTTCTTGAGGTATTTTCTCCCCTCCTGTTAATTGCCTTTGTCTTGCTGTTAGCAAGAACACAAATGGCAAGCCATGTATATAATTTAAAACTCTATAATAGCAACATTAGAAAGTAAAAACAGCCAGGCACTAGTGGCTTACACCTATTAATCCTAGCTATTCAGGAAGATCATGGTTCGAAGCCGAAGCCGGTCTGGGGCATAAAAGGTTAGGGGAGTGGATCAAGGTGTAGGTCCTGAATTCAAACCATAGTACTGGAAAAAAAAAAAAAAGTAAAAACATGTGAAAGGTTTTTGCTTTGTTTTTGAAGAGCCTCACTATGTAGTCCGAGCTGGCCTCAAACTCAAGATTGTCCTGCTCAGCCTCCAAAGTGCAGTAACAGGCATGTGCCACTACTCCCAAGTTTTTTTTTTTTTTTGTGGTACTGTGTTTTTGAACTCAGGGCCTTGAGGTTGCTAAGCAGGCATTCTTATCACTAGAGCTATGTCCTCAGGCCAAGAATCTGCATTTTTTAACTTTATTTTTGAGATACAATCTTGCTAAATTGCTAAGGCTGGCCTTGAATTTGTAATCCTCTTGCTTCAGCCTTCTGAGTAACTGGGATTATAGGCATGCACCATCACACCTGGCTTTTACCAAGGGCCCCAGGCGATTTGCATGCACAATAAAGCTTGAGAAAAAAGGTTGAGGCAAAGGTCTGAAAACTATGGCCTAGAGGCCAATTCAGTTAGTCACCTGTTTTTGTAAACAAAACTTTATTGGAATGGAGCCTCACCATTTACTGTGTATGGCTGCTTTTGTACTATAAGTGCAGAGCTGAGTCTTTGCAACAGAGATTTTATAGCCTGAGTTTATTATCTGGCCTTTTCCAAGAAAGTGTCTCAAGGAGAAAAGAAGCCTCTGCCCTGAGGAACAATTTTGTGAAGATTTTTGGTTTATTCAGTGGACTTAATGCCTGGGATTTTAATAAATGGTAAGTATTGTTTAAGAAGGCAATGTAACACAGTGGGCTTTGGAGTTTACTAGAAAGAAGCATAAGGTGTAACTGTCACTTACAAGCTCTGTTACCTTAAACAAGTCACTTAACCTGAGGCTAAGTGAGTTTTCTTAGCTCTAATTTTTCCTTGTTGGCATGAGGAGTGGGCGTGGCCCAGAGGAGACAGTCAATGGTAGCTTCATTCACATCTATGTTCTGTTAGCTGGGCCAATTGTAGTAGTAACAAGTCATGCCAAACTGCCTTGTTAGTTCCCATGATCTTCCACCCCAAAGTGTCATTCCCTGTGCTCTAGCTATAATCTTCAAGCAGAATTTAAGGACAGCAAAAAGGTTTATTTGAAAAAATTACTATGTATTGAAAATATACATTAGAAATTATTACATACTTTCATAGCGTTCCCCTTCCCCACCACAAAAGTAGAAATATCTGCTTGCTATGCTAATGCCATAGGTAAATTCAAACAAAAAGTAAGTCATCACTGGCCTCCTTTCCTCACACATCAGCGCTGAGGGAGAGAGGTCCACTTCTATCTGCCAGTTAGTAGGAATTTAACAAGTCCCAGTCTTCCACAGCCAGGCAGACATATTTCTGCTTTGAAGACTGGGAAGAGTTATTCTGCTCTTGCTCTGAATCCTCAAAGCCTCTCTTTTTGCTCTTCTTTGACTCTTGGCTCAAGGCAGCTTCATGTTTCAACAATGGCCCATGGCGGTCCGGGGCTTTCTCTCTGTAGAACTGGAGTTTTCCAGAAGAGTTCATATGGGTGTCTGCCAGAGGACACTTCCTTGAGGCTTCCATTAGAGCCCGTGTCTCATCTGTAAGAGTGACAAAGGCAAGGACAATAACTTTACTATGCTGGCATGATCTAAGGGGAACAACAAAGACCCAAACAAGGTGATGTTTGAATTAATTTTATTTTGTTGAGAGCCTGTGAAGAACAGTGACGTATACACTGGTGTAGGCTGAAGGACATGGACTCTTTCTGGATTCTGGTGAGTTTAAGTAAGTGACTTGTCTAAAATTCACTTTTCTTTGAACTCATGGCCTACACCTTGAGCCACTCCACCAACCTGTTTTTGTGTTAGATTTTTTGAGATAGGGTCTTGCGAACTATTTTCCTGGGCTGGCTTCAAACCACGATCTTCCTGATCTCTGTCTCTTGAGTAACTAGGATTATATGTGTGAGCCACTGGCACCCAGCCTGAGATTCACTTTTCTCATCTTTCTAATATAAAACCTATTTCATAAGGGTGCTATGACAATAAATAAAATAATGGACATGAAGTGCTTAGCACAATACCAGGCACACACTAAAAGCTCAAAATTTGTTAGCTGTCATTATTCAAAATCTGAACTTGACCCTACCCTCTGAGAGCCAAATCTGTGACAGCTCCAGCAAACAGAACAATCTTCATCTGTACTTTTTGATATGTCCTGGAGTCTTGGAGTCTTATTTTGCTATCTTTGATTCCTTCACTTTGATTTTGTCACCTAATTCTTTTTTTAAAAAAAGTTTTGGTAAAATATACATGACCTAAAATTTATCATGTCAGCCAATTTTAAGTGTACAGTTGAATTAAACACATTCACAACATGCACGTCATCACTGTCTATCTCCAGAGTTCTATCCTGCAAAACTGAAACTCTACCATTTATTAAACAGCAACCCTCCCCCCAACACCTGACAACCACTACTCTACTTTCTCTATGACTTTCATTGCTCTGGGAACCTCACATAAAGGCGATCGTTACAGTATTTGTCATGGTGACTGGCTTTTTTTTTTTTTTCCTTCCCACGCTGGGGATTGAACCCAAAGCCTTACACACAGTAGGCAAGGGCTCTGCCACTGAGTTACATCCCCAGCTCTACTTCCAAACCGTTTGGCTGTACTTAATTTCTTTTTAATCTTCTGTATTCTACTTTTATGGCACTATAAATCTTCTTTGAAGCAAGACAAGATACAAATAAATAACTAAAAAAAGCTATCTTCCTGCCAGTCAAGGTGGAATACACCTGTAATCCCAGCACACAGGAGATGGAAGCAGGAGGTTCTTGAGTTCAAGGCCAGTCTGGGCTATGCTACATAGCAAGATCCTATATCCAAAAAAAAGGCTAGTAGACGGCTCAAGTGGTACAGCTCCTGCCTAGTATGAAGCCCTGAGTTCAACCTCCAGTGTTGAAAAACAAAAAACCCCAAACTAACTTCTTGGTGCCAGTATTCAAAGTCGGGGTGACACTACATTCATTGTAAATAATGCTGAGGGAATACAAGTCCTAATGATTGTAAAGAAGTCAATGTATATGTGCTTTAAAGCACATATACTAAAATCGGAATGATATAGAGATTATCCGCAAAGAAAACACAAAAATTCATAGAGCATATAAAAAAAAAAAAAGGCAACACTATTGTAATAAATTTCCCCAATGACAGAAGACAGGCAGATTGCTTTAAGAATACAAAAACTCTAAAAGAAAGGGGATTTCTCACAGAAGTACTGAGTTGTCTTTCTAATGTCCATGCTTCTTCGTGGCTTCATGGACTCCATGATCACACGATCCCACTGCAGAACGATCTGAAAGACATTTGGAAAGATTTGAGTTCAAACAAAACCTTAAGCTTTTTTTAAATCTCAAGCCTTTCTCATTTCCCCTTGCTCCCCACCCCCCCTTTTTTTTTTTGCAGTGCTGGGGATTGAACCCAGGTCCTTGAGCATTCTAGGCAAGCGCTCTATCACTGAGCTACATTCCCCAGTCCTTTTCATAATCCCATGTGGTAAATTTTCCTTTGGATGACCAGCAATAAGAATAAAAACTAAGCCTGGATTTTCTGTTCTCATGCAAGAATTGAATCAGAAAGCAAACATGCTGGATCTATGTATCTGCACGATTCAGACAAGTCTATTAAGCCAACT
Source organism: Castor canadensis (assembly GCF_047511655.1). NCBI lineage: Eukaryota > Metazoa > Chordata > Mammalia > Rodentia > Castoridae > Castor > Castor canadensis. The sequence continues at coordinate 120,111,455 of NC_133392.1, forward strand.
CCCTATTTTCATCCTAATGCACACTAGAAATAAACTGCAAATCCTTAAACTAAAGCTACTAAATTTAAAACCTTAGTCATAATACTTTGCACATTCCTAAACCCCTCTTGTGCCTAAAATATAGCAACTGCAACTCAAGTTTCCTATGTGTAAACTGTCCACATTTCCATATTCTTACAGTACTTCATGATCAGTTTCTATTTCTTAACTGCTACAAACAAACTTTTATTGTAAGTCACTATAAATTCCTTTAGAAATTTGGCAGAGTAAAAACTACATCTAAATGAAAGAAAAGTAAATGATCAATACACCAAGATTAGCAAGAACTTTGATTTAAATCTGTTCTTTACTGTATGTAATGACAATCATCAAGTCAAGAAAAACATTCTCAGGACACAGAAGTGCACCAGAGTTTAAGAACACAGTTCTGGAGTTAGTTGCATCACTCACTAGCCAGAAGAACTTTAGCTAGGGATTTAATTTCTGAGACTCAATTTCTTCATCTGTATACCAGAGATTAACGGTAGTACACACTCCACAGGCTGTTACAAGGATTAAAGACACTATGTGAAAGGGTTAACCTGGTACACAGAAAACAACTGATAAATATTAGTTGTGACCCTCTTATGACATGTTCCTGGTTATGGAAAATGGAAACAGAACGAAGAGAAGGCCAAGAGGGACTAACTGAACTACTGACTGACTTGAGGGAAATAGAGAAACTGTACTTCCACTAATAGAAGTAACAATGCCATAAGAAGGGGTATATGAGGATAGGGATGAAGAAAATGACTTTGGCTCTGGACAAGCTGAATTTGAAGTACCAGGCAGAGACTGATGGACAGTATTTGGGAACGGGTCCAGTGTCTGAGAGAGGGAATCATCTTCTCAGGGATAAAATAATAAAACTAAGATCAGCGGGGGAGTGGGGGTATAAAAAAGAGAAGGAAGAAGGTGTCAGCCAAGAAAGAAAAATCGTAAGGCATTCATGCTTGTGTCAAATGCTGCAGAAAAGCCAAGCAAGGTGGAGAATGAGGCCACTAACCATCTTCCAGAGAAAACTTCCAGTAGAACAGTGGGGGCCAGAACTGGACTACAAAGGGTTAGGAACTGAGCAGGCAGTGAGGAGGCAGAAGAGATAATAGGAAGCAATATATAGCTGCACTGGGGGAATGAGAAATATGTCAGAATAAGGACAGTTGATGTTTATACATAGGAAGAAGAGGGTGACACTGAAAATGTGGTGGCAGGAAAAGAAGGGGAAAATAATTTATTAGTAAATACCACAGAGAAAGTTGGAGGCCTTCAGGAATACAATCGAAAGAAAAGAAAAAGGGCTGGGTGCGTTGGTGTGCACCAACCACTGTAGCTGTAATCCCAGCTACTCAAGAGGAAAAGACAGGAGGGTTATGAGTTCAAGGCCAGCCCAGGTGAGACTCTGTCTCAAAAACAAGCCAGGTATGGGGGCACACACCTGTAATGGCAGCTACTCAGGAGGCAACAGCAGGACGATTGTGGTTTGAAGGTGGTCCAGGCAAAATCACAAGATCCTATCTGAAAAAAAACCCTAAAAGCAAAAGGAATAGGGGCATGGCTCAAGTGGCAGAGCACTTACCTAGTAAGTGTGAGGCCCTGAGTTCACACCTCAGTACCACAGAAAGGGGGTGGGGGGCGCTTCACTGAAATACAGTGGCATACCCATTCCCTTAGACAGGAGGAAAGTGAGATATGATTGAAGAAATGGAGAAACTTTGAGACAGAGAAGGAGTGGACACTGTCAGATGGCCATGCTTCTGCATCATCTGCTGAGATGAAAGAGCAGGAGAAGGGTGACACTGAGGCAGCTTCAATAAGTGGCTATCAGGAGATCAGTAAAACACTGATGCCAAGACCTGGGGGTCCAGCTGAGGATGATGGCAGGAAGCTGTACAGGCCAGACTGCTGGTGTTTTACTTGATCTTTACCAAGCCTCATAAGAGACACCCAGGTTTCTGCATTTTACAGATGAAGAAACAAAGACTCCAAGTTGCCTTAGGTCATACAGCTGTTGGGTCACTGAACTAAGATGCCAAACCTCAGTTTCTCTGACTCTTTCTACCAGGTCATCTGCTAGCAAGCCTTGGCATGACTCAACCAGGGCTATACTCTGCAAAGATTTCATCATGCATGCTCTGAATTAAGCTCAGAGTGCTTCTGAAAGACAGCCTCACTGGTTTCCCTTCCTGCTTACCTATAGGGAAGTGATGCTACTGTCAGGCAGTTAGCTAGGTCCACCATCATACAGTACGGACTGGAGCCAAGAAGGGATGCAGGGCAAAATAGTTTGGTGAGTCCTTTAGGCATCTGTTAAAAGTGTCTAAAGAGCAAAGGTACCACCCATAGGCAAGGTGGCATCTCACTCAGCCCTACTTGGTTACTTTCTGACTTCCTTCTTAAGTCTGTACTTTACCAAGCTGAAAAGGCAAATCAGGAAGACAAGAGATGGTCAGAGTCAAGTTCTCTCACTGGCAAGAGTCTGAGAGGTACGAAATGTGCCCAAATGAAAAGTAAGAGCCAGAGGTGAATCCTGCTCAGTGTGATACCAGTTTATTCTCTGCAGTACATACACATGGCAAAGAGAATCTACCAAGTCAGGTCAGACTGTTTTTTTGCATAGCAAGCCAGAATTTACTTATTTTCTGTGTCACTTATAAGGTGGCTTTTCCTCCTACATCCTGTAGGGATGAGGCACAACAGAAACCAGAGCATGAAATATTAGGGTTTGGCATCCAACTCTAAACAGATGAGTCAGTAACAGCTCATCAATGCCTCTGATTTGACATGAAGATGACGATTTAGCCAAAGAATACTAAGAGGACTAATGTTTGTTCAATGTGTTGGAATAAGATACATTATTAAAACTTCAGTTCTTTAAAATGAAAAGCTGTATTCACTGTAGAGAAAAACTGGGAGTACCTGGTCAGCCCAGCCTTCTGTCTTGCAGTTTGTATGATCAAATTCCTTCAAAGGCACTTTGGAGTGAACAAGGCCTATGTGGGTCTGGAGCTTGTGCTTGACGGCTTTGATGTCCTAGTGAGGAAGAAACAGACCAGAAATGTGAACACATTTGGCTAATTCTTACTTGCTTTCATAGCAAATAAAGACCAACATAAGCCAGGCATGGTGATATGGTCACAAGTTCAAGGCTAGGCCAAGTTACACAATAAAACCTTGTCTCAAATAATAAAACAAACAAAAAAATTCCACATCATAAATACCAGCCCTTTCTAAACACACAGTAGCAAAGGCAAAACATCAAATCTCGATTCTAGAAAAATGAGAGAAGAAACCGTAAGTCTTACCTTGAGCCCAGTCCCAGAGATATCTAAGCAGTTTAGTTTTCTAAAAGAAAAGAGGTATCCAATTCCAGCATCTGTGATTTCAGGGTTACCTAGATGTCAAAAGTAACACAGCATTCTGTCACAATACAACTGTTGCTAAAATGCCAGCATATAAACTCAGGAAAAAAAAAAAATCCAGGCAATGATAAAACTATCACATATTGAGTGGGCAAACTTCTCAGAGTAAATTAAATATAGGGGTTTTAGGTTTTATCTTCCCCATTGTAATATGAGCCACTCACACTGGATGACCCTTAAATGCCTTACAGCTCTACCTAGGACTTGGGGATCAGCAGAAAAACAAATGAACTAAGTAGTTATCACAAATAGTTTAATTAGGGACCATATAGAAATATTTATTTTTAAACATATTAAAATGGTTCATCAGGCTTTATTTATGGCCATTTCACTTCTAAGGTGAAAGCATTTGCTTATTTTTAAAAGATTTTCAAAGATACTTAGGCAAAGAGACTATCACTATTCTTATTTCTGAAACCTTTCCTACATATTGCCTTCTCACATCAAAGCCCAGCTTTTAGGGTTGGCAGAGTGGCTCAAGTGGTAGAGTGCCTGCCTAGCAAGCGTGAGGCCCTGAGTTCAAACCCAGTACCACCATCAACAAAAAAGAACCAGAGTCCTGCTTTTAGTATTGTCCCTTAGGACATAATAAACACAGGGCCAAAAGATGCTCAAAAAAATTTGTTGCATGAGTATACTTCCCTAGGAAGTAGGGTAGACATTCAATATTATCTTCATTTTACAGAGGCCAAAACAAAGGCTCTGAGAGGTTAAATAACTTGCCCAAGAGCACATAGCTGCTAGTAAAAAGTAGCATCGCAAGGCGGGTCCTCTGACCTTACCCATGCTTCTTCTATCCTTTTGGCACCATTACCACCCTGCCAGTAGTGGATGCCCTAGTTATGAATGTTTTCTGTTGATTTCCTTCTGTTGGAGTCAGTATCTAGTTAATCTTGAGTAAGTTATTACAACTGTGGATTCATCCAGCTTCCCATCAGGTAAATATTGGTAAAAATGACCTAGCTAATAGACTCCACAGATCAAAGACTTAAAGAAAGTAGAGCCAAATGCCCTTTACATATGCTATGAATATGATGGAAGGCTGTACATAGTGAGTGGCACAGATAATCTGAAAGGGCTTTTTCTGTCCTACAGGAAGTAGCGATGTGCTGGAAAAGGCATTGGGGCCAGGAGTCAGAAGCCTCTGGCTTTAATTGTGCTCTGCCACTAGCTTGCTATGGCACCTAGGAAGGTCAGGCTTCCTTTATCACCTCTAAAACAAAGGGGAAGGTGATCTCTAAAGCCATTCTTCCAACATTAATAATCTATAATTGCTAATAAAACTTACAAGATAAGTCTAACAGTGTTAGATTTTCAAGACCTCTTTTCATTACTCGAACTGGTGCTGTCATTTTCCGTACACCGGCATCAGATAAACAATTATCCTTCAGGTGAAGTTGAGTTACACTAGGGAAACAAAGTCCATAAATAAATTACATAAAGACAGTTTGAGATCCTGCTTTGAAACATTTCGTTTAACAATATAAAATATCAGCCAGACACCAGTGACAATGTCACACCTATATTTCTAGTTACTTGGGAGGCTGAGATTGAGAGAATCACGGTTTGAGGTTAGCCTGGGCAAAAAAATTCATGACCAATGGCTGGGTGTGGTGGCACACACTTGTCATCTCAGCTATGTAAGAGGCCAGCCCAGACAGAAAAAGCTTGGGGATGTGGTGGTGCCTGCCTGTCATCCCAGCTACAGTGGACAGTATAAACAGGAGAATCACAGTCCAGGCCAGCCTGGCAAAAAGTGAGAACCTATCTCCAAAATAACCATAGCAAAAAGAGCTGGAGACGTAACTCAAGCAGTTGAGGCCCGACCTAGCAAATGTGAAGTCCTAATTTCAAACCTCAGTATAGTTAAAAAGAAAAGAAATTATAAATTATATTATGATATCATTCTGTAATCCTAGCACTCAGGAGATGGAGATAGGAGGATTGAGAGTTTGAGGCCAGCCTGGGCTATACAAGAAGATTCTGTCAAAATAAAATAAAGTAAGATAAAATGAAATAAAATACCCTCTACCCCATGGTATTTTACATCCAATGCATGAACAGAATTAAGGCTCTTTTGGTACTATATCAGTAGCATAACAAGTGAGGACCAATTTAGGGAGCAATATCATGTAGTACTAATCTCAGAGGGCAGACGGCACTAAAGGTATATGGTAATGAGGTAAACAGGGACATCCATTAAGGGGATAAATACACCTTGTGTGAAAATCAAAAACATTCTAAATAGGTCAGGAAAAGTCTGCTTAAAAAACTCATGAAGAATTCCTTTTGCAAAGCAAACAATCCTGTAAATTTTGTTGTTGCTTTTTGTTGTTGTCATTTCAAGACCACATCTTAATTGTAGCCCAGGCTGGCTTCAAATTTGAGATGCTTCTACCTTCTCCTCCAAGTGCTGGGATTACAAGCATATACTGACACACCAAGCCAATGCTCTAATTCTAACCAGCTTTGTAACTCTAGATTATCAGTTTTGGTTTATTGAAGTGATTGGCAAATTAAAGCACTCCACTGTCACACAAGAGTCTGAGCCTGGCTGCTAACTAACCTCACGTAAGAATACCTTTGTGTTGTAGTACACGAGTCACTGTTAGAAGCAGTTTCCATACAGCAGGTCAGATTCAGGTTTAAAATCTTCTGGGTGCTTAGGAAACTATGAAGAAATAAACTTGGTCTCTACTCTACTGGCTAGACTTAATAATTTGAGCTCAGATGGACTATTTGTAAATGGTGTAAACTGGGCCATTTCTTTAAATCATGGTTTTTGAAAAGGACTTATGTGGTTGCCTTTAACAATTCGTTTTCTTTATAATTTGTAGTTCAGCGATAGTTAAAATAATAAACAGTAATGAGTTTGAGAAATAGTGTAACTTCTCATTCTGCTAGAATAAACTAGGACTGGACAAATAAAGGGCAAAATTTTTCAACCCTGGTACCTTTAAGTACTACATGTTGAAATAAAGTTTATTCAGGGGCGGCTGAGCACACAGGTGGCACATGCTTGTAATCCCTAGCTACTCAGGAGACAGAGATCAGGAGGACTGCGGTTTGAAGCCAGCTGGGCAGATAATTTGAAAGACCCTATCTGGAAAATACCCAACATAAAAAAGGGCTAGGGATGGCTCAAGGTGTAGGCCCTGAGTTCAAACTCCTTTACCAGGAAAAAAAAAATTATTCAGGGGAGAAAAAAACCCTAAAACACCCAACATATTGACTTTCCTAAGGATTTTTTAATCTATATTGCTGGTATCGAGTGAATGGACATTGAAAATGTTTTAGGAAAAAAATCAGCAACTCAACACAGGAATGGGAAACAGTTGGTATTCCTTAAGATGACTCAGTTGAATTATCCTTTAAAAAAAACAATGAAGGCTGGGCGCCAGTGACTCATGCCTATAATCCTAGCTACTGGGAAGGCTGGGATAGGGAGGATCAAAGTTTGAGGCCAGCCTAGGCAAATAATTTGGGACCCTATCTCAAAAACACCTTTGACTTGCCTTTGCTCATATATGTTCACTTATTCAAAATGTTTACAGTGGCTTGGTACAGTGGCTAAGTGGTAGAGCACCTGCTTAGCAAACACGCAGCCCTGAGTTCAAAATCCAGTATTGCCAAAAAATCAAATCAAATAAAAATAAAAATAACCAGACCAAAATGGAATGGAGGTGTAGCTCAAGAGGTAGAACACCTGTTTTGCCAGTGTGAAGCCCTGAGTTCAAACCCTAGTCCCACCAAAACAAAAAACAACAACAAAAATAATGAAACTCATCTACAAGTGGCAACAAGTCAGTACCTGGACAGGGCCTCATTGGTGAGATGTTCTAGAAGTTCATGCTCGTCTCCTAGCTTGCAACAGGAAAGATCCAGCCGGGTCAGCTCCCGGAAAGACTTAATCTCCTCAAGTTTTTGTGAAATCACCAGATACCTGTGGCATGTGGAGAGAAATCAACAGCTTTCCTTCTCTTTCTTTTAAAACATTTCAATTTGTGGCTCTGTGCTACAATCAACATCCCGTCACCCCAGTGTACTATTTAATAAGCAGGCCTCACTGACGACTATCTCAGCACAGGTTGAATTTTTTTTCATTAGTCAATGCTTTGAAAGTCTTTATATGTGAAGGAGGAGTAAACATTTTGAATAAATAAATGTATATGAGCAAAGGCAAGTCACAAGAAAAACATCCGCTTTGTTATTAGACAGACAGACCGTGGCATTAGTGTTGGAAACTTTCCAAACTTTAGAATACTAAAACTTTTAAAGTTTTTAAAGTTTAAAGTTGCTCTTATCTAATGCTCAATATTTAGTCATTTAAAAACTAAAACAAGAGGCAGGCCACAGTGGTTCATGCCGTAATCCTAGCTACTCAGGAGGCAGAGATAAGGAAGATCAGGGTTGGAAGCCGGCTCCGGGTAAATAGTTCCTGAGACTCTATCTTGAAAACAAAACAAAAAAAAAATCACAAAAAAGTGTTGGTGAATGGCTCAAGTGATAATAGTGCCTGCCTTGCAAGCATGAGGCCCTGAATTCAAACCCCAGTTGCAACAAAAACAAAACAAAGCAAAACAAACAAAAACCCTAATCTGCACATCCTCAAGAATATACCAAAAGACCTCTAGCAGATCACGTTTTGTCTTTCCTACTCAAACACAAGTTTGAGCACCTGTCCACTCTACTGGGCCTCTGTGACCCTAACTTTACTCCAAAAGTACATGGAGGTGTGACTCTCATGTAGATAGTTATTAAGACAAACCGGGAGCACCAGCAACTTAATTACACTGAAGCACCATGCCAAATTGTTACCAGGAACCATCAGGAGGCCTCTGGAGGGGAAAAGGAGATCAAAAACTGCATTCCACAGCCCAGGCTGGCCTCCACCCTGCCTTCTAGTTGTTCACCTATTTCAGATGAGGTCAGTAGGAAAAATGAAAAGGATTAGTTAGGTGTGACGGGAACCTGGAAGGAAGAGGATCCTAAGATAATAGGGGTACTGATTTGTGGAGAACATCTACCTCTCATCAACTTTCCTCTCGGAGGTCTTGAAGTTTCCACAGCAGAATGGTGTGCTTGGATCAGTGGGGTTACACTTAGGAGTCTACATCTCTCTTCTTCAGCAGAATCATAATTGTGAAGAACAGGATGGAAAAATCAGAGGACAAGAGGTGGGGTGGATTTCTTTTCTTCCTACACTTAATAAAATTAAATGGACTCAAACTGATCATTGGCCTGACTACTAGTTACAGATGGCTTGAGACACTGGTACCCCTCTTAAACTGAAGAAACTAAGCTGCCTGGAGACAGAGCTCAGCTGGGTACACAAATAAGCCTTATTTACTCAGATGTATTTTAATTGCACTGTAAAAAAAGCTGCTGTTTTCCACCTTCCAATCACAGAGTTGAAGTGTGTTAATGGGAATTTAGGGGATTACTGGTAATTAGAGAAAGAAAACACACATCCTTTGATCAATTAACCAGAAGATTTTAGTAATTCTGAAATAGGGTTATCTGTGAAGGATGCACCACTGCGTAACGTGATTAAGAAACATTACAAGCTGGGCACCAGTGGCTCACGCCTGTAATCCTGCTACTCAGGAGGCAGAGATCAGGTAGATGGCAGTTCAAAGCCAGCCCAGGCAAATAGTTTGAGACTCTATCTCAAAAAACCCTACACAAAAAAAGGGCTGGTGGAGTGGCTCAAGGTGTAGTCCGTGAGTTCAAGCCCTAGTACCACAAAAAAAAAAAAAAAAGGAAATATTACAAAACTCAAGGCTGAGAAACTACCATTCTAGGGTACAGGCAACATCAGATGCTAATCTATGACATAATCAAAGCTCCAGGTTCTTATTTGCAACTCTTCTTTCAATTTGACCTTTCAAGCATGAGAACAGTAGAGTCCCAAAGCAACAGAAAGAATACAAACATATTTTAGTGCCCCTTACTTTCGTGATTGTGAGAAATTTACTTAAATCTTTCTGAGTTTCAATTTCTCCAACTATAAAACGGGGTTTATAATTACTTCTTTTCATAATTAAGAAAAACAGAAGCAACATGTAAGCAGTACATGACACTGTGTAAGAAGCTATTAACTGCAGTAACATAGGGTGATATTTTAAGGAAAACATACTTGCCTTGTGACCACCAAAGGTATTAAAAAAACCACTGGGGATTCAATACAAGAAAGGAGTTTTTGTAGGGATGGAACCCAGCTGCAGACACTGCCTTCTCCTGGCAGCTTTGTAACCTAACCCCAAAAGAGCCAGTGCTTGCACCTGCCCAATTCTCTTATTTTCTTGCATTCATTCCCTCTGACCTGACCCCTACTGGTACAACCAGTAGGTATAAACTCTGCTGCTAAGCGTTAGCCCTGGACTGCAAGTACGACCCCAAACCTCCTGTCCTTTGAAGAGTCAAAAGGAGAAGACAGGTTTTTGGTCACAACTGAAAAATTTACTCATACCTGAATGAGACAGTAAAGTCTCATTTGGAATTACTGTAATAATATATTATCCGTATGATTATGCTTACAATGTTCCCTATTCTTTCTGATTATAAATATAACACATGATTACTGGAGAAAAATTAAGAAAATATGAAACAATATTTTAAAAATAAAACCAAATGCATGGGCTGGAGGTGTGGCTCAAGTGGTAGAGCACTTGTCTACCAAGCATGAGGCCTTGAGTTCAAACTCCAGTACTTCCAAAAAAGCCAAAAGGATAAAAGCTAAGAAAGTGAAACCAACTGCATGCCCACCATTCAGATATTATTAGGTTTTTCTTTGTGTGTGTGTATATATATTTATTTATTTATTTATTTATTTATTTATTTATTATATATAGAGAGATATTTTTATAAAACAAATTTTGAGATAAAAATAATCAAGTCATTCCAAATAATCTTGGGTTCAGTTCTAAGTGCTGCAAAATAAATAAATTGGGATCCAACAGTATATGCCATTCTTTTTAAAACTTATTATGAACATTTTACCACATCATTTTAAATGATCTTGGAATATTATCTTCAGTTATACAACGTTTCATTATACATTTAGTTTTCAGGTTCTCACTGGTACAAACAGTACTACAATGAACACTGTTACACAAAAAAGTATTTGTTTCCATCTCCAATTATTAGAGACTGGAAAAGACTTTTTATTTTTGGAGACAGGGTTTCTCTATGTAGCCTACGCTGACCTTGAACCTGTGATCCAACTGTCTCAGCCTTCGAAGTGATGAATTATAGGTGTGAACCACAATGCATGGATTGGAATAGATTCTTAATAAGTGGAATTATAGATTGAACAATTGGTATGAATTTTTTAAGGCTCTTGATATATACTGCCAAACTGTTTCCCAGAAAAGCTATACTAATTATTTTTTGGGGGGAGAGGCTAGGGATTGTCATACTAATTTATGTGCCCATCAAATGTGAATTCAAGAGATAATCCTCATCACAATCTGACCACTGTGACCACAGAAACAGATGGATAAATAGCATTTTCTTTCTTTTTTTATAGGTAGCATTTTCAAAAGCATGGGAAATACTTAAGCTATAAGGATGGGAGGAAAGAACAGAACAGCAGCAGTTGTAGAGTATGTTCCCAAACGTATAAGAATATGTATTTGAAAGTAATTGCCATGATGAGGTTATGAAAATTTTAATATTAGTTACATATGTATATATATACATATTTCCCAAATAGTATGTGTTATTTTTATAAAATAATTTAAAAATAAGACATATATCATAATTCTGTATTTTACTAGTCCAATTTTTCTACAGTGAACATAAATAACTTGGAATAAAAAATAGTGGAGCCAGGCATAGTGATATACACCTGTAATTGTAGCACTCAAGAGGCTGAGGCAGGAGGATGTTGAGTTCAAGGCCAGTGTGGGTTACATTGTAATACCCTGTCTCAAAAAAAAAACGCTCAGGAGGCGAGATCAGGAGGATCAAGGTTCAAAGCCAGCCTGGGCAAGTAAGTTCATGAGACCCTATCTCAAAAACCCTTCATAAAAAAGGGCTGGTGGTGTGGCTCAAGGTGTAGGCCCTGAGTTCAAACCCTAGTATCAAAAAAAAAAAAAAGAAAAGAAAAAACAGGGCTAAGAATTCTGGGTACTAATCTTCACAATGCCAAGCGTATACCAAGAGATATTTGGCAGGTCATGTCTTACCTTTCCTATTTTTTCATATTAGAAAAGGTAGGTGCAAGTGGGTGTGGTGGTGCATAGCTATAGTACCAGCTACTTAAGATGCTGAGGCTGGAGGGGAGTGTTTGAGCCAAGGAACTCAAATTCAAAACCAGCCTGGGCACCAGGGCAAGATCTCATCCCTAACCCCCAAAAAAGAGCAAGAGCAAAGTTACTTGCAAATTATTTTCTATCTAATGGAGAAGTAATTAATTAATCCTTATAAAACATTTTCAAAATAAGGCTAAGTGTTGTCTGAGAGATGGAGGGGAAGCAACACATTGATTTTTCTCAAAATGACCTGCTGCTTGTATGTGGACTTTCTAAAGTGAAGTACTACTTGATGCAGTACTTTCTCAGCTCACTAAGCCCCACAGCTTGACAGGATAAACACACCCAATAAAGTACTCACTATCCTAAGGAGAACACCCACCTGTTTCGTAAGCACAAGGAGCAAAGCACCAGACTTCCATAGGCCTCAGTGAATTTCTGTAAAGCCCTCAGCCCTGCACCTGGCTGTGTGAACTTCTGTCTGGCTTCAGCAGCAGAGAACAGCTTTTCAGCAATTTGCTCAGGAAAGCCAATAAGGGAATCAATGTGATCAACATTGTCGGAAATGAAGCCCAGGACAAGGTTGAAGAGGGATTTGGCAGAATACCGAAGATTCCCCTCCCGGGTGTATGTGAAGATGAAGTGATCAGTCTTCTCTTTCTGTGCAGTGTCATCTTCCCTGTTCATGCAAAGCTCCACAGAAAAGCCTTTGGGAAACAGTCTGAAAGGCCTTGTGTCCCGCAAGCTCTTCCTGACATCATCCAGAGCCAGGTTGACCATGTGGAGCTGCCCATTCTCTCGCACATAGATGGGCCCTGGGTCCAGGTGGTTTTCTGAGTTGAAGCAGTAAGCCATTGCCTTGGGTGTGACTGTAAAAGCAAGGCACATGGAAGCAAATCCAATTAAAATACCATCTGCAACATGTAACTTCATTCTGCTGTGCCCAGAGCTTTACCACACAGGCTCTGTGGCTGGTGTGGGGAAAGCAAGGCTCACAAGTTGCTACCAACTTTGGCGCTTGAGGTTGCCTCTATTGTCTCTACCTGGAATGCCCCTTCCTGTCCTTTTCTTGCTTATCTGGTAATGTACTTATATTTCAAAACACAGCTCAAATCTCATTTCTAAAATTCACCCTGAAAGTTATCAAGGATGTCAGCAAAAGGCTGGATGTGGCTGATACCTATAATACCATCTACCTGGGAGGTGAGAGCAGGAGGATCAAGGTTTGAGGCCAGCCCAGGCAAAAACTTAGTGAGATCCCATCTCAGACAACAATCCAAGCACAGTGGGGCACACCTGTGGTCCCAGTTATGCAGGAGGCACAGGTTGGTGGATAGTGCTCTGAGGTCACCCAGGCAAAAAACGCAAGACTCTATCTAAAAATAACTAAAGCAAAAAAGGGCTGGGGTGTAGAGTACCTGCCTAGCAAATGCAAAACCCTGAGTTCAAACCCTAGCACTGCAAAAAAAGTGTCAACAACAATTCTTTTACAGATAAATTCATAGTTGCATAGTTTATATTAGCAAAACAACTGGAAACAACATAATTGTTTAAAAATTGGGTTCTATTAAATAAATTATCCATTTTATACTGTAGAATGTTATGAAGCCATTAAAACTGTTAGATTAAAAAATCTTTATACACAGAAAGAAAAAAGACTAGAAATAAAAACACTCTTGCTTACTTGGCACCTTCCACATACCCCTTTGTTGTACTTACTGTTCTGATACTGATTTGTTTCTGGGCCTGCCTTCTGCTGCTCTGAACTCCTTGAGAAGAGCAACCATGCTTAATTCCTCCAGACTTCTAACACAGTGCTCTGGCATGCTAGGGTCCTGAGAACACAGCTGTGGAACTCAAGTTTACTAGTTTGCTAAACCTTATGGAAACCACAAGCAACAGAATCTTTTGGATCAACAAAGACCTTCATCACAAGAGCTAAATAAAGCTCCTACAGCCCTTGAAAACACCACATCTATTAAGGTTTTGATAGAACACTTTTTTTTTTTTTTGACAGTACTGGGGTTTGAACTCACAGGGCCTTGCACTTGAGTGCTCTACCACTTCAGCCACTTCACCAGCCCCCTTTTTTTGTGCTGGGTATTTTCAAGATAGGGTCTCAGGAACTAGTTAGCAGGCTGGCCTCAAACCAAGATCCTCCTCTTCTCTGCCTCCTAAGTAGCTAGGATTATAGACGTAAGCCACTGGGGGCCTGTATGATAGGACATTTTTGAGGTAAGCTAAAACAAACAAACAAAAAACAATTGGGAGCTGGGTGTGGTGACCCACACTTGCAACCCCAACACTTGAGAGGCTGAGGCAGGAGAAATACGAGTTTGAGGTTTGAGGCCAGCCTGTGCTACCAGAGAGCTTGTCTCAAAAAAAAAAAAAAAAAAATCATAAACAGGTATTTCTGCAATCGTGTGGGCCCAAGGACTAATTAGTATAAGTACATTTTCCTGAGTAATTGTGTGATTTCAAAACACACAAGAAAATGCTATGTTAAATAAAACAAAGGTATTTGATTACCATTTCTACAACAATTTAAGGGGAAAGATTATAGGTGTGTGGTGATACACAACTATAATCCTATCACTCTGGAGGCTGAGAAAGGAGAATCCTGAGTTCCAGGTCACCCTGGGCTACATAATGAGTTCACTGCTAGCCTGGGATACATAGCAAGACCCTGTCTCAAACAAAACAAATAAAAATAAATAAAGTGGTACTTGTCAGGCATGAGGCCCTGGGTTCAATCCCCAGTTCTGTAAAATAAGTTAAAGGGAAAAGAGATATTATGTTGAAATTTAACATAACACAGATCTGATATTATCTCCAAAAGACTCTGGCTGACTTTTAGAGTGAATCAACCTCTGCATCAATGCAGGGCCACATGTGGCCCTGAAGCCACTTATGAGTGTCAGCAAACAAGTCTGTTCAAAAATGCTGAGTCTCTGAAGATCAAACAATGATCATGTTTGTGGGAATCAGTACTGGCCATGTTTCTCCCGAGGATAATTATGTGTATAAAGCACATCAGAAAAGAAGACCTGGCCTAGCCCTAAACTTCACCCTTTCCCCACTTACGTCTTTATACCCTACTCTGCAGCCAGCCATACCACTTAAGAAATTGGCCATACTCTCCTGTACCACTGGACTTGGCCTGTTCTATTTCTTTTGGCTGGAACATCCTTCTGTGTCTCCCTGACCTAGCTAATTCCTACTCATTAACACTGAACTCAATCATCATCCCTCTCCTGGGAAACCTTCCCTAACCCCTGCATGCCTGTTTGGTTTTCCCAGAACACCCATTGTCTCCTTCTATACTGCACTTAGCACCACATACTATGTCTGTTCACTTGTTTCTGGACCCACAGTTGTGAGCTCTTTGAAAACAAGGCTCCTACTTAACTCTCTCAGGCCTAACACAGTGCCTTATACTGAGTAAGTGCTCAGATATTTGCTGAACTGAATGAGAGGAAGGGTGAGACCTCAAAGGGACAGATTTAGTGCTCTTATTTGAAGGACCTGCTGATACTGTTGCTAGGAGCCAGCTCCTCTTTCAGGGAACAGCTGCAGGCTCCTCTCCCCCCTTGCTAGACCCTTCTGCAGGTGGTAGAAACAGTGCAGATGATGGAAGTATATTGCTACTGGTACAACCAGGGGAAAAAAACAAAGCAACTAAACTAAAACCCAGGAAAAAAAAATCCTGTCCCAGTGCCAGGTCTTAAAACCCATGCTCTTTTCTTGCCAGCATTCAGTGCCTGCTGCCAAGGAGAAACCCCACTTATTCTAAGTTCTTCTTCTAATAGGGATAAGAATCTGGCGCCTGCATCCTCAAAGACCTTAATCCTGATGAGGAGAAAAAGCAGCTCTCCTTCAATCTTTTCTTTCTTTTTTTTTAAGCAATACTGAGGTTTGAACTCAGGTCCTCACGCTTGCTAGG
Source organism: Castor canadensis (assembly GCF_047511655.1). Classification (NCBI taxonomy): domain Eukaryota; kingdom Metazoa; phylum Chordata; class Mammalia; order Rodentia; family Castoridae; genus Castor; species Castor canadensis. The sequence goes on from NC_133392.1 coordinate 120,127,114, forward strand.
CAGATACTCTACCACTTGAACCACTCCACCAGCCCTTTGTTGAGTTGGGTATTTTTGAGATAGGGTTTCACAGACTATTTGCCAGGGCTAGCCTTGAACCACAATCCTCCTGATCTCTACCTCCTGAGTAGCTAGGATTATACTGGCACCCGGCCAAAAAAAAAAAAAACTCTCCTTCAGTCTTTATTTCTATGAGAGCCCTGCACTAACTGAAGATCAGAAAGTGGACACCAAATATGGCCCTAAAAAGAAATGATTTGATTTTAACAACAGAAAGGCAAGTTCTATAGAATATATTATAATGGAGCTATATAGGCAAGAAATAAGGTCCACCTATCTGCATTGTTTCTAACTGTCGCCCACAACACTAACTTTCTACCAACTTTAGAAACAAAATAGAAAAGTGGGTGATGGATGACCACTTTTGATGGAAATGAGAAATGTGTGACTCCATCCAGCAGAGGGCACAAGCAGCTAGGGACCACAGGATGCTAACCCCTGCCCCAAATCCTGGCAGCTTTAGTTCCCAAGAATCAAAAAGGGCACAGTTATGACTATATTTTATCTTTAGACTACTCATAAAATACTATTCTCTTTCTAAATGATGAAAAAAAAATTCCTGAAGAGTAAACCCACATCATTTGTCCAGACAGTAGTCCAAGGCCTCTCTTTCTTCAACTATGGTGTTTAAAGAACTGACCTTGGTTCAAGGAATCTTGGTGACTTGTGATTTGTACAACTAAATTTGTATATCCTGTATTTTCCCAATAAAGCACTTCCTGGGAGTTTGTGAGGTACTATAAAATAAACTAAGGATTAAATGGATGTTTGAACCTTTTAAGGTTAAGCACTAAAAAGGCAAGAGACTTCTACATAAAGCTTCTGTACTTGCTTGCCCCCTGGCTATTATTCATAGTGGCCTATTATAAATTGACCCCTGAAGACACAGGACCCCTGTTCAATACCATGGCAAAAACTTCATGTGATATGGAAAATTAAAATACTAGGCAAAACAGCAAGAATAACAAGGACCAGTGTAGATTTGTAGTAGTTATATTACAAATTAGATTAAAAGAGTGACAGGCATTCTGATGGGTCTCCTGACACACTTCAGAGGCAGCTTTGTAACTCAAACACCTCCATACAAATGCATTACAATAGTGCACGTTCTAGTGTCCGTTCACAAATAAACTAAAGTTACCACAAAGCATGATCATTTCTTCAAATAAATGAAATATAACTTAGTACATTAAAAATTTGGTTCTCTACAGATTTTTTGAGTAAGAGGTAAGAGAAAGTAATTGATAACTAAACATGAGTTTTTCAGGTTTGAAAACCAGTTTATTAAGCAAAAAGCATAATTATCCTAGTCAAGTGAACTGCAGAAGGGAGGAGGCAACAGGATAATAGTGCTAAAATTATGAGATGAGCCTACAACTATCCAATTTGAAAAGAAAAAGAGGAAAATGCCTAACTTCAGTAGCTAAAATAAGCTAACAATCCTCTAAGTGTAAAAGGTTAGAGTAATGACTAATGCTAGTGACACTGGATGTGATGGCTAGCATTTAGTAAGTACCTATCACTGCCAAGTGCTGTGCTAGGTGCTATACAAAATGATCTCACGTAATCACCAATCTTATGAGGTGAATATTGACACTTTGCTAATAGATGAACAGGCTCAGAGAAATGAAGTAACTTACTTTAGGAACAGAGCTAGAGCTAGTAAGTGGCAGAGCCACAATTCAGTCTCAGGGCTGTATTATTCCACGGCATGGTGCTGTTTCTCAAGAATAAAAATATGACATCAGCCTTAAGAATTAACTAAATGTTAAAAATTAATCTCACCCACCTGTTTGATCCCTCTGGCACTTTCTGGCTCAAGCTAGGACTGGGGGAGACAAAGAGGAGATAAAAAACAGTGGCCATCTGAGAAAAGATTTGGTGGAACAGAGCCAGAGCAGTTACAATGAGGCCTCCTTTCTCTCTATCACGGTAGAAATCAGCCACATCCATACACTAGGAAAACATCGGTCAACCCATGACCTTCATCCCAGGACTGCAGATCTTCGGTTTATTTGAAAATGTAGTCCTTTGGGGAAAATTTCAAACATAAAAACCTGAACAGAAACTGGCTCTAAACTACCTAAAACCAACCAACAATCCACCTTCATTGTTCTATGTCAAGGCCATCACTTCAATTTCAATTCTCCCAACCACTTCTTTTCCTGTAAATTGCACTTCCCTACCTGCCTTCTCACGCGAACCCTTTCCTCCCCCAAGCAGCAGAAGCTACTTTCCCCCAAGAGCACACCTAATCTCTACCACATCTTGATACTCTAACCAACTCTACCCCTTCTCACATGGAATCCACGCCAAAAATCCCAATCCCCTCCTCCTCCACTCCCATCTCCTCTGCCCCTCCTCTCAGACTTCAGACCCTTTCCCACCCTTCCCGTCCCCCAGACCCACCCGCTTCCCCTCCTGGACACTCCAGTCCCTACTCTTCTCTCCTTCGCCATCCATTCTTCCCTTCCTCCTACCCCAGGGGCTTCCCCTCCTAGGTCCCGGATCTCTCCATCCCTCTCCTCGTCTTGCGTTCTCAACATTCAGAATCCCCTTCTTTCGTGCTTCACTATCATTAACTTCACAACCCACAGCCCCAACTTGTTTCTCCCCTGCCCCCAAGACCCAACCCCTTCCCCTATTCCAATTCTAGTCTCCTCAAATCCCATTACTCTCTCCTTTCCCCAATACAGCAATCTTTCGTCCCTCTCTCAATTCCCAAGCAAGCCTCTCCCCAACCCCATCAAAGCTAATCCTGCGCCCTCTCCCGCCCCGAGCCCCAATTCTCACACGCCGGCACACCAAACCCACCCTTACACCCATCGCCCACACCCCTACATCCTCATCCTCTTACCTCTCCCACGACCCCCTTAACCTGTCCCTTCGGGCCTTCCCATCCCCCACCCGCCCCTCCCTCACACCCCGCCCAGCCCCCACACGCAGCCCGGGGCTGAGAGTGAGTGGCTCTGCCCGCGGCCGCCACCTACCTGTGCCCCAGCCTGGGGCAGCGAGCGGCAGCACCTCGGTGGCGGCTTCTTCCTCCTGCGGTGCGGCTGCGGGGAAACGATTGGGCACCCGGGACACAAAGCTAGCGAGGGTGGGACACAGAGAGGGTGGCAGGAGGGAGGGGCTGGGGGCGACCTGGCGCCGTGGGACCGCGGGACCGACGGGGCGGGGGGGGAGGGCTAGACCAGGGAGGCGCGCGTGCGCGGGGCCGGCATGAGGGGCGTGGCTAGCCTGGAGGCGGGGCCGGACCGGGCCTGGAGGTGGGGCTACTAACCTAAGGGAACTCGGCGGGAGCCGGCTGGGCTGGGCACTGCGCGTGCGTGCCCGCGAGAGGGCTGGTGCCCTGGGTTCTGCAGGCCCCCGGGGACTACTCGGAGCTGGGGGAGGGTAGGTCTGAGGAAAGGCGGGCGGGCGGGGCTGCGCAGCTGGGCCCGCGGAGTTGAAGGGGAGCGGGCGAGGCGGGGCGGAGAGCCGGGAGAAGCGCTGTGCGCACGCCCGGAAACTCCGCGGGGGCCGGGTGAGGGGGCGGGGCCGAACGCGTGGGGCGGGGCGCAGGGGTGGGGGGAAATTCCCGAACCGACGGTCGGTGCGCCCGGAGCTGCGCTGAGGCCCAGGCTAGCGGGTCGGCGGGGCTGGGTGGGCCCGCGCCGGGTGAGGTGGATGCCTTGCGTTCAAGGCGAATGGAGGGATGCTGGTGGGAAGGGAGCGAGCGAGACGGGAGGGCCATGAGGGACCGCGCGACGCGGGGGCGCGGTGAGAGCCGCGTGGAGTGGGGGAGTCTGATGCAGGCCTGTCGCTCCTCGGCGCTTGGAGACTGCTGCTCCCCACGAGCCTTTTTGAATCCTGAAACAGTGCTTTGAACCCTCCCCCCCCCCGGCGAAAACAATTGTAAATCGAAGTTAATGAATCTACAAAAATGTAAGACGTCAGCTGCGTCGTAACCCAAAGTTATAAGTTATATTTAATGTCGAGGTGGGTGCATTTAATCCATCCTAAGTTATTTGGGGCGAGGCATCGGAGGTCTTCCTAGCCTAGGATTGAGAAGGGTTTGGGGTGGAGGTAAGAGGGTGGTGGCAGGGCTGGCACCGGGGAGGAAAAGGACAGCCTTTTCTAATTTACAGCAGTTTCCAGTGAGTGATGATGTAGAAAAGGGTTTGAGGAGTGCAGTTGTAAGCGCATCAGAGCCTCCTTGGCTACTGAAGGAGTGTCAACGGAGGACTTGACCCGGAGAGGTCTCTGAAAGAAGGACCAGAAAGGGCATGTGAATTGGAGTAAAAGGCCCTGGATAAAGATAAAACGCCAGCGAAGCCCAAGTCAGCGATTGTAAAAGTTGGAAAGGATGGCATCGTAGAGTGTGCCACTTTTGGTAAACAGAGGCCCTGAATGGATGCATGTTCGTTTAGAGCGAGGTATCTCAGATGGGGAGTTAAACTCACTCCAAACCTTCACTTCGGCGCTGTGAAAACATGTCTGCTGAGTTATTCCAGGGTTGATTTGCCTCTTTCTCAGTAATGGCAACAAAAGAACTTTAAAGAAAACAGAGTCCTTTTTAGTTATCCCACTGACCCCTCCCGTGGCGTGAGTGTGTGGGGCATTGTTTTCAACATCAAGAGCAGCGACTGCCACCCCTCAATGAGCACCTTCTTACTCAAGAAAAAAGAGCAAAAAGCCCATGCCAGTGGCTCACTCACACCTGTTATCCTAGCTACTGGGGAGGCTGAGATCTGAAGGATCGAGTTTCCAGGACAACCCAGGCAAATGATTTGAGAGAGCAAATCCATCCCCAAAATAACCACAGCAAAATGGACTGAAGGTGTGGTCCAAGTGGTAGAGCTCCTGCTTTGCAAGTGTGAAGCACTGAGTTCACAACCACTAAATAGAAAATAAGTATTTTTTTAAAAATACAAATTCTCTTACAGAATCTCCAGCCCCAAATAAATTGCTCTCAAATTGCTGCAGGGTTTTTTCCATCTTTACACTATTTACACTCTTCTGTAAGAGAGGAGGCTGTCCTGTGAATTGTGGTATATTTACAAGTTCCTCTCCAATTGGACAACTGCCAAGGCTTTATCCCCTTGGGAGCAAACTTGCCCCCAGCCCAATTGAAGGAAAAGCCCACTGACTTTTTTTATTTTTTAATTTCACTCCTGCTGTCAGCTTTAACCTAGATTTTAAGATCCTTCATTACCTATTCCCAATCTATGTTTGCTAGAATTAGACCTAGCCTAAAAGGATTTTTTTTTTTTTTTTTTTTTTTTTTTTTTTGGTGGCACTGGGGTTTGAACTCAACGGTTTGAGCCACTCTCCCAGCCCTTTTATGTGAAGGATTTTTTTTCTCCATAGGGTCTTGCAGACTTTGCTGGGGCTGGCTTTGAAATGTGATCCTCCTGATCTCTGCCTCATGAGTAGCTGGGATTACAGACACCTGGCTCTAAAAGAACTTCTAATGCAGGAATCCTTTCTTTGGTGTTCTCTCTAGATTATCCACCTACTGTTGGACACTTTCAGGGATGCAAAAGATTTTAAATCTTTACTTTTCTGGAAAGGTCTTATGTCTGTGATGTTCCCCTATTTAAGACTGATGTTTGTTGAGTCCAGTTCAGCCTCTTGGAGCTATCGCAGAAAAATTCTAACCCCTTTTCCATTGGTGAGCACTACTTACATTAAAAGTTGTAGTCACTTTTCTCCTGCCCAATTATCTCTTTTTGAAACAATTCATCCTCTATTCTTTCAACTTTCTCCACATGAACTTTTTTGTTTTTTTTTTTTTTGATGCTGAGAAACCCAAGACCTCACACATACTAAATTCAACCACTTAGTGCCAGCCCCTGTTACGGACTTTTTTCTCTCCCTTGAACAATATCAAATATCACAATGTCCTTGTTAAAACGTACTACCCAGAGCTGAAGACAGTATTCTGAACGTGGTTCACATTGTTAGTACACAGTGTATTATGTTGTTGCATGTTTGTCCATTATCCTTGACTCAGTTTGAAGACAAGAGTTAAGTAAGCCTCAGTCACAGGTTGTATTCATTTTTGCATTAAGAGTTTCCCGCCTGGCCCTTAGTTCAAAAGGTCCTTAGTTGGTTCAAAAATTTTGTTGGAATGTAGTACTTAACTGTATGTACGTATGTTACTACAGATCAAACCCAGGGCTATGCTGTGTGTCTTGTATCTTATTCATTACAATTCATCCTTCTAACTTGCTCACTTTTCCTTTTTTTTTTTTTTGGGTGTTAGGGATTTAACCCATGACTTTGTGCATACTAAGCACATGCTCTACAACTGAACTACACCCACAGCCCGCATTCTTTCTTTTTGAGGGCCAATTCTGTCATCTAGCATATTAGTTGATATCTAAACTTTGTATTGTGTGCAAAATTTATAAGTACACTTCTTGTACCCTTAATTAACATAAATGTTGGATAGGACTGGGGGTATATCTCAGTGGTAGAGTGTGTGCCTAGCATTTCTGAGGCCCTGGGTTCAATCCCTAGCACCACAAAAACTAAAAATAAATCTTAAGAATGTTGAATAAAGCAGGGCACTGATGGCTCGTCCCTGTAATCCTAGCTACTTGGGAGGCTAAGGTTTGAAGCCAGCCCAAGCAAAAAAGTTTTCAAGGCTGCATCTCCAGTATAACCAGAGCAAAATAGATTGGAGGTGTGGCTCAGGCAGTAGAGTGCCTCCTTTGCAAGTGCCAAAGCCCTGAGTTCAACGTCAGTCCACCAAAAAGAGACAGAAGTCATCAACAGGTTGATTTTGTTCCATTAATCATCATCCTTTGAGTATAGTTATTTAGAAAGTAAAAAATACCTAAAGTACTTCTGTCATCCACTCCACATTTCTTGAAAAACTTTGTTAAAATGTTCAGAGCATGTCCCTAGATGGTAAAAACTCCCATCAAACAAAAAAAGATACTTTTGATATAAATTCCAAATTAGTGTTACCATTACTTACAATTTTACTACTTCTTATCTACATTTGTACGACCATAATTTTAATAATGAAATTTAACAATTCTAGAATTTTGTTGAGAATTAACATTTCAAATTCATCAATCTATATTTACAAGAATGTTCCATCTTTTTCCTCTTCAAGCTAAGGGTTTACAATGTTCATCTAATTCCAGTTCTTTGACATTAGTAGTATTAAAAGCTGTGGTAAGAAGCCAGGCACCGGTGGCTCACACCTGTAATCCTAGCTACTCAGGAGGCAGAGATCAGGAGGATCACTCTTGGAAGCCAGTCGAGGCAAATAGTTCTGGAGACTCTCTCTCAAAAATACCCAACACAAAACAGGGCTGGCGGAGTGGCTCAAGTGGTAAAAATAAAAAATCTGCAGCCAGGTATGGTGATGTATGTGTTGATTTCAGCATGTGGGAGGCTGAGACAGGAGAATTTCCAGTTTGAAGCCAGCTTGTAGTGAGACCCTGTCTCAAAAAAAAAAGGAAAAAACCTCCCTACTATCACTTCACCATGTATACGGGATCACGTAACCCCTGCTATACAAATTGTTCCAACAACTGGAGAGGGCAAGCTCTCCAGCTTCTTTATGTTTGAAATATAATCTTGATTCCGAAGCCAGGACATGAACTAAATAACAAAGGAAAATTACAGGCCAATTGCGCTTAGCAATATGTTTGCCAAACTTCTAAATGTAATATTAGTAAACTAATTAATTGTGGATAAAAATAATAATATACCTTGGACATGTAAATAGAGTTTGTGCCAGGAATTGGGAATGCTATAATATTAGAAAATCTTTATTTAATTGATCACATGCTAGCTACTCAGGAGGCAGAGAGAAGGAGGATTGCAGTTCAAAGCCAGCCTGGGCAAATAGTTCATGAGACCCTATCTCAAAAGAAACCCATCACCAAAAGGGCTGGTGGAGTGGCTCAAGGTGTAGGCCCTGAGTTCAAACCCCAGTACTGCAAAAAACAAAAAAATTAGAAAATATTTGAGCACATTAACAACCTGTAGATCCATATGATCATCTTTTCCCCACATTTTTTTTTTTTTTGGCAGTACTGAGGTTTGAACTCAAGGCCTCATGCTTGCTAAGCAGGCACTCTAGCACTTGAACTACACCACAGACCCTGGTATATATTGGGTATTTTCAAGACAGGGTTTGAGAACTATTTGCCTGAACTGTGTTTGAACCTCGAGCTTCCTGATCTCTGCCTCCCTAGTAGCTAGGATTACAGGTGTGAGCCACTGGTGCCAGCTCCCCACATTTTTGTTAGTGCAAATTAATTTTATAATGTAGACGGTTTCATTGTGATATTTTCATACAGGTATATAGTATACTTTGATCATATTCACTTCATCTATTGTTCCTTCTTATCCCTCCTTCCCCTTTCCTCCTCTGTTTTATCTTTCTTGCAGTGTTTTCTTTTTTGTTGTTGTTGTTTTTTGAGGTACTAGGATTTGAACTCAGGGCCTCATATTTGCTAGGCAGGTGCTTTTCCTCTTGAGCCACTCCACCTGCCGTCTTGCAGTTTTTTAAAATGTGTTCCATATGATCATCTTAATAGATAAGAGTATTTGGTAAAACTCAATGCTCATTTGTGTTGAAAAGGAAAAAGCCTAATAAACCAGAAAGAAGGGAATTCTTATAATTTAGTGAGTTAATAGCTAACAAAAGCATCAGTGAACATGACATTTAATGGTGAAATGTTGATAATATTCCTTATGTGGTCAAGAACAAGGGTTTCAAATATTATTTTAAAAAGGATCCCATTTACAGTAGCTATAGAAAGTATAAAGTGTCTAAAAGTAAATCTAAGAAAGGAAGTCAAGATATGTTTGGGGAAAACTGTAAAACAACTTAAGGACTTAAAAGAAGTCCTAAATAAATGAAGAGATATGCTAGCTCCATGACACTCATTATCATAAATATATCATTCTCTCAAAATTAATCTATAAATTTAATTGAATTGCAACCAAATTTCAAATAGGTTTTTTCTCTTTAAGGTACCTTAACAAAATTGTTTCTAATGATCAAAGTACAATATATAGTGTCAAACCAATTTTGAAAATTAAGTAGAGGAATTTACCTTGTCAAATATTAAAACTTACACCTTATTCTATCATTTTGTTTTTAGTTTGTCTTTAGAATGTGCCTCTTGAAAACAGTATTTGCTTGGGTTTTTTTTTTTTCAGTTTAATAATCTAGTTCTTAGTTTATTAACATTTAATGGAAATTGATGTATTTTATTTAAATCTTTCTGTTGTTGTTTTGGTACTACTCAGGGTGTCATGCTTTTTTTGTTTTTGCGGTACTGGGACTTGAACTCAGGGTCTACACCTTGAGCCACTCCATCAGCGCTTTATTGTGATTTTTTTTTTTTTTTTTTTAAGATAGGGTCTTGCAAACTGTTTGCCTGGGCTGGCTTCAAACTGCGATCCTCCTGATCTCTGCCTCCTGAGTAGCTAGGATTATAGGTGTGAGCCACCAGCGCTCACCTTCCTATTTGTTTTTATTCTTTTGTTCCTCCTTTTCTGCTTTCTTTCAACTTATTCAAGTATTTTTTAGGGTATTGCATTTTTTCCTCCTCCGTTGGCCTTTATCTTAGTCCATTTTGTGTCTTTATACCAAAATTCCTGAAGCTAGGTAATTGGTAAAGAAAAGAGGCTTATTCAGTGCACAGTTCTGGAGAAGCAAGAGCATGACACCAGCATCTGCTTAGCTCAGGTGAGGGCCTTAGGCATGTAGGGGAAGACATCACATGGCAAGAGAGGAAGCAAGAGGGCAGGGACGGACCAGGGCTATTCTTCTATGACAAGCTGATTTTACAGAGGCTAATCCACTCCGGTGAGACCCAACCTATTCTATAAAACTAGCATTAACCCCTTTACTAGGACACTTATGAAACCAGTTGTCTCCCACTAGTCTCTACCTCTTAAAGGTCCTACTGCCTTTCAGTATAGTTATATTGAAGACCAAGCTTCCAGGACATGAATATTTGGGAAAACAAACTATATCCAAAACATAATAGCCTTCTTCCTGTGTCTGATTTATTTATTTATGTTTGTTTGTTTATTCATGTAGGTGGCACTGGGATTCAAACTCAAGGTCTTGTGCTTGCTTGGTAGGCACTCTACCCCTTGAGCCATGCCACCAATCTTTTTTGTTTTAGTTATTCCAATACAGTCTCAAATTTATGCCTGATCTGGCCTGGACTGTAATCCTCCCATTTATGTTTCCTATGTATCTGTGATGACAAGTGCACATCACAATGCCCAGATTTTTATGAGTTGAGATGGGGTCTCAATAACTGTTTGCCTGAGCTGGCCTTGAACTACGGTCTTCCTGATCCCTCAGCCTCCTGAGTAGCTAGGATTACAAGCATGAGCTACTGCACCAGCTATTTATTTACTTATTTTTAGTGGTTAGTTTATCTTAATCCTAGGATTATGACCAAAATGCATCCTTAACATCCTAGTCTTTCTTGAATTAACATTGTACAGCTCATGTTCAGTGTAAGAATTTTTCTAAAATACTCTAAGTACAGTTCACTTGCCTTTCTTCTTATATTTTATTATATTTTTACTTTATATTTTATTATATTTTTATTCCTTTTTTCCTGCACACGTTAAATTCCTATCATTTATTGCTATTTTTTTTTTCTTTAGACCAGTCAAGAGACATTTTTTGATGGGGCAAGATTGCTGGGGATCAAACCTAGGGTATCATGCATGCTACATAAGCAGTCTATCACTAAGCCACACTCCACACTTTCTTTTATGGAAATTTAAAAAATATTCTTCTGTGTTAACAATATACCTACCGTTTCCAATGTTTTTCATTCTTTCCTAAAGATCCAGTTTTTAACCAGGAAACGGTTACCTTCAATCTAAAGAACTTCCTTTAATCTTTCTTTTTTTATTTTTTAAAATTTTTTGGTGGCACTGGGGTTTGAACTCAGGACTTGGTGCTTGTAAAGCAGGTGCTCTACTGCTTGAGCCATGCCTCTATTCCATTTTGCTCTGATTATTTCAGAGATGGGGTCCATGAACTGTTTGCCTGGGCTGTTCTCAAACCACAGTCCTCCTGATCTCAGCCTCTCAGGTACCTAGTATTATAGGCATGAGCCACTGGCTCATGACTTAATCTTACAGTGTTGGTCAAATGGTAACAAATACTCAGCTTCTGTTTTTTTAGAAATGTCTTGAATTTGCCTTCAGAATATTTCTGTTGAGAAGTCATTGTTGATTGTTACTATTGTTCTCCTACATATAATGTTTTTTTGCTCAACAGCTTTTTTTTTTTTTTTTCTATAGTGCTGTGGTTTGGACTCAGGGCCTACACCTTGAGCCATTCCACCAACGCTTTTTTGTGATGGGCTTTCTGAAATAGGGTCTCATGAACTGTTTGTCCAAGCTGGCTTTGAATCTCGATCCTCCTGATCTCTGCCTCCTGGGTAGCTAGGATTACAGGTGTGAGCCACCAGTGCCTGGTGCGCTGACAGCATTTTAAAAAAAAAAATATTTTTGGCATGCTGGGGTTTGAACTCAGAGTTTTGCACTTGCAAGGCAGTCACTGTACTGCTTGAGCCACACCTCCATCCCCTCTGACAGCTTTTAATTTCTTCTCTTTAATTTTCAGTAATCAGCTAAGTTGTGCATGGTGGAATCTTCTTTGCATTTATTCAACTTAGAGTTCACTGAGCTTCTTGGACCTATGGATTTATATCTTAGGTTTTGGGAAAATTTCAACCATATCTTCATAATTTTCTTGTATTTGCTCTCTTCTTCTGAGGCTCCAATTACATATATTTCAGACTAGTTTGATATTTTCTCAGGTATCTAATACTCTGTTCACTTTTTTTACCCCCGGTGTTTCGGATCCAACCCAGGGCCTTGCAGATGCTACACAAGTGGTCTAACTTTGAACTATCCCCAGCCTCTGACCCATCTTTGGGTTCACTGGTCCTTTTTTTTTTTTAATTGGGCAGTACTGGAGTTTGAACTCAGGGCTTCATGTTTGCAAGGCTGCTCTTTATAGCTGTTACCACTTGAGCCATGCCTCCAGTCCTTAAAAGAGCAAACAGAATGAAATAAGATAATTATGCCCTTTGGGAAGAACACATCCTTTCCTTTGGTAGCTAGGATGAGAGGCAAATCAATTCCTAACTAGGAATATGCTGAGGTTAGACCATGTTGCAGTTTTAAATAGTTTCAATTTTCCTCTGAAATTAGAAAACTGATTAGTGAGATCAATTTCTTCCTTCATCTGGCTTTGGTGTCTTAAGTACCCATGACCAAAGAAAAATTTCTTAGCCTTTTGGCTTACATGATTTCCTGTGTACTCCACAGGGTCTTGTTTCTTTGAACTTACTGCCTGGGAATTGTGTTGCAGCTATACCTAGTTGTACTTGAACTCAGCTACTTACGACATTGACAGATTCCACAAATATAATGATGAAGGAAAGAAGTCAGATACAAATAAGCATGAACTGTGTTCCATGTATATAAAGTTCAGTAAAAATTAATCTACAGTGTTAGAAATAAAGCCCATGTTACTTGTGGGAAGGGGGCTGGAGTGGTAATTGAGAAAGGGATGGAAAAGGCTTCTCAAGTGTTGTACGTGTTTACTTTGTGAAAATTTTTTGAGCTATATGCTTAATGATTTGTACCTTTACTGTATGTGTGTTATAGTTAAATAGCAAAAAAGTAAAGGAGGGTAGGAAATTCACTACAAAAACAAATAAAAAACAATCTATAGACCTGGCATGGTGATGTTACCAGAAAATCAGACCTTGAAGAATCCTCTATTTTAGGTTTTCTTTGCATATCCCCATCACTTATGGCTAACTGCTACCTAACAGTGGTGCACACCTATAGGCTGAGGTAGGCGAAATATGACTTTGAGGCCATTCTGGGCTGTATAGCAAGACCTGATCTTAAAATAAATAAATAAAAATGAACTCACGGAGAAAACATTTTCAACGTTTATAACAAAGGATTTCTATCTAGGATATTTTATTTTAAAAATTCCTACAAATCAAGAAAAGGACAAAAAATAATAAAACAACCCAATAAAAAAATGGGTAAAGGATAAAAAACAGATAATACGAGGGCCGAATGGACTATGAATGGTCAATAACCGTGTGAAATGGTATCCAAGTTCACTAACAATTATGGAAATTCAGATTAAACCTCATTGAGATACCATTTCATACCACAAGATTGACTAAAGGTAAATGTTTAACAATACCAAATTTTTGAGAATATGAAGAAGCAGAAAGTCTCATACACTGCTAATAATAATGTAATTTTTTATAATTTATAGGGCAAATTGACCAGTTAGTGACTTGAAGGTATGCAAGGTCTGTTTCTGCAATTTTGTTTTCATCTAGAGTTTTTTTTTATCATAAAGACCCACTTTCATGTGTAAACAAAAATATATCTTGCAATTTGTTTCTGATAGCAAAAAAATTGGAAAAGATCTAAATGACCATCAATAGGGGAACGGAGACATACCGCAAAGCAATTAAAATAAATTGTATATATATTATATATGTATATATATATACACACACATATATATGTATATATGCACAACATGATAAAATCTTGAAAACACAGTGCATGAAAAAGTATGTATGCAGAATGAAGGTGAAACCAGAGTTTTGGACCCCAGGCCCAGTTGCTTACCCCTATATGCCAAATAAAGATTCATGGTGAAGGTTACAGAAAGGAGATTTATTACAAGGCCTGGACATGATGTAGGAAGAGGCAAAGTAAGCATGTCAGCCTGTCTTGAACCATCTTCAGGGTACCTACAGGAGCTTTAGCTTTAAATAGATGAAGTTGGGCAGGGGCAAAAGGTATGCATAGTTAAATAGGCCCCCTCACAGATGTGGCCTGGTTGGTCATTATCTCAGTCCTTGTTTGGGAGCAGTTTGAGAAGAAGTTCTTATCCAGGGTCTTTGTTACTAGCAGGTGGTTTGTCCTGAGGAGACACTACTCTTCTTTAGGGTCCCTTCTCATAAAGCTGTATTGATAAGTCCTGTCCTTCCTGGAGTCCAAGGTGAATGAGTGCAGAGATCAAATCTTATGCCATTAAAAACAACAAAACCCAAAGTGACTGCAGAGAGAATGGCTTAGAGCAAAGACAAATGCAAAATGAAGGCAGAGATGCTAAGCTTTTCCCTTTTCCCACTTCCCCAGACTGGGAATTGAACCCAGGGCTTCATGCAAGCTAGGCAAGCACTCATAGCACTGAGCTACATCCCCAGCCCATTTATCTATTTATTTGTTTGTTTATTTAGTTATATTTATTTTGGAGGCCCAGGAGGTCTCAGTCTCCTGAGTAGCTAGCTGGGATAATAGATGTAAGCCACCATGCCCAACTCAAATTTTAAAAGAACAGTACATGTTATTTATGGACCCATATATGTTAAAGTACAGATATACACTCAGGAGGAGTATTCATCAGCTTCAAAATAACTGTTGCCTCTGGGCAAGGAAGGATATGGATAGGGTCTTTGAGGGGCCAAGTTTTTTCTCAAAAAGAAAAACCTGAAATAAATATGTCAAAACGTTAGCATTAAGTCTTGGCAATAGTACAAAGTTGTTTAATGTGTAATATTCTCTCTGGTTTTTTATTTATTTGAAATAGTTTCATTTTTTAAAAAGGCTAAACTTGGAATCAGAATATGAAAGGTATTACATAATATGAGAAGCCTTCCTCTCTTCTGAATACTCTTAGTCCTTTGATAAGCTTTCTGGTCACTTTGCGTCTATATCACCATCAGATCAAGTAAATGGATGTTGATAAAACTGATAGAATCTTTTCTCCTCTGGTGTACCTTCCAGACTCCAAGTAGAACTAACTACATTTTTCAGAATCCTTCTTAATAAAATGTAAAACAACAACAGAAATATGTATAATTCCCTAGCCCAAGTGACTAACTTGGGATTTTCAAATAAATAAAAGGTTATCTTCTTTCTTGTTTCACATTCCTGCTCAAAAAATATGATGATAGTTGGGTATAGGTTCCACCTATTGGAGAGGCTAAACGAGGGGGATCACTTGAGCCCAGGAGTTCTTGAGAACAGACCCCATCTCAAAAACACAACCAATGCCAGGCACTGGAGGTTCACGTCTGTAATCTTAGCTGCTCAGGAGACAGAGATCAGGAGGATTGCAGTTCGAAAGCAGCCCAGGCAAATAGTTTGACAGATCCAATCTTGAAAAACCCTTCACAAAAACAGGGCTGGTGGAGTGGTTCAAGGTAAAGACCCTGAAAAAAAAAAGCAAACCCACAACCAATGATAATATGTCTCTTAAGATATAAATAAAGCTGATGTGGTTGGGACATACCTGTAATTCTAGCACTTGGAAACTGGAGGTGGAGGCAGGAGGATAATGAGTTTGGAAACCCTGTCTCAAAAAAAAAAAAAAAAAACACTTTAATTGACAAGTACATGGGTAAACAGTCATAAAATGTCTGTTTTTTTAATCCAGATTTTTTTTATTTTCAGAAATGCAGGTATAAACAATTTTTTAAAGTATTCTATGATTTGTGTCACCCTAGCTTATTAACTATTTCCACATAGTTACAAGGCCTTTTAATTTTAGAAGCAACAAAAGGATCCAAGTATTCAAAGACTTATTTCTGTGGAGCAGAGAGGTGGAAAATAGTCATGTTTTACAGATTATCCTGGGAGAGGTCAGAAGTTTACTTATCTACATAAACATGTTAGGGTCCCTCCCACTTGTTGAATAGCTTGGTTGTTAAACTGCTAGGCAACAGGCTTTCCTTTTCTCAGGTACAGTTTAGAAAATGGAGAATTTACTTTTTATCTTATTGCTTTGTTTTTTTTTATTTGCAGGCTAAACACTAAGATGAGAAAAATTGATCTCTGTTTGAGCTCTGAAGGCGCTGAAGTGATTTTAGCCACATCAAGTGATGAAAAACACCCACCTGAAAATATCATTGATGGGTAAGAGTTACTTTACTGTCTTATTTCAAGTCTTGATATTAGGTCATCAAACCCCTTGAGTACTGGACTCTGAGTTTTACAACTGGTACTGTTTAGCATAGTTTAATAAATGTTGGGTGAACTAGATTATATCTTGACAGTATCTACCTTTGGTGTCATTGCTGTAACTAATTCAGTTGTGAATATTTTGAAGTTTTTGATCTTTTTCTCTATAATTCCTAAATTGACCTCTTTATACAAATAAGTTTAAAGTTTTTCATTATTACTTTTATTATGACTGCAGTGGTGGGAACCAAACCCAGGGCCTCACACATGCCAGGCAAGTGTTCTGCCATCAAGCTAGACCCTCGAGCCAATAAAGTTTTCTTTTAGGGGTTTTTTTCCCCTGGTTTTGTTTGTTTGATGTTTTATTTTGTCTTGCTTTGTTATTTGGGTTTTGGTACGGTTATTTGTTTTTGGTTTTGGTGGAGCCGGGGATGGAAACCAATGCCTTGTGCATACTAGGCAAGTGCTGTGCCACTGACCTACATCCCCAACCCTGTTTTTTTGAGACAGGGTCTCACTTTATAACCCAGACTGGTGTTGTACTCAGAATCCTTCTGCCTCAGCCTCCCAAGTGCTAGGATTTACAAGCATGTACCACCATACCTGGCTTTCTAATAGCTTTTTTTCTTATTATTTTTAATTCCTTCTTCTCTCTCTCCCTAGCTTTCTCCCTCCCTCCCTTCCTCCCTTCCTTCCTTTCTTTCTTCCTTTTTCTTTGCTTTTGAAGATTAGCAAAGGTTGATTTAGTAAAGCAGGGAGAAAGGAGCACCCCCTGACAGAGGAGTTGGGAGCAAAGAGGTTCCTTTTTTTTTTTGAGTGGGGGGAGGATACATTTACATTTTATTTGTCAGGTAATTATAAACAGTAGCTATTAAATAAGTAAAAATTATGGGAGGTATATAAGTGTATCTATATAGATAATTTATTAGAAATCATGAAATTATGAAACTAGAAAAATCATCGAAGTCCAATAGCTTGTTTTTTGACTCTACCATTTGAGTCAACCCCAGCCCTTTTTACTTTTTACTGTTTGAGATAGGGTCTAACATTTCTGCCAGGGCCAGCCTCTGACCATCACTCTACTCTCAACTCCTGCATGGTTCAGATTAATAGGTATTCACCACACCTGACTATTTTTATTTTTGTTTTTGTTTTTATGGGGCTGGGGATTGGATCTATAATGTTGTGCTCTCTAAACAAATGCTTTTCTACTGAGCTACATCTCTAGCACACCCAGCTTATTTTTGAGACAGGGTCTTACTGATTTTTCCCCCCTTTGGCCTGGGTTGCCCTTGAACCACAATCCTCCTGTTTCCTCCTCTGATTATATGCATGAACCACCACACCTGGCTCCCCAACAAGTTTCTTTTCTTTTTTTCTTTTCTTTCAATTCACCAGGGCAAAAACCCAAATGACAACAACTTCATTTTTTGGAAGCATAAATTTTATTTTATTTATTATTTTCTTTCTAATGACTTTCTTTTCTTTTATTCATATGTGCATACAATGTTTGGGTCATTTCTCTTGGAAGCATAAATTTTAAAGTATGGTTTTGATTGTAGTACAGATTTTTCTTGGAATTAGGAATATAAACAGGATAGCTTCCTATCTACTGCCTATTTCCTTGTGGTCTATGTAACATCTTTTCTGAACTGATTGCTTCACTTCCTGCTATCCTCCTGCATTGTTTGCTTCTCATCTTCTTGATATCATCCAATTTCCACTCACAGGGCTATAGGTTTTTCTAGATAGAGATAAATAATTCTCAGACTTTTAATTCCAAGAAAAAGTGGCTAATGGGAGAACTTTTTTAATAGTTCTGACTTGTTTTCTTCCTCTCTTGAGTTCTCTTTCTTGGTACCTGTGTACAATGACCAGAGTTTGACTCAATCACATAATTTTAGAGCTGGCAGAATTTATGAGTTCATCTTCTCTAACCCCTTTATTTTAGACTTGTGGTAAGAGTGGACTAAATATGCTAAATACTGTAAAGTTAGTGAAGGCAGAGCCTTGACCTCTTTCTTCAAGGTTAGTTGCTATCTTCTTTCTAAAATCTGCTCCTTTCCTCTTGGTAGGATTAGTTTATCTCTTTGCTAGGTTCCAATAGCATTTGGTATAAATCCATACCATCTCACTTTTTTATTTTTTCAGTACTGGGGTTGGGACTCAGGGCCTACACCTTGAGCCACTCCACCAGCCCTTTTATATAAAGGGTTTTTTTGAGATAGGGTCTGGAAAATTATTTGCCCAGGCTGGCTTTGAACCTCGATCTTCCTAATCACTGTCTCCTGAGTAGCTAGGATTACAAGCATGAGTCACTGTACCTAGCTCTTACTTCTTTATTATTTAGTTTTTTATTTTTAAATATTTGATTCCTCTCTCAACTGTGAATTCCTAGGACTTAAAGTCTATATCTTGTTCATCTTTGAGTCTACAAAGTCTTAAACTGTTGACTAGTTTGTTGAATTAGGATCAAGTATTAAACTTGGCTAATATTGAAAAGTATCAGAATGTATATTTATATACATATACATATATAAACATACATACATGAATGTGTATATATTACTATACATTTGCATAGGTCTTTAAAAGTTCATAGATACTCTGTCATTTGATTGGGAAATAAGTTCAAAATCGTATTTTTAATCCCATTGTAAAAATGAGAAATTTGTTGTGGTGGCATGAGCCTATACTCCTAGCACTTGGTAGGCAGAGGCAGGAGGATTGGATGTGTGAGGCCAGCCTGTGATATACAGCAAGTTCTAGGCTGGCCTGGGGTTCATAGAGAGACCCTGTCTCAAAAACAGAAAGGGGAGTGAGAAGGAGGGAGGAAGGGATGGAGGAAAGAAAAGAAGGAAGGGGTAGAGGGAGGAAGGAAGGGAGGGAGGAAAAAAACAAAGGAAAGGGGAGAGAGAAAGAAAGAGAGAGAGAGAGAGATGACCAACTATAAAATGACTTGCTCAAGGGAAGGGCTGGGGTTTGGCTTAAGTGGTAGAGTGCCTGCCTAGCAAGCAGGAAGCCCTGAGTTCAATGCCTAATACTACCCTCCCCAAAAAAATACAAATTAAAAAAAATTGACAGACTTTTAATCTGTATTGTGTTTCCAGAAAATACAGTAGACTTTATATAGCTGATGTTTAAATTATTTTCTGTTCACAAATCAGTTTATCTATTTGGAAGCAATCATAGGGTTGTTTGGAGAAAACAGTGTTATACATTTACCCTTTCTGAATAGTGAGGTATTATGGTCCTGCAGCAAACTTTCAGTTTCCTTAGGAACAGAGGGAAAGAAAGGAAGAGAGAAGTAAAGTGAGAAAGCTTTTTTGGGGGAGAGGGGGAGGTGTTGAGGTTTGAACTCAGGGCCTAAAGCTTGCTAGACAGTCATTATACCATTTGAGCCACTTTGCCAGCCCTTTTTTGTGTTTAGCATTTTCTAAGAACTATTTGCCCAGGCTTGCCTCAAACTGCTATCTTCCTGATCTCTGCCTCCCTAGTAGCTAGAATTACAGGCATGAGCCACCAGTGCTTGGCAAGATGCTCCTTTTTTTTTTTTTTGCATAGTAATAGATTTACAGTTAACATTCCTGTGGAAGTGAACTATATGTGTTATAAGATTATATGTACTGCCAGGCACCAGTGGCTCATGCCTGTAATTCTAGCTACTTGGGAAGCTATGCTTGGGAGGATCAAGATTTGAGGCCAGCCTTGCAAATAGTTTATGAGACCCCCATCTCCAAAATAACCAGAGCAAAATGGATTGAAGGTGTGGCTCAGGCAATAGAGTGCCTGCTTTGAAAGTTTGAAGCCCTGAGTTCAAACCCCAGTCTTGTCAAAACAACAACAACAAAAAAAACATTGTATGTATGTTACCTTTTGACCCTCAGTTTCCAATCTAAAAAATAGGGACCATATTATCTGTTCTGCCCTGAAAAATAGGGACCACATCATCTGTTCTGCCCTCATCAGAGTTGAGAAAAAATCTTAGGAGATTTTTAGGAGTTGTTAGTTCTGAATCCTTAATTAAAAGAAAACTACTGCTTTGACAATTTCCTTATAGCAAATTATGAAGATGCAGTTACATGTCATTTTAAAATCCAAGGGCATCTCTACATCATACTCAACGTATTGGTCATGTTTATTGAAAGTACTCAAGGAAAAACATAGGGCAATTAAACTCATTTATTATTCATTTGTTATTTTAGGTTTTTTTTGAGACAGAGTCTAGCTGAGGCTAGCCGAGGCAAGCCTCCAACTCATGATCCTACTGCCTCTGCCTCCCAAGTGTTGGCCTTATAGATATGCCCCACCATACAGGGCTCATTTAATTTATTTAACTAAATAAAATTAAAACTATATATAAATAAAAGGGAATTATGAAATATGATACATGGTAGTTAAAAAACAGAATTGTGAGTTAGGAGACCTGGCCTTTTTAAAAAATAATACCTTTATTGACACAAACTGAACAATTTGCCCATTTTCATACCCATGAGTATGCAGTTCAATGCTTTCAGCATATTCAAAGTGATACAGCCATCTCTATAATCAACAATACAACATTTTCATCACCTCCAAAAGAAATCCTGCATCCATTAGCAGTCACCCTGTATTCATCCATCCCCACTAGCTCTAGGCAACCATTAATATACATTCTATTTCTTTATAGGTTTTACCTAGTCAGACATTTCATGTAAATGGGATCATACACATAAGGTCTCTGTGACTGACTTCTTTCACTTACATGTTTTCAAGGTTCAGTACCTAATTCCTTTTTTTTTTGCAGTACTGGGGCTTAAATTCAGGGCCTACACTTTGAGCCACTCCACTAGCCTTTTTGTGATGGATTTTTTTGAGATAGGGTTTCATGAACTATTTGTCCAGGCTGGCTTCAAACCACAATCCTGATTTCTGCTTCCTTGAGTAGGTAGGATTACAGGCATGAGCCATCAGCACTCAGCCTTAATTCTTTTTTTATTGTCAGAATTATTTTTAAAAATCAGAAGAATGAGTAAAATATTGTGGCATAGTCCTTGGTGTAGAAATGAAAGCAGTAGTTTCCTAAGGGATGTGGGGATTGTCTAGAGAAAAAGTAAAGGAAATTTCTGGAGTTATGGAGATGTTTTATATAAATACACATATGCATACATTTTTGTGGTACTGGGATTTGAACTCAAGGCCTCATGTTTGCTATGCAGGTGCTCTACCACTTGAGGCCCTCCACCAGTGTGTTCTATATCTTGATTGGGATATTGGTACTCTGGGTTATCAGTTCCATAAGCAAATACATTTATCAAAACCCTCTAAGTTATACACTTAATTTCACTGTATAATATTTTTACTGCCAAAAAAGAAAGAAAAAGGCCTATGATGTTAAAATAGAAATAATTATTTTTGTAGTTAATACCATATATACAGCCAGGCATGGGTGTACATCTATAATCCCAGGACTCTGGAGGCTGAGGCAGGAGGATTATGAGTTCAAGGCTAGCCTGGGCTACAGAGCAAGTTCCATTCCAGCCTGATCTGTGTAGTGAGGCCCTGCCTCAAAACAAACAAACAAACAAAAATACATACTATATAATATTTCATACACACACACGTATATCGTATATATGTACACATATACATATGTTTATATAAGACAAAATAACATCATATTTTAACTTTTTGCAGAAAAAGCCATTCACATACTAGGATCAACTATTATAATAGTTGCTAGGGATGCAAAGATAAGGAAGGGAAAGTGTCTGGGCTCAGAGTGCTTAATGTCTTTCAGGAGCTATAAAAACACAAAAGAGAAGTATCAGTGTTCGGGTGGATGCTGAGAGTGAGAAAAGAGCAAGAGAGAGGAAGTGATTACAATTTGTTGAGGTTGGAGAGATGGGACCGAAAATGAACAAACTTTTGCAAGGGGAAGAAGGGCTTTTCGGGCCAAGAAAACCTCGTTAATTAAGGTAGAGAACCATGAGCTGCACAATATATTTGCAGAATTTTAAGTGGACCACTGTGATTACAATGATGGAAGATGATGTAGTGATGGGAGAATATACTTTAATGATGAAACCAGATTGTACTGAGTCATAAATGCCTCACTAAGGAGTTGAGATTTATAGGCAATAAGAAATCACTAAAGGCTTTCAGAAAGTAGTGACATCAATTCTCTTCCTGTGCTTTAAAAGAGAATATCTGGTAGTAGTTAAAAAAAAAAAAAATCTTTAAAGTTGGGTAGGTATTAGTGGCAGAATTCAGTTAGAAAGGGATTGCGAGAATCCAGTAGTCATTTATTTTTTAATGCTTATTCACTGGAACTTTATGATTGAACTTTTATGTTTGCCTATTTCTTTTTCTTTAAAATTAACCATAGGAATCCAGAAACATTTTGGACTACCACAGGAATGTTTCCCCAGGAGTTCATTATTTGCTTTCACAAACATATAAAGATTGAAAAGCTTTTGATCCAAAGTTACTTAGGTAAGTAAATCATACATTAGTTTTTATTATCCTTTAATTTGTACATAGGCAGAAGACACATATGTAAACTTTTCGCAAAACGCTAGTTTTTCTTTCCAGTGTGGAATCAGTTTTATTGCTGGCATGGGAGGGGAAGAATAAGGGTTAACTGCCTTCAGCACAGTTAGCCTCTCTGAAACTGCAAATTTGAAACCCTTCCACACATGTAATAATTTCCATGCAATTTACTAGGTGAAAGTCACTGGCAAATGATCCTTATTTTTTTTTAAGGCTGTGATCTCTCAAATTCTTGCAAAAATCTGATAACCCTGATTATTCATTTTGAGTACTTTTGATTCTTCTATTGATAATGGCATTTTATGGAGACTCAGTAGAATCTCCCATTGGAACATCATTCTAATCTTGTCTATGTTTATTTATTGTTTGTTAGTTTTTCTGAGACAGGCTCTTGCCCTGTAGCCCAGGCTGGCCTTGAGCTGTGATCCTCCTGCTTCTGCCTCCCAAGTGCTGGAATTATAGACATGCACCACCATGCCTGGTTCCTGTCTGACTATTTAAGTCCAGAGTGTATCAGGCAAAATTAGAATACATCCTAGATGTTTCAAATGAAAAGACTTTACTGATGAGTCTACTTAAAAAATGATGAACTGGGCTATGGGACTATACAAGGGATTTTGAGGCCCTTAGAAACTTGCTACAGAGGAAGCCATTATTGCCCTGAACAAGAAAAGGAAATAGTGTTATCAGAACCCAGCAAGAGCTGGAGCCTATGCCAGCTCCTAGCAGGAGCTGTAGTCAGGAAGGGACATAACCAGTAGCAAAGATGTGGCACTGAAGAAGGGAGAGAGTGGAGATAAAATAACCTAGTCATCTCACTTCCCTTCTGCCCTCCAGTTTCCTCCTGGTGTCTCCACTGACCAACTCCAAAGAGTTGGACAAGTTAGACTAGTAAATGTAATCCCCAAGAGTCAGCCCCTCTGGCACAGAATAGGACAGAGAAGGATCTGGAGCAGTGGGGACTAGTAAGAAACAGTAGAGAGGGAGGTGATGAGGGGAGGAGGCAGAGGGCAGAGGGGAGAAATGGCCCAAACAATATATGCATATATGAATAAATGAATAAAAAAAAGAAAAAGAAACAGAGAAATAAATAGTACAAAAGGAAGATGACTGCATGCCTGATGTCTCTCTGCCGTTAATTACAGAGGCTCTGGAGCCAGACGGGCATCCAATGCGAATTCCAGTTTTGGCACTCACTAACTGTGTCTCACTGGACACCTTACCTAACTTTTGTAAGCCTGTGTCCTTATCAGTAAAGTAGGTTAATAATATCTTTCTCATAAGATTGTAGTCAAGAGTAAATGAATAAATTTGCCTGAATCATAGCAAGTTCTCCATAAAGGTTTATGACCAGGACTATCAATAGCATTATTATTATTGCAAATATATTAAAAAATTTTGGATGATAACTAAATGAAAAACCACTACTAACCTGGTCATGGTTGTGCATCTCTATAATCTCAGTGCTCAGAAGTCTGAGTCAGGAGGATTTTGAGTTTGAGGCCAGCCTTGGCTATATAGGGAGACAACGTCTTAAAAAACAAACAAACAAACAAAAAGCACTGTTTGCTAGCTTTGTATTTGTATTGTATGCTTACAAGCATTGGTAAGATTACCATTACAGAAGACTGCATTTTTACCAAAGGAATTTATGGAAAAATAGAGTGGGTCATTCCAGGATATAATATTCCTGAAGCTCGTCCTGTGTATAATCCCACCAATGCATGGCAGTTTCAGGCAGATGGAAGAAGAAATATAGGGACAGCAGAATAGAATCAGGTAGGTAGTTAACACTTTATTTATTTTGTTTATTCACAATGTCAGTGCGGACATTGAGGATTGAAAAGACCACAGCTAAAGAACCAGTTGGATTTGAGCAGTGGATTGATAAAGGTATGTGCTTGCTTTGCCAGCATTGTTCTGAGCATAAGGGAGTAAATGATTGTCCTCTGACTGTATGACCAATCCAGCTGCCTTTTGGCAAATAAAGGGTGACTTTCATGATTTTTGTGGTGCAGTTAGGACCTAGAGACACCCAGGTTTGCATTAAGACTTCTTTACTCACTGGTTATATGATAATTAACATGTTACTTCACTTTTCTGAATTTCAGAATCCTTATCAGAAAAATAGAGATAATACCTACAATGAAGACTTTTGTGAGCTAGCAGGTGGCATATGACAAACAAGCAATAAATATTAGTTTTCATTTTTCCTTTCTTCCTGATTAATGGTACTATTTGTCATCAATGGAATTAAACACAAACATACTGCCTTCATATAATCTTTCCTTCCCAAAATACCATGAAAATAATAATAGTAAAAGAATAATAGTAATATATAATAATAGTAAATAATAATAGTAAAAGAATAAAAAGGCCAGGCACGGTGGCTTATACCTATAATCCTAGCTACGTGGGAGGCAGATATCAGGAGGATCACAGCCTGGCAAAAAGTTCATGAGACCCCATCTCAATCAATAAACCCCATGCAAACACAGTTTTCAATGATGTACATTCATGAGTTATAGGACAGTCAAAAGTCACCAGTTGATGAAGAGCTCAGCCCCTGAATGTGATCAAGCTTATACCTCTTAATTTCCAATCTACAAGAAATACAGAAAATTGAGAATCTAAATGAATGAAATCAAGATGACAAAATTTAGCACATAGCATTCTACAGAACTGACACAGTCTCTTCAATTAAAAAAAATGGGCAGGCATGGTAGTGCAAACCTGTAATCCCAGCACAGGGAGGCTGAGGCATGAAGATTACAAATTCAAGGTCAGCCTGGGCTATATAATAAGTTCCAGATAGCCTAGGCTATGTTTTGAGATCCTGTCTTTAAAAAAAAGTGTGTAAAGAGAAAGTAGTTCAAGACTAAAAGAGACTTAATTCTGATATGAATAAATCAACAATAAAAAAACATTTGTGGGGATAACTGAGGGAATTTGAATAGGAACTAGGATTATATGGTAATAAACCATTATTTTAAATGTTAGCATGATTGTGGTAACATGAAAGTCCTTATTACTTAGAAATAGGTAATCAAATATTTGGAGGTGGAATGTCATGATATTCTTTGACTTACTTTAAGATATTTTAGCAAATGTTAAATAAATCAATCATGCAGAAATACTAGTAATTATGAAATCTAAATGATAGGTATATATGGAAGTTATTTTCTCTCATGTATATTTGAGATGTTCTAGTTTTCCATAATGAAAATAAAACCTAAGCAAATGAAAAAGAAGTTATTATTAACTTCTGATAGAGAAATTGTATAGGAAAGGAAATGTGACCATAATTTATTATTATCTATAAAGCAGTAAATAACATTTACAAAGACATTATGTAACTATCAAGTATTGACTTCAAAACTGAGAGAATGGGAGGAGAGAAAAATTTGCAAGAGGAGGAGAAAAACAATACTGGTTTAAGAAACCTAAATTTTCACTGGGTGCAGTGGTATGTGCCTGTAATCCCAGCATGTGGGAGACTGAGGCAGCAGGATCATAAAAGGTCCAGTCCAGCCTGGGCTATAGAGTGGGACCCTATTTCATTAAGAAAAAAAAAAGGAAATCTAAGTTTTCAGCTAGTATAATATAAAGTCAATTAAAAGCTCATAACTAAGAAAAGGAGCTGGGCGCTGGTGGCTCACACCTGTAATCCTAGCTACTCAGGAGGCAGAGATCAGGAGGATCATAGTTCAAAACCAGCCCAGGCAAATAGTTCACGAGACCCTATCTCAAAAAAACCTTCACAAAGAAGGGCTGGTGGAGTGGTTCTAGGTATAGACCCTGAGTTCAAGCCCCAGTACTACAGAAAAAGAAAAGAAAAGAAATATAAGCATACTATAATTCCATAAAAATAGCTTAAAGAGTTAAAAACATTTACTGCTAGGGAACACGACTGGAAGAAATTGAGGGAAAGCAGGGGATTACTCTTTTTCTTTATGTCAGAGAAGGGTTAGAAAACAGAAAGTTACACATAATCTTATTTCCCAGAGATTTCCCCGTTAGTACTGTGTGGCTTTGAAATTATGAGCGTTATTTTGACACAAATAAAATTAATGTGAAATGATGTTGATAGCTGCTAATATATCAATTAGGTATTTCGTGTTCCCTGTCTATGATAAAATGGCACCTTTTTCAGGCCCATAATTACTATTAGTGACTTGATCCATACGAGGGATTTTCACATTTTATCAATTTCTTACTTTATATTACTTTACTAAAATTTGCATTTGCATTGTCTTTTGCTTAAACTCACTACAGACATTTTATAGCTGATAGTTTTTTAACCTTTTTTTTTGGTGGCACTGTGTTGAGGGGCTCACACTTGCTACACAGATGCTCTGCCACTTGAACCATGTTCCCAGCCGACTGCTTGTACATTTAAACCAAACATTTCTATATCAAATTTCAACCTCAACCACTGATAATTCCTTTAAATTTATTTTAATGTATAGTTTACAAGATAATTATATCTTGCCAAACCTAAATTTCAATAGCTTTCCTCATTTTCTGTCAAATTTATGTTTTAGATTTAGTACACACAGAGGGGCAGCTTCAAAATGAAGAAGTTGTGGTAAGTAAATACACTTTGTAGAGATAAACATTATCTTTAGCAAGGACGATATGTTTAGATTTTAAGCCAATCTCCATAGTCCTGGAATTAATAAATATCTTTATTGTATTGTAGGTTCTGTACCCAATCAGTCAAGAGAGGTCATTCTCAATAACATTATAAGCTAAATATATTGTAAATTAAACTCTTACCCATCCTAGGGAGGGTGACTTCAAGCCTAAAACAGAGTTCATTTATTTGTATGCTGTATGTTGCTCATACATTTATTTGGAAGTATTTGTTTGCTTTGCTTTCTATCGTTTGATTCAGTAGGCCTTTTAGAATATGAATCAAAAAGGTTGAGATGTCAAAGTTGGGTGTTAATTTAAGCATGAATGGACAAGGGAGATTCAGATAAGGGGAACTAGAGCATAGGATCAGCAACAAATAAGCCAAAAAGAGATGAAGTGGAAAGAGAATCAGTATTCGGCAACATTCCATTCCATTGGGCTTTGCTTGTCAAGTGGAATGAATGCCCATTGACAGAAGCTGCTGCTTCATCAGGAGTTCCTCTGTCCCTGCTAGTTTGTCATGCCCTGGTTCCAGACAAACACAGAAAAGGAAAATGATTGAATGTGTATTTTTTTAGGTGGCAGTGCTTGTTTAACTAAGTTTTCTCTAAATGAGAGTTAAAAATGGTACCTTGTCCATTAAGTCTACCTTGTCACATCTTGCTAGGAGCTGCTATGAAATCAGTGTTTTAAAAGATTCTATATGAATTTTTTTTTTGTGTGGTACTGGGGTTTGAACTCAGTGCTTTGCATTTGTGAGGCAGGTGCTCTACATCTGAGCTATGCCTCTAGCCAATTTTATGCATAATCTTGCTACCATGACCTTCAACTTTTTGTTCATAAAATAAATATTTTATTAAATATAATGGAATGGAATTACTGGATATAAGAATACATTTTTGTAGCTTTTTACATATATAGCCAAATTGCTTTCCAAATAAATTATATAAAGTAAACGTATGTAATGTACAGAGAAATATATTCAGAGGCATCACTAACCAAGGGAAACCTCTTATCGTGAGACATTCTTTAGAAAGACATTTTAAAAAAATTGATCAGAAATGTACAGTTGTGACTTATAGCCCCTCACTATTCTTCATAAAACCAAGTCTGATGTCCTGCTGATACACACCAAAACAACTCTTACATGTGTCTGGCCTGCCTTCTGGATACTACATCTTATATATTTAGAATATTATTTTTCATCAAACCTTTTCTTCTGTAGTTAACAGTTAACTACATATTGATCTTTCCCCTACAGGCACGGGATGGCTACGCCACTTACTTGAGATTCATTATTCTATCAGCCTTTGATCATTTTGCATCTGTGCATAGCATTTCTGTGGAAGGAATAGCAGTCTCAAGTCTTTCTTAGTAATCAGCACAAAATACTCTTTCTTTTTAACCATGTATTTATTTCAACACCAAGTTGATATATTTTATTAAAATGATTTGTGTCAGTCTGTTTCAATTTATTATATTTTCTTCAATATTTTGGGCAAAGAAATTCTGGTTCCATCAGTCAGCAATGGGGCCACCATGGAGGATATGAGGAAACTTTGATGTCAATATGTAGCTTAATCAAGGAACTGATTATACATGAAAATTTAACTGATAATCCATTGTATCCCCACAACATCTAATATAGTACTAATCAGATTTGAGTGCATTATGTTTTTAATTTTTTGATTGATTGATGCAAAGGGCTAAGTGAGCAATATAGACTGTTAATGATGTCAGAGTTCAGAGAAGAGAAAGTACTTATGGGAAGGTTTGATTGAGGCCAAGGAATCTGAGCTTAACCCTATAAAGCAAGTCATAATTTTTTTTTTTTAAATTTTGTTCTAGTTTGGTTTGAAAACCTCAGAGAAGGGTTAGAAACAGATAATCTTATTTCCCAAAGACACCCATTATTGACATTTTATGTATTTTGATATTTTGAGGAGGCAAGGAACAAAATGGGACAGACTGTTGGAAATAAGATTTACCTGAATACATCTCATGATATAATTTTGACTTTGGCAGCATAAATAGCCAAAATTAAATAAAAAGCAATTTCAGAATATTGAAAATGCACAGAAATGCATGAACCTAAATTTTATCCCAAGTTTTTTTTTTCTTTTCCTCCTCCCCCTACTTTATTACAAGTTGGTAAAATAAACACAGAGAAAATGATAATTGGTTTTTTGTTTTTATTCATTTATATTTGACAGGTCTCACTATATAGCCCAGGTTGGCTGCAAATTCATGATCTTCCTCACTCAGCCTCCCAAGTGTTGGGATTATAGGTGTGTACCACTACGCCTGGCTAAGATAATTGTTCTAAGTGATTTAGTAGTTTGTCTATCAGTCTAAATTAATTTCTTAGTACTAGTGTGACAAGTACCACAAATTTGGTGACTTAAGCCAAAGAAATGTATCTCCTCACAGTTCTGGAGGCTCAAAGTCCAAAATCAGAGTGTTGACAGGTGGGTCGCTAATGGAGTCTCTGAGGGAAAATCTGTTCCATGCTTTTTTCTTAGCTTCTAGTGCTGCAGGCATTCCTTGGCTTAGGCCCTATCTCTAGTCTTTACCTCTAGAGTCACAAGGCATTCTTCTTGTGTATCTTCACATCTTCTTCCCTTTGAGTATATCCTTTGGGTCTCCATGCATCTTCTTACCTTCTCATGATTTAAAATAACACCAGCCATTAAGACCTGTCATTGTCTGCTGTGACCCTGTTTCCAGGTAAGACCACATTCATGGGTCCTAGGTTTTAGCTCTTCATCATATGTTTTTGCAGGACACACTTCATCCCATCACACAGTATGTTTGTGATGGTTAATTTTATTTGTCGTTGGCTGGGCCATGTTAATCTGGTATTTGTCAAACATTATTTTGGATGTGTGTATAAGGGTATTTTTTTTAGATGAGATAAAGTATTTAAACTAGTGGACATTGAATAAAGTAGACTGCACTCCATAATGTGGATAGACCTCATTCAGTCAGTTGAAGGCCTTCGTATCACACAGGCTGACTTCCCCTGGGCAAGAAGGAATTCTTCCAGCCAGTGGCTTTCAGACTTGAACTGCAGCATTGGTTCCTTTTTGGGTCTCTATCCTGCTAACCTTCCCTGCAGATTTTGGACTTGCTAGCTTCCATGGATTAACCAGTGTATCAGTGAACTTTCACTCTGTTACAAGCCAGCCCAAAACACTAGCATAAAGCAACCATGTCATTTCCTCACAGTTCTGTGGATCTGATGGCAGTTTTTCTGGTTTGTGTCTGCATGACTGTTCTCTGTGGTTAACTGGTAACTCAATCTAGAGTTGCAGGTTGGCTGGTCTAGGTTGCCTCAACTGGGACTGGACTCTATCCCAAGTAGTTTCTCATCCTCCAGTAGGCAAACCCAGGCCTCTTCAGATAGTGTCTTAGCATTCTAAAAAGGAGTAAGAGGGAAAACAGCAAAGTGCAAACACTTTTATGAATCTCTGTGTGTCAGATTCGCTCTTGTCCTCATTTCCTAATCATGTCACATGGTGATGCCCAGTCAGAATAAGAGAGGTTTACCCAAGGGCATGAATATAGGGAGATATAAGGGAAAGGGGCTGTTACTGCTACAATTTACTACAAACTGAGTATCTTCTGTTGTGATACTATGTAAAGCACACAGACCAGCCTATGAAGTATCACCAAAATTACTGAACTTGAATCTAATCCAGCTCTAGCATTAACTCCCATTTTCAAGAAATTCAAGGATAAAAGAACAAGAAAAATGACACCATAAGGAAGCAAATAGACTGGTGGCCACTAATGCAGCTCACTAAAATGTCCTCACATCTGTGGCTTGCCTGCACATGATAAGATATTCTTTCTGACCTTTTTTGTTGGGGTGGTACCATATGATCAGTTCTGGCCGATGAGATGAAGAGTAATTGATTTCTAGGTTGAGCATTTAATCACATGAATGACACCTTTCAGAGTTCTTTCCTTCTGTTGCTAAGATGGCCAGGAAATGTTCTTCATAGTAACTCCTTCATCATCTGGGTCTGGGCTTGAGACTGGTTGTTAACAGATAACAGTGTCCTATTCAAACTGAGATGGATATGGAGAGGGATATATAGAAGGAGAAATAAAGCTTCATTGTTTAAGCCAATAAGATTCTGGAGTTGCGTGTTTCCACAGTGTAACCTAGCCTGTCCTAAATGTTACACAGAGAAATCTAGAATGTGATTCAGCCTTCAGAACAAGTGACCTAATTTCTTTAACAAGTCAGTGGCATGCTGGGAGCCCATGGCTTATGCCTGCAATTCCAGCTACTCAGTAGGCAGAGATCAGGAGGATCACAGATCAAACCAAGCCCAGGCAAATAGTTCAGGAGACCCTGTCTCGAAAATACTCAACACAAAACAGGGCTGGTGGAGTGACTCAAGGTGTAGACCCTGAATTCAAGCCCCAGTACCAAAAGAAGTCAGTGGCATGAAGAATGGTAATTAAGGGAGGGACTCCACTTTAGATTCAGAGTTACTGCAGCCCCTATAACTACTTGCTGTATATAGACCTTGTTCAAGTGCTGGTTTGAACCTTGAGAAAAGGTTTTTTTGTTGTGGTGGTTATGTTTTCTTGGTGGTACTGGGGTTTGAATTCAGGGGCTCGTGCTTGCTAGGCAGGTGCTCTACTACTTGAGCTACTACACCAGCCCAGTTTTTCTATGTTGGGTATTTTTGAGATAGGGTCTCACAAACTATTTGTAAGGGGCTGGTTTCAAACCTTGATCCTCTTGATCTCTGCCTCCTGAGTAGCTAGGATTATAGCCATGAACCATCAGCACCCAGCAAGAAAAGCCATTTTTTAAGATAATATTTCCTTATGAACTGGGTGCTATTGTTCATTTTGTTACATGTGATACTGGCTGTAAGCTTATGTTAAAAAAAAAAAAACCAAAACATGTTTTCAGAGCTGCAAAGGGAACTATATAGAAGTGAAATGAAATGATGTTTAATTTAATGTTTAAATGCCATTTAAAGCAAATGGCGTTTGCTTTAAAATATTTAAGTAAAGATGTGTGTGTGTGTGTGTGTGTGTGTGTGTGTGTGTGTGTGTGTGTGTGTGTTGCTAAGGGTCAGACCCAAGGCCTTAAGCATGCTACACAAATGTTGCAGCCCAAGCAGAGATTTTTTTTTTTTTTTTGGTGGTACTGGGGTTTGAACTCAGGGCCTTGTGCTTGGTAGGCAGGCACCCTATCACTTGAGCCAAACCCTCAGCCCTTTTCCCAAGCAAAGAATTTAACTAAAGCTTTTGAAGTTAACTAGGACAAATGCAACAATAAGTTGTTTAATCTAGGTGATGGATCTATGGGGCTCATTGTACTAGTCTGTTTTTTTTTTCTTTTGTATGTTTAAAGTTCTTCATAATAAAAAATAAAAATTGTGGTACAGAGGGCATCCTTGTGCATAAGTGTTTGTGCATTTGCTTAGATGAGATTCCCAGAAGGAAATTGGTGAAAGTTAGGAACAGGCTTGTTTGTTTCTTTGTTTGTTTGTGGTATTGGGAATCAAACCCAGGAGGGCTTCACACATTTTGCGCAATTGCCCTCTCCTGAGCCTAGGAATAGATTTAAAGCTTTTGGAACTTTCTGACAACTTGCTTCCCAAACTTTGTTACATAGATTTAGTCTTGGAAGGAAGGTTTTAGGAAAGTGGAGAAGAATAGGAAAGGCATTTCAAGAGGAACATTGGTGTAATCAAAGGCAGGGAGGTGAGCATTCATAAATCACGTTTGTGGAATGATGAATAGAAAAGTTTGGCTAGCTAGAGCAAAGAATAAGACTGAAATGAAACAGTACGGCTAGATCACAGGAACTTTAATACTTTCAGATATTTCCCATAACACTGGAGCCATTAAGGCTTTTGAGAATGTGACCTAGAGCGATTGTGTTCATGTTCAATAACATGGAAAACTGAAATGTCAATAATTTGTGTAAGAAGCACTGAATTAGGGCTTACAGATTGCTGGAAGGGATCTCCAGAGGTTATCTGATTGATCTCTTTGGCACAGGCCTAGTGCATTCTCTTTAAGTCTGTTTTCTCTGCCTTCTGTGGATTCAAAGGTGAAGCAATCAGTGCAGTATTTGTAACACAACTTCATGTATGATATTTGAGAGCTGGGGGATATACTCAGAGCACTTGCCAAGCAAGCTCAAGGCCCCAGGAGATCAGCCCCAGCACCAAAAACACCCAAATCATAAAATTTTTTCTACTATCATATATATGTATGTGGGTTTTTTTCAATTATCATATATATGATAATTTAAAATAGCATGCTTTAACCTTCATTTTCCTAGATCTTAAAAAACTCATTTTCTCACTGATGGATGTGGCTCAGTGGTAGAACATGTGAAGGGCCTATGTTTGATCCTCAGCACAGCAAAAGCAAACAAAAAACAAAACTTCATTTTCTCTTTATAAAACTATTAAATTTCAGGCAGTTGATATAAGGACACAAGGCTTTTACCTTTCTAATTTGCTTTTTTTTTTAATTTTTTTATTCTTTTATTCACATGTGCATACATTGTTTGGGCCATTCCTCCCCCCTGTCTGATTTGCTTTGCCTTTCACTGGTGAACTCTGTTATCTTTTAAAAGTTTCATTTGTCTTCCATTGGCACTCTCTCTTTCATTTGACCTTTTCTCTACCTGTGCACAGACTCCTACCTGTCATTGTGCTGTGCAGTGTGTGTGATTTAGGTTTTGCTATTCTTTCTTCCTGGAGCCCTTCTTCCTTGGCTATCTGCATAGCTAGCTTCTTCATTTACTTCACATTGTTACTCAAAATCTCTTTCTCAATAGGGCCTTCCCTGGCCTCCTTACCTGAAATTATGTGTCTTTCTACCCTGATCCCCTCCCCTCACACACACGCCTACAACATAAACACATTCTGTCTGTTCTCTGTTTTATTTTTCTCTTTTCCTGGACTTGAGGTAGTCAGCCTGTGTTCTGTGATTTGAGAGTTCTTATACATTACTTGTCTTTTCTGACTATTATTATGATACAACTTAATTTCTTCCTTTTAATGATATCGTTCACATACTGGGAAAGATGAGGGTTGTGTGGCCTCCTTTCCTTGGATGGGAGTTTAATTGGTTAAATTGTCCCAGGCTCCCACATACTTCTTTGGGTTTTTTTTATTTTGGTGGTCCTGGGTTGAACTCAGGGCTTTGTGCTTGCAAAGCAGTTACTCTACCACTTGAACCACACCTTTAGTGGCTCCTGCATTCATATTGTACAACTCTGCTTGTAAATATCTTACAATTTTTCCTATCATTGATATGATATTTATTGTTTCTTTCCCTCACTAGAATATAAGCTCCATGAAGGAGCTTCAAATAGTGCCTGGCATATGGAATTTTAGTAAATGTTTGTTGGCTGAAGGAGTACACATTGATTTGCACATCTGAATCTCTATACTGTGAAATCCTTGAGAAGTTTTAATATACTTAGTGTACAATATACACTTTTTGGTCACTTACTGTGGGCCAATGCCTGTCACAGCTCCTTGCATAAAGTTCAACATCCAGTCAATATTTACTTAAAGAATGACCCAAACATTGTATGCACATATGAAGAAAATAAAAATTTTAAAAAAATACAGCAAACATTAAAAAAAATATTTACTTAAAGAGATGTATAAAAACATAAAAGTCTAATATTCTTTTAGTCATGTATCCAATCAAGGCAAAGAAGAAGTGAAAATTATTGTCTCTCACTCGTTTAAAGACTTTTAAAAAGCAACACAGCATGGTCCTGTCTCAGGAGTAGCCCCCCTGTGGAAGGCATGCTTTATGGGGTTCACCTTGTAGGTGACTTTCCAACAGCCCTTTGTAACTCAACTCTGATAGCAAACATTCCAAAAGACAGTATGTGGCAGTGTGTATCAAACATGCATATACCCTTTAACACAGAAATCCAATTTGTAAAAATAAGTTTTAGTGAAATAACCAGATAAGGGATGAATGTACAAAGATAAAGATTTACAGCCATTCTGTTTATAAGATAGGAAAACTAGAAACTGCTATGCATCTATATATTAGAAAGTATGATACATACAGACATTACATGTCATATTTTATAATGAAATGTGAGTCATATATAAATGTAGAATGGAGACTTCTGGTTATAGATGGTGGAGTAAACCCAGAGTGGCGGCATATGCCTGTAATCTCAGCACTTGGGAGGCTGAGGCAGGAGGATCATAAGTTCAAGGCCAGCCTGGGTTACATGGTGAGATCCTGACTCAAAAAACAAACAACAACAACAAAAAAAAAATCCAAAACAACAGGAAAAAAAAAAGATGTTGGGGTAAAGGGATCTTTACATCATCCCCTTTCTCAAAACTCATTATTTATTATAAAAAGAATTTCCTTTTTTTTCTTTTCTTTTTTTTGGCAGTACTAGAGTTTGAACTCAAGGCCTCACACTTGCTAGGTAGGTGCTCTGCCCCTGGAGCCACTCTGCCGGCTCTGCTTTATGCTGGGTATTTTTGTAGTAGGGTCTCACAATCTATTTGCCTCAACTGACATTGAAGTGCAATCCTTCTAAGCTCTGCCTCCAGAGTAGCTAAGATTATAGGCATGAGCCACTGCCACCCAGCAAGAATTTCATTTTCAAGGAAACACTTATAACCCCTGACTCAAACTGGGACACATACTTATATGTGTAAGAACTGTTATATAAGGGATTTGGTGAAGGAGGCAGCTGAGAATTGTGCTCTCCCAGAGTTAGACTTAACTGAACATGGATGCGGTTATAAAAGGCTCATCCAGCAATCCTTTGATTCAACTGAAGAAAGCTGCGAGTGGCTTGAGGAAAATGGAGAATGTTCCATAGAGGCTGACATTAATAATGCAGAATGGCTGGGGAGATGGAGCCAAAGGAGAAACTGGGCAAGACACCAGAGAGACTGCTGGAGATATGAAGCCCAGTATCTTAGTTCAGGCCACCAAAACAAAATACCATAGACAGGGTGGGCTTAAACAACAGATATTGTTTTCTTTTCATTCTGAACTCTAGAAGTCTAAGACCCAGAGTGCCACCATGGTGGGTGTCTGGTGAGGCCTCCCTTTTTGTTGTCATACTGTGTTGTTGATTGAAAATAAAAGACATTTTCTGAAATGACACAATTACCATTTCAGCTCTTTAGAAAGACTGAAATATCACCATCTACATAAATAGGAGATCACAATCGTGTCTCTTCTTATAAGGACACTATTTCTATCACATCAGAGCCCCACTCTTGTGACCAGTTTAACCTTAATTACCTCTCCTTAGGTACTGTCTCCAAATTTAGCCATCTTGGGGTACCTAGGGCTTCAACTTATGAATTTGAGGAGTATTGGGGGCACAACTGATTCCATAATAGAAGATAAGAAAAAAGGGAAGGAGAAGGCAGCAGTGGCTGAGATAGACTCTTAAAAGAACAATTTATTGATGGGTGCTCTCAGAAAACACCATTAAGGAAGTGAGGGGAACAAGAAAGAGTAGAAGGAAAAGCTAACCAAAGATAAGGCCTCAGCCAAAGTCCAGCATCAGCCTGATCCCAAGGGAGCTCCGAAGTGCCCAACATTGCAGCAAGACACCAAGTCTTTGTACACTCTAGCCTATCAGCATCTGTCACGAGCCATGCTCAGGTAGAAGGCATAATCTCAAGCATTTGGAGGTAAGATTGCTCCTGTCATTTGAGGGTGTTTTTTAAGAATGGGACATCTATGAGCTATGGAGCTATTAGCAACCAGTACTTAACAGCAGCTAAGCAGATGAGTACCTTGGCTTAGACAAGGGGATTTGGGCAAAGCACAAACAACATCCAGCAAAGCAGCGCTTCTCAAAGGGTGAATTCTGGAACAGCAGCATCAGCTTCATTAGAGAACTTGTTAGAAATGCAGATTGCCTAGCCCCAGATCTACTGAATGACAAACTCTGAAGCTGGTGCCTGTAATCCTAGCTACTCAGGAGGCAGAAGTTAGAAGGATCGAAGTTCAAAGCCAGCCTGGGCAAATAGTTTGCAAGACCCTATCTCAAAAAAACCCATCACAAAAAAAGGGCTGATGGAGTGGCTCAAGGTGTAGGCCCTGAGTTCAAACCCCAGTACCAAAAAAAAAAAAAACCTCTGAGAATGGGACCTAAGAATCCGTATTTTAGCAAGCACTCTGCATGATTTTGATAGATGCCAAATGTTTTTGGTTTGTTGTATGTGACGTACTTCCCACAAGGTTCATGTGTTGGCAGTTTGGCTCCCAGTAGGTGGCACTATTTTGGGAGGTTATGGAAACTTTAGGAGGTGGGTCCTAGCAGACGAAGTAGGTCACTAGGGGTGGGTCCTTGGGGATATCTTGTCCCTGGCCTCCTCCTGTCTTTCTGTTTCCTGTTCACCACAAAGTCAACAACCTCCTCTTCTACATGTTCCTGTCGTCATGATACTCTGCCCAAGCACATGGGGCTAAGCGACCATGGACAGAACCCTCTGAAACCCTGAGCCAAAATAAATCCTTCCTCCCCTAAGTTGTTTATATCAGGTATTTTGAGAACCACTGTACTGCAGGGACCTTTGACTAGAAACTGTAAAACAGAAGGAAAATAAGGAAGACACAGAACATTTGTTGCAAGATAAATTACACAAAGAACATATGAAATTGAGAACTATAGTTGTCAAATAGATAAAAAAGAGCCCAAAGAAGAGATATGAGGATTTTTAAAGTAGTATTTTATTTTGTTTATTTATTTGTTTTTGCAGTACTGGGGGTTGAACAGTCTCACGCATGCAAGGCAAGCACTCTACTGCTTGATCCACACCCCCAGCCAGAGATACAGGGATTTAAAGAAAAAAAAAAAAATGACACAGAAGGTAAAAAGTGAGCAGGCAAAGCTAAGAAAGGAAATGGAAGAGAAAAAACATGTTCAGAAATGAAAGCCACAGAAGAAACAAAGGAATGATTATGATGATCGTAATCATAACCCTCAGAGTTCAACTAGGAAAACTAAAATCCTTCTAGATACTTAAGCAGAGAAGGAAACAATGTGGGGAATTAGTTACCAAGGAGAAGGCTGGAAAAGCAAATAGGGGATGTAACCCAGAACTGAAGCCCAGGACCATACTCACTGCTGGCCTGTGGAGGCACCATCACTGCCTCTGAACTGTCATTTGCCACTATGGCTGGTGACACTGAAGCTACTATCTACAGCGCACAGTCTCCCAGAACCCTCATATCCAGATGTAGAAAAAATGGCTTCATTCAGCCACCTGCAATCCCCCACCAGTGCTTCCCATTAGCAGAACCTAACCAGAAGTGGCTGTTGGGAGCTTGGGAAGGGCAGTTTTCAGTCTTCCAGCTTCTTGGAAAACAGAGAAGAAAATGGAAGAGTAGGCATGAACAGAAGCTAACACCATGTATCTGACCCAATAACAAGTCCAATTTCAGAAGGATCAGGATCAGAGGAGAGAGCTTGAGAAAAATTACAACATGAAATAGAAAAGAACAAAAGTGGAAAAAAGTGGTTACAGAGAAGATAAAAGAGGACTGGGCATCACTCAAGTGGTAGAGCACTTGCCTGACATGCACGAGGCCCTGAATTCCATCCCCCGTATCTCACACACACACAAAAAAAGTAATTATGAAAAAAAAGGAGATACAACCTACTTAAAATTCTAGGTCCTGAGAAAGACAATAGGTCAAGAACAGGAAAGATATTCAAGGCAACAAGACAATATCCCTGAAATTGAAAAACTTAAATTTTAGGATCAAAAGAGAATATTGTCCTGTTTTGTTTTTGAGACAGGGTCTTACCACGTTACCCAGGCTGGCCTCAAACTCCTGGGCTCAGGTGATTTCCAACTCAGCTGACTGAGTAGCTAGGATTACCAGCATGTAGCACCATGTCCAACTCAAAAGAGGATATTGTATTCTAGGAAAGTTTGAAATAGAACAGCCAACACTGGAATATGTCTTGGTAGAGTTACTGAACTTCAAGTATAAGGAAGAAATGCTAACACTTAAGTAGTGGAGCAGTTGTGAGAACCTGAGTTCAATCCCCAGTACCGGAAGGGAAGGAGGGAAGGAGGGAAAGAAGGAAGGATAAAAAGAAGAAGAAGAAGGAAGAAGGAGGAAGATGAGGAGGAGGGGAAAGAAGAAGGAGGGGGAGGAGGAAAGAAGAAGAAGAAAAGGAAGGCATTTAGGAGGAGGAGGAGGAGGAAAGAAGAAGAAAAGGGATCGTGGTTTGAAGCTAGCCCAGGCAAATAGTCCGAGAGACCCTATCTCAAAAAAAAAAAAATAAAAGAAAAACACCTATCATAAAAAAGGACTGGTGGAGTAGCTCAAGGTGAAGGCCCTGAGTTCAATCCCCAGTACAGAAAAAAGAAAAAAAATAGTAGGGGGTGGGGGGAGGAAGGAAAGAAAGAGAAAGAAGAAAGGAAGAAATCTGACTGGTTTCCAGTCAGAATAAGAGTGCCTCAAGTCTCAGGAGAGGGGCTGGGAGTATGGCTCAAGTGGTAGAGCATCTGCCTAGCAAGCACAAGGCCCTGAGTTCAAACCCCACTACCCCCCCAAGAAAATACTAACTGATATCTCCTGTCTTTACTTCTAGAAGATGATCTGGCAATGTTCACAGATCTGAGGTAGAGACTGAATCACAAAAATCTGAAATCCAGCCACACTCCTTTTAGCTTAAAGGTAACAGCCAGGTATCCCTGAGCATGTTAAACTTCAGAGGACAGTGGACCCACATGTCCTTGATAAAACTCGTGGAGACTTCAGTGAGCTAATCTGTTGGGTAGATCAGGTGTCCTGCAATCTTTCCTCAAACACCTAATGTGCTGGATAAATACACACACAAACACACACACATATACACATTTTTTAAAAAGTGTCTTGCTCTGAGGTCCAGGCTAGCCTTGAACTCTTGATCCTCCTGCCTCAGCCTTCCAAATTCATACACCACCATGCCTACCTTGGATAAAATATTTTAATAAACCTTTTAAAATTAACAGCTGAGCTTACCAGAAATAAAAGGAAGTATTCTGTGACCAGGAATGAATTGAACCCAGCTCTAGGCTAACAGCGTTGGCCACTCTAGGGCATCTGCCAATTCCTGGTAGCCAGAGCTTTGGTTTCCTCAGCCTCCTGCCAGGCACAGAAGGCAATACCTTGGGTCTTTCAGAATGGGGTGTAGGCTCACAGCCTGCCTAAGGCCAAGTACTCCAAGGAATATTTCAGAGAACAAGCAAATAGGCTGGTGTGTGGCTCAATGATACAGTGCCTGTCTAGCATGCATAAGGCTGTGAGTTTTACCCTCAGCACTATAAAAAAAGAAAAAAGCCAAAAGACATGTTGTGATGAAGTATCAAATCAGTTGATGCTCTGAGTGCAAACCACTCCAGTCTGGAAAGGACATATTAGCAAGCTCTTTCACTTACTAGTACTTTATATTATTAGTCAAGCAGAATGAGTTTATTCTCATAAACTCATTTACTATTTGTAAATGCTCTGATCCTCTGGCCCAGAGCAGTGGTGTGTGCCCATAGTCCCAGCACTCAGGTGGAGGGTGGGCTACAGGGGACCCTGTCTTAAAAAACAAAACAAAACAAAAAGTGAAATGGCAGCATTAAAATATTAACATTGTACCAACTAAGGCAGAGCCAAGGAGAATGTTTTTAATCCAGCAAAAGGTCTTCCAACTCCATTCTTTTGTCAAGTTGTGAAGGTAGTTTGATTTCAATGTGAGAAATTATTTCCCTCCATCAGGATTTCACAAGACAACACCCCATTTGACTCCTAACACATAGAGACTGAGTGTTGTTCTCACAAATGGGGCCTTACCAAGAAATGGCATTTTAGCTGATCAAATTACATTGGGCTATAATAAAAGATCAACTTGACACAAATTGGACAAGCAGATGTAAAGATCACACTGAAGTCATCCAAAATTGTCTGATATATTTTAATTGTTCTGTATTAGCTTGTTGCATCTTAAAACATTTTTTAAATCAAGTCACAGCTGTGTGTACTTTAGGCTGTGGCCGTCATAAACAAATATG
Organism: Castor canadensis; assembly: GCF_047511655.1. NCBI lineage: Eukaryota > Metazoa > Chordata > Mammalia > Rodentia > Castoridae > Castor > Castor canadensis. The sequence continues at coordinate 120,168,420 of NC_133392.1, forward strand.
AAAAGAAGCAGAGTTAAAACAGATGAATACCAATGGTTATCCATTAGTCTGATGTAATCTAACACAAATGACCATTAAGAGACTTGTGGAGAAACAAGCAAAACACAATTTCAAATATGAGCTCTGAATGACAGCTTTTGCCAATGCCTGTTATCTGAATTGGTCAAGGTATAATGCTTTTGGGAAACTAAAAGATCCTCTCTTCAAAAATGACTCTTGATAAGTAAGAAACAGCAAAAGATTCCAGAAAGCCAGATTTCTGTGAAATATATTCAAGGATGGTAAAGTGAGTATTCTCCTCCTCCTGGTAGAATTGAAGATGTGTTACCATGGAAACTTACCCATTATCACCACCGACATTGACCAACTTAAATCTTTCAGCAAGGAAAGGATTACTGTCTTCTGTTCCCACCCCCTCCTCTTTCAATTCCTCATCTCTCCCTAACAACTGGAGTTCTTCCCATACTTAGTGCTAAAAACCAATTTAGTGTCTTAAATGATCAATTCTATGAATGGCAGATTTGGTCAGATGAATCTACCTAAAGTAGGGGATACCATATTGAACCACTTGATATCATAGTGTCTGAAGACATACCACACTTGAGAAGTGTGCCAGTGGAGTGCAAACTGCTCTCTTACTCAGAGACTTTGTGCAGTGAATGTGGTCTCCACACAGGGAACATTCTTGTACATTCTTTAACAGTTCACTTGCAGGAACAACTCAAGTATTGCTTCATTTTCTGGTTATAACAATTTGTCTTGTGACCTATATTGTTTGCTTAGATCAGAAAAATCGAGCTAATGGTTCAGCTGAGAACACAGGTCAAAGATAAAAGACAGCTGGACTTGGGGGCAAGCCAATCCTGGAGGAGCCCTTCTGCTGGTCACCTAGAATTAGGGCTTCTGTCCACATTAGGTACAGAGCTTTTCCAGAACAGCACGAACTTCCTCTGGATTGTAGTTCCAAGGGCCAGATTTACCCTGCAAGAGAAATGAATCAGACATTTCCAGAGTTCCACCTTGCAAGGAATACATGGGTCTGGAACTTGGCTGTGAGATGGGGACTAGTGACATCAGTACAGCACATACAGATGCAGTGTTTGGTGGATCAGATCACCCAGGGAAACTATAGAGTGGTACCAACATTCAGCCAGAAGTCTGGACAAAGATGTAGGTGGAAAGTTCGAGGAGGAAAAGTGATGGAGTTTTAGGAGAAGGGGATCTATACAAGTAAATGTTTCTTCCATCATCAGACCTTCGGACCTGCCTCATCTTCCTCTCCAGCCCTCACATTAAATTCTGTCCATTCTATACCAGAACCACCTCTTCCCCTCAATCCTTCCTAGGTTAGCCCTCTTGATTCTCTGCTTAGGCAACTGCCATACCCCCCGACTATTCTTTGTCCTTAGTCCCCACTCGTCCAGTCCATTCTTCACCTAGTAGCCAATGATCTTTCTAAAGTATAGATCTAGCCAAGCAGCAATGACTCATGCCTGTAATCCTAGCTACTCAGGAGACAGAAATCAGGAGGATCATGGTTCAAAGCCAGCCCAAGCAAATAGTTCTCAAGACCCTATCTTGAAAAAACCCATAACAAAAAAAGGGCTGGTGGAGTGGCTCAAGGTGTAGGTCCTGAGTTCAAACCCCAGTACTGCAAATAAATAAAAAAATAAAGTACAGATCTGGTTGTGCCTCTCTCCTGCTCAAAACATTTGTAATTTTCCCTGCTATGGCTCCTCCTTGCCCTAAGATGAAGGCCAAACTCCTTTCTTGGGCCAGAACCAGACTCCTATAACCCAAGTGCCCCAATTCCCTATTCATGCCTTGCTCACCCTCCTCCCTACATTTACTGCAATTTTCCCTCACCATGCTTACTTGGGCTGAGTCCTTGTCCTTTAGACTGTGAGCACTTTGAAGTAAAGTAAAGCAGGGATCATTTTTTTAAATCCATTTTTGTGTGTCCAGTACTTGCATGGGGCCTAACCCAGGGTAGGGACTCAGTGTTCAGCTTGCCTCAATCGTGTTATCTTAGAACCACATCTCAGGGGAAGGGGAAGGAAGAAGGACAGAGGACCCTGTGCTGTGACCCTTGGTACTCTGGGATTCCACCTACAAGTTGTCATTTGTTTCACCTGCATAAGTAGGGCTGTCCTGGTCCATGCTAGAAAAACATTAGGTAGTTGGGTTTCATCTGCCTCCAAGGTTTGAAATCCCATCAGTAAAACTACTCTCAGGGGAGGCCAACAATATCTGAGGTGTCAGAGGCTGTGCTTGCCTCCTTTACTGGAACTAGGTTAAAACCTTGAGGGGAACAGTCACTGGGAAGCCGGGGCTACTGAGCCTAGACTTCAGTGTCATATCCCTGCTTCAGCACTAACAGCTCGTCCCACACTCATACTCTTTGCCTCCTACACCGCTCCAGGGTCAGGCCTGCTTCAACATTGACAGCTGCAGAGCCTCCCATTCCTGCTGCATCCTATCCAAGGGATTTAGAATTGAAATCAAAGCCTTGCCTAGGGTCCTTGGGCAAGTCAGTTCCCCTCTCTGAGTATCATTTATAAAATGGAAACAATGTTTTGTCTCTCTGCTTCAAATCATGGGGGCTGGGCCAGTCATCTGGGTTCAGAAGGCAACCTTGAGGATGCAGCTACAGTCCAACAGCCAGGGACCTTCAGTACCATCGTTTCATCCCAGCATGGTGGGGACCAATCTCATTCTGCAGAAAAGGTAACTGAAGCTCAAAGAGGTGAAAAGATTGCCCAGCGTCACATGGCTGGCATAATTTGAATCCAGGTCTCCCTGTTACAAATCCCTTTTTTTGTCATTGCCCTTCTGGACCCCCATCCCCAGGTCACTACCTTGTAGACAATCCTGCCCTCCTGGATCACATAGAGCCTCTCTGGCAGGGCGGCATACTGTTGGCTGCTCTGGTTCTGCATGGTGTCTACCACCACAGGACACTGGGGGTTCCTGTCCAGTAGCAGATGGGCTGCCCGTAGGCGGTCCTGAAGGTTCTGGTGATGCTTGATGTCCACATTGTTCTTAAAAGCCCAGCCATCTGTAAGAGAAAGATTAGGCATGGCACACATTTTTCTGCAGACTAAATACCTACTCTATCTGGGACCTTCTGTCATGATTTGACCCAGTTTCCTATTAGAGATAAAGAACAAGGTCACAGACAGGGTTATTGATTGATCCAGAATGGAAGTCCTAGGTTCCTGACTTCCAGGCCTCACCTCTTCAATGCGAGACAGTCCAATAGACAGGTGCTTCCTGATTTCTAATACGCATGTGAACCACGCTGGGATTTTGTGAGAGGCAGATTCTTCGTCAGTCTGAATAGGTGGCAATGAGAGTCTAACCAGCTGCCTGGATACTAAGGCTGCTGATACCTGGACACACTTAGAGAGACAAGGGTCTAGAGCGGTGGTATCCAGCTAGAAGTGTGGGCCCCAGACTAGCTACATCAGCATCATCCAGGAGCTTGTTCCACCCTCTACTAATCAGGAATAAAACCCAGCAATCTGTGTTTTAACAGCCTTCTAGATCATTCTAATGCACTTCTAGATGATTCTAATGCACTTAAGAACTACTGCTCTGGAGTGTTGACAACTTCCCTAACAATTCCTCATGGTCTTTCCAAAATGCAAATCTGACCACTCTCCAGCTTAGATCTTTCAGTGGTACCCTGTCACCCTCAAGATAAATCCCAAGCTCCTCAGTGTGGTCCACCAGACTATGGTGGACCCAGTAACTGGCCTCTGCCTATCCCTCTAGACTTCCTTCAGCTCTTTGCTCCAGCAAATGGGTGAAATACTTAGATGCCTTGACCCACCCATCCTCAAATTGTGCCTCACCTCTGCTCTTTTTGCTACAGTAGCAGCTTCTACCTGCACAGTATGGCAGGCCAGAGCCTCCTCTTTCTTGGCTTGGATGCTATGACTTCTACTGGAGCTGATGTTGCATTATGTCTCTGACAGCCTCATGATAAGCCACTGGGATGAGCTCACAGCCAAGTACAACTGCCAATCTGGCAATGACCTTTGATCTCATCTGCTCCTAAGCAGTCTTTCTATCTCCTAACTATACTGCCTTCCAATCTATCATCCTATCTGTCCTTTAGAGACTTAACCACAATGGGGCCACAAATTGAAAAAGCAACCATAAATAGCCAATGACCTTGCCTTTCTATTTGACCCATTCCTGGGGAGCTGGAGCCCAGGTAATATAGTCATTGGTTCCTTCAGAAGCCATGTGGGCTGTGTCTACAATAAGAGTTGCCTCTGCAGGTGATATAAATTGAATGAGTCTACCAGTAGAGTCAGTTCACCTCCTCAGTACTTCAAGTCTTTTTGCTCAGTGCCTTTCCCCCAAGTTAAACAAGCTCTAAAGAGATTAACATCAAGATACGAATTTCTATTACTTGTCATCAAACTTGATGACAATAGCACTAGATTCTATTTGTACCATGCTTTGGCAGCCTGGTCAACCATTGGCTCACTGGGGCTTCATAATAACCTCCCATGGGAGGCCAAGCAGAGATTCTTAGCCTCATTTCATAGCTGAGAACATGGAGAACCAGCAAGGAGCAGCAATTTGCCTCCTCAACTTCAATTGTGAGCTCCTTGCAGGAAGGAAATGTGAGTATCTTTTGTCTCTAACTCCCTGGGCCCACCTTGGGCCCCACACAGAGCAGGTGCAGGTTCAATGTTATTAAATGAGTGGCTCTGACATGATAAAAGCGAGAGCACACAAGGAAGGGGTGAGGATAGGTAAGACACCTAAAAAACTAGTAGCATTTGTTGCCCTTAATGCAGAGAAACTAAAGCAGATACCTTAAAGCAACTGAGGCCAATAGGAAAAGGGGACCAGGAACTAGAGAAAAGGTTAGATCAAAAAGAATTAACCTAGAAGGTAACACACACGCACAGGAAATCAATGTGAGTCAATGCCCTGTATAGCTATCCTTATCTCAACCAGCAAAAACCCTTGTTCCTTCCTATTATAGCTTATACTCTCTCTACAACAAAATTAGAAATAAGGGCAAAATAGTTTCTGCTGGGTATTGAGGGGGGGGAGAGGGAGGGGGTGGAGTGGGTGGTAAGGGAGGGGGTGGGGGCAGGGGGGAGAAATGAACCAAGCCTTGTATGCACATATGAATAATAAAAGAAAAATGAAAAAAAAAATGAGTGGCTCTGTAAGATAGGTGTTGTCATCTCATTTTTGTGTAGAAGTTGGCCAAGGTCACAGGGCCAGCACAGGCTGGAGCTGGACTCGCACCCAAATCTGCAACTGCAAAGTCTGTTGTGGCCTTTCCACTATGCCTTGGGCTTCTCAACATTTTACCTGACAAACATGGTGTGTGGGGAAAAGCAAGCCATCTAATTTGGGTCACAGACTTCAGACCTCCTAGGATTGGTGGAAACTGGCTCTGCACATTTTATTTCTGAGTCTCAGGCTATGCCCAGTTCTATCTGATTGCTATAAATGAGGACCCTGGGGAAGGAGATAGGAAGGAGGAAGAACTATCCACAATGGCAGTGTCAAGGCACAGAGGTGAGAAACTGGTCAGTGTCAGGACAGGACTGGAGGCTTTTCCTTAGTGGCTCGAAGTGGACAGCTCTAGGTTCTTCAAAGGGTTAGACCTGCCCAGTCTGGTTACAGGAAAAATGCATTAGGAGACAGTTATTAGGACCAGGAAAGAATACTCCTTATTCAACCTCTCTTGCAGTTTGCAATTTGTGGTTTTAAGAGATTAAACCTGGATCTTCTAAGACTCTTTTACTTATCTGGCCCCATCCCAGTCTTCCTGAGCCAGAATCTGCGTTTCAATAAGATCCCCAGGTGATTAAACATTAAAGTTTGAGAAGTACCTCCCTAGGACCTAAATCAGCTTTGGCTGAATTCCAGCTCTCAACTTCGATGACATCAGGGGCTGTCTCTTCTCAGCCATGGAGAACACAGATGCCACACCCAAGGCTGATTTCTTTAACTGATGGTCTTGTCACAAAGGGGTGTTCCACAAAGAGTTACATTGTGCTTGCATTTGCTCTCCTGTTTCCTAGGCTGTTCTTAAAGTTTTTTATTATAGAAAAGCTTAAATAAACATAAAAATAGAACAGTATAATAAACCTCCATGTGCTAATTATCCATAATAATATTTAAAGTTGCCCCCAAATCTGAATGAGAACAGAAGTGGCCAGTTAAGTGAACACAGTATTAAGTTGAAAACAATTCTTTAACCTTTGGAAGCAAACAAATCAAGATGTAGTGGGCTTGGGGCAGTGCCCTGGAATATACATTTTCTTTTGCAGTGTTGGGGTTTGAACTCATGGCTTTGCACTTGCTAGCCAGCCACTCTACTGCTTGAGCCACAACTCAAGCCCTATAGATGCATTTTCTACATGAAACCTAGACAGTGCTGTCACTGGGGATCCTAAGAAAAACATTACTGGGCCAATTTGGCTGAAAGTTCATCAGAGTAATCTCTACAATGCATGGACAAGCCAGTGAGGTTAATACTGGCCTACACACTTTTCATCAGGTATTAAAGAGCTCTTACTGTGTGACATGGACTCAACAGAGTATTGGGTGATAGCGAATTAGACAGCATCTCTCCCATCTTGTGTGGAGATGGGTGAGTAAATAACTGGTTTTATTGTACCACATAAGCCCTCTTGCCTTTGTCAGTCTCTGAATTTGAGACTTCATAGCTTCAGTTCCCCAAAATATCAGAGATAGGGGTGAACCTGGCCATTTTGGTAGATTCAAGGGGCTCTTAGGCCGGCATGTAAATGGTTCCTGAGCTGGGCGCCAGCGGCTCACACCTGTAATCCTAGCTACTCAGGAGGCAGATCAGAAAGATCACTGTTCAAAGCCAGCCCAGGCAAATAGTTCCCGAGACCCTATCTTGAAAAAAAACTATCTTGAAAAAAAAGAGTTGGTGGAGTGGCTCAATGTGGGGGCCCTGAGTTCAAACCCCAGTACTGTAAAAAATAATAATAATATAAAATAAATGGTTCCTGGAGAGACATGTCTACCCATTGTTACTTTTTCCAACTTTCTAGGCAAAGGAACAAGATTTTCCTGGAATGATGGTGATGGGTGACCACTCTTAGGGGCTGTAGAAAGGACTCTCACCCAGGTGAAAGTTGGCTGCAGCAGGGATTCTCTGAATGTGGTCCTTAGACCAGCAGCGTCAGCATCACCTGGAACTCATCAGAAATGCACATTCTCTGGCTCTGCTCAGATTTACTAAGGCAATCTGATTTAACCAGCCCACCAGGAGCTTCTGGTCTCATGGAAGCCTGGACGCTATGGTCCCAGGCAAACCATAAAGTCCCTGAGAGTCTCTGGATGTATCTTCCAAGTAGCTATATGGCAGTCATTTCCCTTGTGCCACTTCAAGTCTAAGTTCCTTGTAAATGTGCTCAAATCAGTTGCTCTCCTTTGATTTCCCTACTTACCCATTCAAAATGTTAGAATACTCCCATGTCAGACCCTATCTGTCCAGGTTTCTACTCTCTGTGCCCTGGTTGAAAGCAGACTGTGAAGTGAGCCAGTAGTGGGTAAACCCAGTGTAGGGCCTGAGAGATGGTGAGTGCTCCCTGAACAGTTGTTTTCCTTCTTCTTCCTCTTCCTGCCTCCCCCTCCCAATCTTGAGATGGTGCTTGGGAGAAGGGGAGGGGGAGAAAGAGAGGGTGGGAAGTAGTAGAGGCAGAACATCTTTCTGTACCTGATGCATGTGCTTCTTCAATGTAAATGATGAGAAAATCTGCTGTGGAACCAAAGTCTTCTACAAGTCTCTTGAACTGGTCAAATTTGAAAAGAAATGACGGTCAAGTGCAACTTCCAAAATTCAGCACCAGTGGCCTGCTGCCTAAAACAGAAAAAGATACATCAGGAACTAAGAGTCTATACACTGTTTTCTTTTGCCATGCACCATCTTCTCCCTGTGTTCAACTCTGTTCTCTTTATTTTCCCTCCAGAATGAGTCCTGGGCACAGTGTGTGTGTGTGTGTGTGTGTGTGTGTGTGTGTGTGTGTGTGTGTGTGTGTGTGGTGGGAGTGGGGGGAACACTAAGCCTGGAGAGCATGACTTAGCAGGGACCAAGGCTGATTTCTGCTTCTCTAAAGGTTTTGTTAAGCATCTCAGTTGTGTTGGATGGTAGTTAAAATATTGGGAAAGGAGTCCCCTTCATGAAGTTTTTTTTTTTTAATTTTTATTGTTTTACTATTCATATGTGCATACAATACTTGGGTCATTTCTCCCCCTTCATGAAGTTTTTAAGGTAGGCAGGCAGGCATTCATTTTCTCATGCCTTGTGATTAGGAATACTGCAAGTTATTTTCCCCTTTTACATACAAAGAAAATGAGGTTTATAGACTTGACACAGGACTGACACACAGCAGGTGAGTGGTGAAGTAAAAATAAACACTTTGAGGGCTGGTGGTGTGGTTCAAGTTGTAGAGCCCCTGCCTAACAAGTGCAAAGCCTTGAGTTCCACCAAAAAAAAAAAAACAACAAACAAAAAAACCAAAAAACTAAACACTTTGGCTTTCGGACTCTCTATTCAATGCTCTTTCCATTTGAAGTGCCTCAGTTTCCTCAGCCACAAGTGGACATAATAATAATAATACACACTTTATAGGATTGTTTCAAGGATTAAATAAATTAACACGAATAAGGGTTTAAAATGGTGTCTGGTCTATATGGGCACTCAATAAATACTACTAGTTTTTTATCTCCTCCCTGAGCTCTGAAATGGGGAGGGAGGCAGTGAAGAGGACCCCACAAGGGAGTAAGTGGGAGGGGGAAGAGATGTGCTGCAAAATTAAAATTCAGGGTCCCTTGTTCAAAAAGTAGGAGGAAGTGCCTTTACATTTATTAGAATGTAAAGATTTTCCCTCCCTTTTGTGGTCTCTCTCTTGACCTGGCATGGTGTTTTTTAGTTGCTGTTTAATGTCTAAATCCCCTGTGCACAGGAATATTCACTGGGTGGAGAAAGGCCTTCAAGTCACCAAGTAGCCTTGCAACTCAGCAGGCATGTTCACGTGGCTTTCCTCTCCCTCCAGGCACCAGACCAAGGCACCATGCTCTAGCCAGGAGTATAGAAGTTTAGCCAGACATTTTCACTTCTTACCTGCCTACGACCCCAACCCACAGGGTGTTGTAGCCTCATGCAGGGGCATGCTCAGCATCTTGATGGGGGAAGGGGAGATAAGAGGCTTCTCCCTCCAAGTCATTTCCTTACTTGCCAAATAGCACTGCTGCTAAGTCCAGGATGGGAACAGTCACCTCCATGCCCTGCCACAAAACTAGGGGATGCCCATACCTGACCCTGATCTTCCCAATGCTGTGTCAGAAGATGACAGCAGGCAATGGATGGGAGCAGGAAGAACGAAGACCCAAAGGTGGAAGAGTGGGCCTTGGAGAACCGTCCCACAGGGGCAGGGAGGATCTGGAAGGCCCCTGTGAGCCGGGGCTCTGAGTCCTCGGGGCTGGCTCCACTAACAAAATACAGATGCAAAGTGACTGAGAATTTCACAACAGCTTCTACAGTATGAGGCTCTTCTGAGTGTGCAAGTCACTGGTTCCGTGTCCATAAAGCCAGTCCGTGTCAGGAACTTTCTATAACTCCCCAGGGAGCTGCAGCACCCTGTGGCTTCTTGGGGCCAGAGTCAAAACACTGTTGAGGGGCTGGTGGAGTGGCTCAAGCAGTAAGAGCTCCTGCTTAGCAAGCGTGAGGCCCTGAGTTCAAGCCCCAGAGCACACTCCCTACCTCCCTCCCACAAAAAAAAACCACTGTTGAGCCCTTACTATACATCTACTGGGGCAGGGCTGGTCTTGCACTGTGATGTGGCCTGTAGCCTGTTTAAGTGTCCACATCCTCCCTCTCCCCCACCTATCCACCATCGGCTGCTCACTGCCCCTTGAAGGCAGGGCCTCATTCATACTCATACCCCAATCTTGAGCATGCTGTGTTCTATCTCCAAGCATTTATTCAGCACTTATAATGGGCAGAGCTTCTGACACATGCTAGGGATTCATGGAAAAAGATCTACTGGAAAAGGAGATAAGTAGGTCCCTGGAGGTCTGTTTAACGTGAAGACAGGCAAAACAGCAAAGAAACACATAAGTGAAACAATTTCAAATTATAATATGTGTAATAAAAGAGACTGTGAAGGAGTGACCTACTTTAGACAGGTCAGAAAGAATCTCTGGGGAGCTGCCATTTATTTACTTAGCTAGTTAATTTTTTTTTTTTTTTGGCAGTACTGGGATTTGAACTCAGATTTTCACATTTGCAAGCCAGGTGCTCTACTGCTTGAGCCACACTACCAGCCCAGGAGCTGCATTTTACCTGAGAAGTGAAGGGTAGGAAAGAACCAGCCATGGGTAAAGGGAGAAGGGCTTTCCAGGCAAAGTAACTCAATGTACAAAGTCCTCCAGGAAGGACAGAGCTTAGTTTATTCAAGGACCTGCAAGACCACTGGCTCGAACCAGTCAGGGGAGCAACAAGAGAGGAAGCTGCAGAGTTTAGTGTGGGCCAGAGCAGGAGACTCTCATGGGCCTTGATGAAGAATAATCTGGGTTTTATTCTCACTATGATGTGAAGATATAAAGAAAGGGTGGTAGAATCTTGCTGCAATGCTTGGCTGCTTGGCTCCTTAACCCACTTCCTATTTGGAATTCCCTGTTTTGTGCCCTATGAATGGGAGAGTGTACCCAGCCTTGCTCTGTGGAAGACAGAGGTCTGCTCTCTTCCACCAGCAGCTAGGAGACAGGCAGTGATCCCAACCCCCAGGTTGATTAGACCCTAGATCTTTGATTCTGGAGTTACTGAGAGGGTAGAATTCATTCATAGCCCCAGTCATGGTACCCTCATCAAGGATGGTGATGGGTTTAACTGGCCATCAAAGTGACAGGATCTAGGTCTGACTGTAATGCTAACAGACAGCCCACACCCAGGGCTTCAGCTGCTGTTGGTTCTAGGGAATCTCCAACATCCTTCTAATATGCTCCTTGATGGATATGTGTGTGGCTTAGAAAAGAGTGGGTTTCCATTGCTTGCAAGCTTCATGTGGTGATCAGGTTACCCTTGAAGAGCATTCAGGTTGCTGCGTGGAGAGAGAATTGAGAGTGGGAATGGACACGGGGGAGAGGAAGTTCAGGGGCACTAGAGAAGTCTACATGAGAGATGATGGGAGCCGTGGCTGGCACAGAAGTGGGAAGAAGGTGGAATTGACAGTACTGATAAGCCGGAGGAAAGGGCATCTTAACCTGCTCTGGTTTATTTGGTCAGTTATATATATATCCTCCTTGTTCTGCAAAAGATTTTTTTTTCTGCAAAGGATTTGAAGCAGCTTACACATATAATAAAATATTAAATAGAAATGAAGGGAAACAAATCTTGCCCCTGTGGAAGGCATAGAACAGAGGGGGGAAATGGAACATGAATGAGGAATGAACAGGCTGTAAAGCCCCATGAATTTTCTATAAATGAACTGTATATTTGACTCTGAGTTTCCTGGTGGCCAAGTAAAAGGAGAAACATAATTCATTATATATTCTTAATTTTCCTGGCTGGTTTCTCTGGAGACACAAAGCTTTCCTTGTCTTCGGCTCACAGATTGTTTTCATAGGCGGCCCTAGGAAGCACTGAGTGGTCCTCAGTCCCTGCTGGTTGATTGCATGATGATTCCTCACCCATGTGACAGGGAGGCCCGGGCGTCAGCAGGAGAGGCTCCCAGGCCAGTCATGGCCAAGTGGTCATTGGACTCCAATGACCCCAAGAAGTCACTTAGGGTAAGAAAAGTGACTTAGGGTCAGGACCAGCTCAAAATATTAGCTGTCTGGAGGCTTTTAATGGGAAAAAATTCAACACTGACTGATTGAGACAACATAGAAGGGACAGAGACATTTGTTTAATTATTTATATTGTGGTTGGCACAGTGATCAGTATTGAGGGCAAAGTTTAAACCTAGTTCCCTGCTTTCCTGGTAACAGAGAGAGGAAGGATGGGCACAAGTAGATGGCTATGCTAAGGGCTGGCATCCTGCCCATGTCCACAGGCCACAGTGCAGAAAACACCATTTTGAGAAGGTCAGGTAAGGATTTGAGGTCAAGTCCAACTATGTTGTATAAATAGGAAAACAGCTCTATAGTAGAGCTGGACTTAGACCCACTCTAATGACTCCCAAGCCAAGAAATTAGCCCACACCAGGCTCGGGCAGCAGAGAAATCCCATTTACAGTTACTAGACAACACTTCCTCAGTACTTTTGCAGAGATTTTCGATTTTTTTTTTTTTTTTTTTTGGTGCACCGTTCCTGGAAGTACTGCAATTCCAGGTCGATGCGCGGAGTGGACGGAGCAAGCTCCTATTCCATCTCCTAGTTCCAAAAATCCATTTAATATATTGTCCTCGGATAGAGGACGTATCAGATATTAAACTGATAAGAACAGATACTACACTTGATCTTAGCCAAAAGGCCGAGAAGCGATGAGAGATTTTCGATTTTAAACCAGGGTTGAAATAAAGCCAGTTTCAGCTCAACTTTCAGACACTCAGAAAATAAATCATCCATGACGTACCTTCATGCCACAACATCGATGCTCTGCTCTGTGTGTCCAAGTGTGTGCACATGCAGAGGACGGAGATGGTTAAGAATTTCTCCAGATCCCTCTGATCTTATTCAAGAACAGAAAGCGTACCAGCTGAGAGTCAGAAGGCACAAGCTGCCGTTCTGACTCTGCTAAGAACTCACTGTGTGACTCTGAGCAAGTCATTTACCTCTCTGGGCCTTTGCATCTGAAGGAGTTGCTTTAGATGTCTATAAAGAATCTTCTAGGTCTCCCAAAATAGGACTCTAAAATGAGGTCAGATTTTGTACCCAACGCATACAACAGAGCATCTTGATGGCCCGGTAGGCTTCTGAAGCAGTTACAGGATATCTTTTTAATAAGCACAACTGAGAATATTGACTGTATATTTGAAAACGCTTCCAGAGCTCACCAGCACCACCATGGAAGCGTCTCCTGCAGGGTCACAGGGCACATAGCCCCTCAAGCTCCTATCCCTGTTGATGTCGTCGGCCTCACCTTTCACCCCTTCCTGCCTCTTGCACCCCACTTCTGCCAAACTGACGGACGCTTCTCCATGCCTCTGCCCTCTGCTGCTCCTCCCCTCTGTCCTGCCCAGCTCCCCAGTTCCCTTTTCCTCACCCACCCCAAGAATTTGCTGTCCTTAGGCAAACAGCCTACCCCTCTTCTCCAGACAGCCTTCCTGTGGCCACCTCCTTACCTCCTCAGTAGAAGGTTCCTTTTGCTTCCCTCTCCTGCCCTCTCTCTCACTCTGGTTAAGCAGTTTGCCAGCAGAGAGGCCAGTGGTGTTACCGCCAGCACCTATGATTTAAGGGACCCTGGGCCAATTCCATTTTATAAAGGAAGGATTTTTTTTTGTCTGTTTGCTTGCTTTGTTTCTGCCTTTCAGTCTCCTCCTCTACAGTTCTTTGTCTCAACTGCAGCAGCAGGGATCAGAGACAAACTGAATACTTTCTGGCCAAAAGTGGGTAGCCAAATGGTGCAAGGAAATTCTGTGAATTGGGCCTGAGGCAAGTTGGCTTTCAGGGAACTGATCTGTAGATAATCAAGAGCCAGCAAATTGTTCTATCACAGTGCCTGGCACATGGTGGGTGCACAATGAAAGACAGTCAGTGTTCTCATTGCTCTTATTGTCAGTGGCTGTTTAGTGAATATTTATTGAATAAATTGAGGTCATTTGTGTACTGTGGTTTAATATTATAATGAACAAAAGAAAGAAAGAAAAAGAAACAATTACTCTCCTCTGCTTAAAAAATCCCATTCTCAAACTACAAGAATCGTATTCCTCCTTCAAGTCCTAGTTCCAAAGATACCTCCTCCAAGAAGCCTTCTAAGTCCAGCAGGCAAGTCATAACTTTACAGCTATCTCACAAGACTATCAAGATTCTTTACTACATCCACCTATCTATTCAGTGTGACACAAAATTCTTGAGCCCAGGAGCAGACTCTTATCTGAGACCCTGACACTTAGCTGTGGGGCTGGCATGCAGTGGGTGCTCATGAAAGTCTGAGGAAGAACCCTGACTCTGGGCCTGACCCTGTCACTCACTGGCTCTGTTATCTTGGTCTCTTAGTTCTCTCCATGTCCCTTCTAAAACCAGAGGACTAGATTAGGACTAGATTAGGAACATCTCAAAGATGTTCCTTGGAATCAGTTCAATATTCATAGGCATTTCCTTTGGTGGAGAGTTGGGGTATGTGTGGGTTAGGAAAACCAGTCAGTGCTGTGTTAAACAAAGCTTTAAAAAGTTTTGTGAGGCTGGAGGAGTGGCTCAAGCAATAGAGCACCTGCCTAGCAAGCAGGAGACCCTGAGTTCAAACACCATCACAGCCAAAAAAGTCTACTTTTAAGCTTCAGGGCTTCTCAGAGCCTTTTATATGCTAATGTTTACTATGAATTCCCAGGAGGATGACATAGGATGCAGGGTTTCCCAAACTGCTTTGATCAGGAAACTCTAGAGTAAAGCATATCTGAGGGACTTGGTTTCCAAAGCCCATGCTTTAAAAAAAAACAAAAAAACTAGATTATCCAGTTGCCTCCAAGGCCTCTGCTTTGCCTGCTATTTTAGCTGTGGGGTAAGCATGGTATGGAAGGCTCCCTATTGGGTGAGGAGCTAGATAGCCAGGGGCTAGGTAGAAAGAAGTAGTGTATAAGGAGAGGTGCAATCAGGAAGCCTGCATCCAGAAGGGAGAGACAGCACAGCTAACTGCAGGGCTCTGAGGTGGCATCGCCGAGGAGGAGACCTAAGAACTGGTGCATGAGAGGGATGTGGACAACTGGCCATGGAAAAGGGCATTCCAGACCTGCACATAGTGTCATCAAAAGCACAGAGAAGCCATAGTACAAGGGATGGATAAAGCACAACAGTTATCTAGAGGAAGTGAGTGTGAGGGGAGCTCAGAGGTGACATTGGAGGGAAAAGTCAGAGCCTGACTAGGAGGACCTTGAATCAAGGCTGACCCTATGCCTCCTCTTGAATACATATGGGAGCTGCTGACGACTGTTGAGCTGGGGTGCACTTAGGTAAAAGCAAAATGGCAGCCATCCACAAATTGGCTTGGAAGACATGGCAAGTCGGGGAGAAGGAAGTGCTGGTAGGAAAAGAAGTTGTGAGGACAGAGAAAGAGAAAACTGATTGGAGAGGTCATCAAGAAATAATATAGATGGAACTGTTCTGCCTGGATATGGAGGAGGGAGAAAGGTTAGAGAGAGGAAGAGAGAAAATGATCTTCAACCAGTATTTACTGAGCAACTATCATGTGTCAACATTAGGCAGTGGGGCACAATAGCTGACTAGAGCTACAGTCTTGGTCTATAGAGTTTGCAGGCTAGTGAGTGCAGCTGGCATGAATCAGATATCCACACATAATTACAAACTATAACGGTTCCAATAAAGCAAAGTTTAGGGTGTTAATCAGAATATGAAATGGGGTAAGCTGGTTTGGGGAAGTTAGGGTTGACTTATTTCTGGAAGTGCCATTGAGCTGCAGTTAGAAGGACAAGAGGGAGAGGTGGGCAAAGGGGGGTCCCAGGAGAATGGTTGCACAGTAAGAACAGCATTCAGCAGGTGGATGGCTTGTGATTTAACTACCTGGGAAGGTAGTGACGCCCTCTCAGAGAAGCAGAATCCAGAAGAATTCCGTTTTCTGAGTATGAAGAGGACAAGAAGTCCCCAAAGGATCAACTGGAGGAGTAGAATTCAACACTTTCCAACAAACCTCTCCACCCCCTCCACAGCCCCCAAGCTTGTAGCAGCCTCCTAACCTTGCATAAAATCCCAAATGCTGCACTTCTGTCCTGAGAGGTGGACCACTGAGCAATTTGGGGCCAGTCCCCCGTGCTCAGCCTTGTCTTCCAGTCGCTGCCACCGGACCTTCAGGACGAACCAGAAGTACTGGGTGCTGAAGAAGGTGGGAATCCAATTTTCAGGAGAGAAGCAGGGGTTCCTGGTCATGCCAGTCTTCTGGCCCATGGCCAGGATGTTCTGCTTGGCTCTCTCTGGAAATAGCATCATCAGCACTTTGCCCATGGCTACTTCCACAGCCACCTGCAAGAAGACCCATAGTCTCTTCAGCCGCAGTCCTAGTTGGGGCAACCCCATCTCTGCACAGCTGGAACTGGCTCTGAGGCCGATGGACAGAGGCCACAGCCAGGCAACAAACTGGGCGGGGCTGAACAAAGGTGCAGAGTAGAGCAGCCAACCCCAGACAAGAGGAAAGAGCCAGGAGAAGAAGGTGTTTGCCTTCCTGTCAATAAAATGTAAAATTCCAAAACACAGGCACAAAGGTCTGTCCTAATTATTATCATTTCAGATTCTTTGTCTTAGCTTTTGAGAAATTCTTGAGTTGGGAGGTTCTAGATCTAAAATGCCCCTCTGGTTGATTTTTGAAAACAAATACTTAAAAAGTCACAATGAAAGGATTATGTGAGCCTGGCTCCAGTGGCTCATGCCTGTAACCCTAGCTACTTGGGGGGCTGAGATTGGAAGGATCGTGGTTTGAGGCCAGCTTGGGCAAATAGTTCGTGAGACCCCCATCTCCAAAATAACCAGAGCGAAATGGACTGGAGGTGTGGCTGAAGTGGTAGAGTGCCTGTTTTGCAAGTATGAAGCCCTGAGCTCAAATCCCAGTCCCACCAAAAAAAAAAAAAAAAAAAAGATTCTATTAAGCCATTATTTTGTACAATTAACGTATGCTAATTTTTTTAAAAAAAAGAACAAAAAAGGACCCTGTTAAAAGATCTATTGCAAGTAAGTACCTTCTAATGTTAATTATTCTTTTAATAATAGAAAGGAGGGGGCTAAAGTATAGGTCAAGTGGTAGAGCACCTACTGATCAAGCACAAGGTCCTGAGTTCAAACCCCATTACTGCAAAAATAAACAAAAAAACCCTTAAAAAATAATAATAATAGAAAGGATTCCTTTGCTGATGAAAGATGGGTTTCCCACTCACATCCATCTGGTGAGTGCATATTCCTGGAGGAAAAGCCCTCCCTAGAAGACATGGATCCACAACCTCCCAGGGCAAGGACAAAGTTGAAACCATCCCTAAGGAAATCTGGTCCTGCCCTCCTGTTAGCACTAGTAGAAGAATGATAAGTAAAACATTTTCTGCTCTCAGGAGCTTATGGTCTAGTGGAGGAAGAGACAAGTTATCAGAAAGTTACCATTTAGTATATTTCCTACAGTGACAGAGGATGTGTGGGGCAATGGGAGGGCAGAGAAGGGACAGCTAATTCTGTTCAGAGAGGTCAGAGGGCCTCAAAGTGGGGACAGTGATTCCAAATGGAAGAACCACATGGCCAAAGGCCTAGAAGCCAGAGAGAACATGACTCAAAGAAACCCAGAGTTGGAAAGTGTTTTAAAACACATCTAAAACTGCTTTCTTTTTTAAACTCAGAAACTGAAGCTGGGAAAGAAGTGGCCTGACTAAAGCCACTTCTGATATAAGTAATCTCTAAGGTGTTAACTGACAAAGCTTTGAGCTTACCCTCCTTGGA
The DNA here is from genome assembly GCF_047511655.1 of Castor canadensis. Lineage (NCBI taxonomy): Eukaryota > Metazoa > Chordata > Mammalia > Rodentia > Castoridae > Castor > Castor canadensis. The sequence goes on from NC_133392.1 coordinate 120,186,025, forward strand.
CACTTACATAACTAGAAGCTCTCTTTGTGTCACTAAGGGCAGAGAGGAAAGGATGCAGTAAAAAGCTGGCTGCCACTCCTTAAGTGTGTCAATCTTGGCCCTTGTGTTTAATTTTTACTATATTAATTGCATTTAGGAGAGAAGAATAAATAAGTAAATAAACTCCAAAACGATGCTCCAAAAAGATGAGTTCAGAGCATCTCACAGCAAATGCCATGTACTATGCCCACAAAGTACAACATATGTATCTTCAAGCAATGGCAGTCCCAGATTTGTGCCAAACCTGAGTACTCATGGCCAGGGTTTGTGTTGACAGTTGATCACATAGACACGGCTGGCAGTCTCATGTGGTTAATTTTTGGTCTCCAACCCCTCTGGATATCAAATTTGCATCACATAGCCCAAGACCCCTTCCCCCCATAAATCACACTGTACATAAACTATTGACATGGCCCCTGACCTTAGGTAAACAAGAACACTTTTTTTTTTTTTAAGATTTTATATGGTCAATTTTTCACTGTCTGTTTGGTAAAACTCTTGGCAAATGGCATGAAAGACTTTAAATATGAGCTGGAAGTATACTTTGCATCCTGACTTCAGAGACTGGGAAGGGCTGAAGCCAGAGTGCTACTGTTACTCGGCAAAGGCAGACAGACACAGCGCCCGGTGGACAAGCAAGAATGGATGGGTGCTAAAAAGTCTAAATGAAAGCATGAAGCCCTGAGTTCAAACTCCAGTCCCATTAAAAAAAAAAGTCTACATGAACTGCCTTGTCATTGGCTGTCAAGTCCAACAAGGCCTGGTGCTGCCTCCTGCCTCCTCCAGATCCTCCTAGGGCCTGGCATCCTCAGGGAACCTCTGCTGCATTCATCTAGGGCCATTGAGCTTAAGAACGCTCTTACTAGGTAAGCTATTGAAAGGGCTTAGAGGGTTTTTTCAAAGGAGCCAGGCAAGGGTTAAGCTTTTCTTTAAAATATGGAAGAAACCAGGTGCTAGTGGCTATTCAGGAGGCAGAGATCAGGAGGATCATGGTTCAGAGCCAGCCTGGGCAAATAGTTTGAGAGAAGTTATCTTGAAAATACCCAGTATCAAAAAGGGCTGACAGAGTGGCTCAATTGGTAGAGTATTTCCCTAGCAAGCATGAGCCCCATCAGTTCAAACCTCAGTACTGCCAAAAAATAAAATAAACAAGTCAGATCTGTTGAATTAATAACATTTTGTTGCATACCATTTTAATGGACTACCACAGAAAGAGCACATGATTTCTCATTAAACCCGGAAACAGCATCTGACAAAATTCAACATTCATTTATACTTTAAAAAGAAAAATTTTGGGAAGGCATGGTGGGCATGCCTGTAATTCCAACACTCAGGAGGCTGAGGAAGGAGGATTGTGAGTTCAAGGCTGACCTGGGTTACACAGTGAGACCTGTTTAAAATTAAAAAAAGAAAATCTTTAAGAATACTAGGAATAAGAGGAAGCTTCATTAATTAGAAAAACTATGTGTATCTCAAAACCTCTACAACTTGGAACAAATATTAGTCCTGGTCAGTATAATAAGTCAATTTAAAAAAAAGTGTGATAAGATACATAGGATATATGCATATATGATCAAGTACAAAGAAAATCCAATCTGTTATTTGAGTCAACAGATAAAATACACAATGAGTAGGAGAGTTCAGTAAGGGGGCAGGTTGCAATCAATTTATAAAAATCAGGAGGTTTGTTGCTCTTGAGACAGGATCTGTATGTTGCTCAAACTGGTCTTGAACTCTTGTGCTCAAGCCTTCCTGATGCCTTAGCCTCCTGAGTAGCTGGGACTATAGGCATGCAGCAACACACCCAGCTAGGACTATTTTCAGTGCTAGCCATAACCAACCAAATATATAATAGACAACAGATAACATTAACATTTTCTCCATCACCATCTTAAATGTAGATCAGGGAAAAGTTGGCAAACTATGGTTTACAGGCCAAATCTGGCGGTCTGCCTTTTTGTCAGTAAAGTTTAGCGGGAACGTAGCCAGTCTGCTCATTTATGCCGTATCTGCTTTTGTGCTACAGTAATTGTAACAAGCTCCTTGGTTCCCACAGCTGAACGTGTTTAGTATTGTGGTTTTCATAGATAAGTTTGCTAGCCTTGCTACAGACGATTACACAATAATAGATTAATCCCAGATATGCAGCATGTGCTGATTCCTGTAATGTAGAAAATTCTGCCACAGCTGATGTTATGCTATCCCATGTGGGGCTCTTTTTTGAGGGAAGGGCAGTACTGGGGTTTGAACTCATGGCCTGGTGCTTCCTAGGCAGGTACTCTACTATATGAGCCATGCTTTAGTTATTTTTCAGATAGCATCTTGTGCTTTTTCCCAGGGCTGACCTGAACCTCTATCTTCCCATTTGTACCTCCTGAGTAGCTGGGATGACAGGTGCATTCCGCCACGCCCAGCTTATTTGTAGAAATGGGCAGGGGGGAGTCTTACTAACTTTTTCCCCTCTGCTGGCCTTAAATCTTGGTTCTCCCAATTTCTGCTTCCTGAGTAGCTAGGATGACAGGCATTAGCCACTCACTGCTCCCAGCTTTTTTTTTTTTTGAGACAGGGTCTCACTATATAGCTCAAGGAGGCCTTAAACTCACCATCTTCCTGCTTCGGCCTGCTGAGTGTTAGGATTACAAACTTGTGCCACCAAACTTTCCACCCCTGCCCTCCCATGTGGAGTTCAAAGAGACATTTAGTAAACACAGCACAAATGTAAAATGACATTAATAACCTCAAGAGTATAGATAATAGTAAAATATACAAAAATATTTAGGAAGAGATGCTCTGAATACTGTTAATATTTGTTTTATTGGAAGCATATATAATTTACCTTTTAATAATTACTGGGTTTAATTTCTAAGAATTTAAGAACTGTTCTCAGTTAACAACTGGTTTGAGCTTGCTCCACACATTGCTGACCTGGATTCCACCCAACTATGTGACCATGGCTTAGTCACTTAACCTCACCCTACTTGACAGGCTGCTATGGTGTGTATGTACTGCTCCAAAAGCATTGGTTAGAACTGTAATCTCCTATGCAACAGCATTGGGTGAAGGGCCTGATGGGAACTCCACCCCCATGAATGATTACAGGTAATTATAAAAGGACTAGAGCCTTTGAATTCCATCTCTCTTTTTATTCTTCTTTTTTTTTTTTTTGGCAATACTGGGATTTTGAACTCAGCTTAAACTTGCTAGACAAGTACTTTACCACTTGAACCACACCCTCAGCCATTTTTTATTTAGTTTTTTTTGAGATAGGGTCTCACATTTATGCCCAGGCCTGACCGGGAATGCAGTCCTCCTATTTACACTTCCTGTATAGCTGGGATGACAAGTGCCTGCCTTGAGCTTGCTCGGCACATTCTCTACCACCTAAACCACTCCACCAACCAGATGCCCAGCTTGAGATGGGGGCTCATGAACTATTTGTCCAGGCTGGCCTTAGAACCTCCATCCTCCTGATCTCTGCCTCTCAAGTAGCTAGGAATATAGGTGAACCACTGTTGCCTGGCTCTATCTCTTGTGCTCTCATGTTCTGTTGCCCTTCTGCCTTCTGCTATGGGATGATGCAGCAAGAAGGCCCTCACCAGACACAGGCTTCTCAGCTTTGGATTTCCCTGACTCCAGAACGGTGAGAAATAAATGCATTTTCTTTATCAATTACCCAGTCTGTATAGTAGAATATGCAGTATTCTATTTGCTATACAAAGCGACTAAGACACAGGCCATGCAGCCAGATTTAGGCAAAGCTAAGGAAAGGGCCCTAGGCCAGGTATTGCTGCCCAGCCCCCCACGTACCTCACACTGTTGAGCATCTGGGACTGAGCCATGCAGTTTTCAGAATTCTTTGAAGTTTCCCATTTTGTTCTAAAAATGTATGTAAATCACACACAAATTTTCATAACCAAATTTTGGTGGCAGCAGTAGAGATGTATATGAACTTGTGTCCTGCCTGGTGCAAGATGGTTCTGGCCTGCCCCAAGGATTTTGCTCAGAGATTATTGGTTTTCATCACTCACATATTAGATTCAAATACCCTTTAATACCAGGCACATAAAAGAAGAGGTTTTTTGTTTTTGTTTTGTTTTGTTTTTCCCAACAGTTTCAAAAAGAAAAAGATTGAAGTGGTTCCACCTCCTTTTTGATCCCTGGAACCGGGGTGAAGTGCTCCCATGGTCCCAGCAGCCTCCTCCCTGGAATGGAGGTGTTCATGGGGTGTGAGAGATGCTTCCAAGGCATGACTTCAATGTTGGTGGCCACCTTTCCTTCCACAGATAGCAAAGGGCCTTGGTCAACATCACCTGTGTCATCTAACTGGGGCTCATGCCTCTCAGAGTGTCCCCTCCATGCCTGTTCTGTCCATCAGAGTGAGACTTGCTCCTCGGCTCCCCACCCCCCACATTCTAAGTGGGAGTTGGTAGGTTCTGTCTCTCATTGGCTAATTGTACCCTCAGAGGGTCCCACGTTAATTTGAGATAGGAGAATCATAATGACCACGTGTGTAGGAATTGGGGAACTCCTGCTGCTTGATCCTAGAAATGATGGAAAACCTATCACTAGAGCTGCCTTGCATATTGGGCAGCTTCCTTTTTTGAATGACAGCCACAGTGCTACTTTGAGGTTCTCATGAGGCCTTGTTACTTGGCCAAATTACCTGCTGTCCTTATTCCTATATCTAGCCCCACAAAATGCTGGGGTTTGGCCGGGCACTGGTAGCTTATGTCTGTAATCCTAGCTACTCAGGAGGCAGAGATCAGAAGGATTGCAGTTCGAAGCCAGCCAGAGCAAATAGTTCGCAAGACCCTTTCTCGAGAAAAGGGCTGGTGGAGTGGCTCAAGTTGTAGGCCCTGAGTTCAAGCCCCAGTACTGCAAAAATAAATAAATAAGTAAATAATGCTGAGGTTTTTGTTGTTGTTGCTGCTGTTTGTTTGTCTTTGAGACAGGGTATCACCATGTAATCCAGGCTAATCTTGAACTCACAATCTTCCTGCTTTGACTGCAAAATGCTGGGATTAGGTATGCACCATCACACCCAGCTTAAATGCTTACTTTTTAGTTAACTGAGTGAATTGCCTAAGGAAGGGAAGTAGTAAAAATGTAGAGTAAAAGGAAGTCTCTTCAGGCTTTTTAGGTTTTAAAGACTTAGGTAGGTGCTTGGAAGAATAGATAGGAAGAAGATTTATGATTAAGAGCTAAGCTTGAAAAGATTCCTTGGGCTGGGCAGGGAAGGAGAAAATTGAGATATGATGAGGGTGGAGATGTGGCTGTTTCCCTGATTGGGATCTTGTGTGCTATGTTCCCAGAATAAATCCTACTGTGGGCCCAAAAGAAGAGAGGATTTGAGCCTTAATTCCCAGGTAGAGCCTCATGCATTTCACCTCAAGGTGGAAAGACCCTGAAGAAAGAAAATAGCTGTTTGGGGTTTGTCTAAGTGGGATTTAGCATAGCAGGGATTTACCATACCCAAGTTAGTGTGAAGACAGATTCCTACAAGCTTAAGAGAGACCTGGATATGGTAGAAAGGACTCCTGAGATTGCAGAGGCTATGTTGTGCATGTAAGCATATATTCTCAATGGCCCTCTGAATGAGGGGACCATGAGGGACCCAGACATGTTTGTGGCAAAGATGAAACCAAGGACCAAATGTGCCTCCCCTAAAGCTTTGGCCACCTACCAAATACCATACATATACCAGAAAAGGTATATGTACACTTGTCCCTAAGTGTCTGAGATTAAGTTTCTATCAAATTAGTGTAATAAAGGCTAGAAATAGAAATTGATTACAGATAATCAGGAGTAAGGGATGGGAGAAGGAAGCAGAGAAGAAGAACTAAGACAAAGATCCGGTATCAAGATAAAATGCCTCCATCCTACTGGGTGTGGTGGTTCATTTGTGTAATTCCAGCACTTGGGAGGTTGGGATACACAGTCTCAAAAAAACTCAACAAAAAAATTCCCCCATCCCTTCCAGTGTTTTCCCCAATCTGGAGCATTAGCTGTGTCTTTAACAAGCCATTCCACTGTTCTGTTAAGCTGGCTTCTTCTGGGTGACTGAGTTCCCTGATGAGACCAGTGGATCCCATGGTCATGTTTCCCTGTTGCATGTTACTTACAATGAACTTGGTCCCTTGCTCTGAAGCAATGCTGTGCAGGCTATCATCTGTTATGATTTGAATCTGAAAAGTGTCATGGAGGCTCATGTGTTAAAGGCTTGGTCTCCAGCTGATGTGGCTTTTTGGACGTGATGGCATCTTGAGGACTCTGACTCCATCAACAGATTAATCCATCAGTGAGGTCATAATTTGATGGCATTGTTGGAAAGTGGCAGAGACCTAGGAGGTGGGGTCTGATTGAGGGACTATGTCAGGGTAGGTGTGCCTTTGAAGAGTATCTTGTCCCTGTCCCCTTCTGCCTGTCCCTCTCTGATTTCTGCCTGCCATGAGGTGAATGCCTCTGCCACACGCTCCTTCTGCCATGATATTCTGCCTTGCCTCAGGCAGAAGGCAATGGGTTCAGCCAATCTTAAAATGAAACCTCAGAAACCATGAGCCAAAATAAATCTTTCCTTTTAAAAATCAATTTTCTCAGGTATTTCTTATAGCAATGAAAGGCTAACTAACATCTCATTATTGTGTTTCTAAGCAAAAGGTGTCTTTTTTTCCTTTGGCAACAGGGAGGGACTGCTTTTGCCACTGTGAAGTACTGTGTGTGTGCTTTTGCCCAAGGGAATCTGGAAGCCAGGGATGGTCAAGAGTCTTAGGCTTCCCCAAATATCTGCCTCTCAATTCTCAGGTTCCCACTCACTGCCTGTCGGTGCCAGGACTCTGCTGGAGGAGACCTTTCGAGACTGTATTCAGTCCTCTTTGAAATCTTGCTACCCTTATAATTATCTCTTGAGTCTGCTATTCAGCCAGTCTTTCTCAAAGCTGTATGATAAGGATCTCCTTAAAGTTTCTGTTGAGACTCTAGCTTTCACAAAGTGCTTTAAATTGATGGGTAGCTATTCTAACCCTTTCTCTTTTCTTTCTTTCTTTTTTTTTTCTTAGAGCCTCATGTTTTCTAGGAAGGCACACTATCACTTGAGCCACACCTTTTTGCTAGAATCTGGTGTTTTTTGCCCCAGCAAGCCTGGACCGTGTGATTCTCCCTACTTATGCCTCCCAAGTAGCTGGGATGACAGAACTTGCCATTACATCCAGCTTTTGGTTGTTGTTGTTGTTGAGATGGGAGTCTTGCTAACTTTTTGCCTGGGCTCCTGATCTCTGCCTCCAGAGTAGCTGGGTGTTCTAACCCTTTTCCCCAAAATTTCCAATGAGGTTAAAAAAAGCCAGTCCCTTCCACAATCCTCATAATTATCTGTTGTTCTCTTACCAGTCCAGTGTCAAAACTACTAGACAACCTAACACCGTATCTTCAATCTCTCACCCCAATCAACCATAGACTCCTCAGTAATTGTGATGCCACCACCACCCTCCCGCCCACTCTCATCACTAGCAATGGGGCTGTTGCCAACTGACTGGTGAAGAGTCTGGTTTCAACAGACTAACCTGAGGCTCTGTTTTTTTGGGGCTACTCTTGATGCCAGCATGCCTTAGTGTGGGCTCCTTTGTTGGCAAATGTGAGTCCAAGGGTCAGAGTGAAGGATAGGGGTAGAAAGGAAAACATGCAAGCATGCATTATCGAATCAGCCACATCCAAAGGCATTTGGTTGCTTAATCCTGCAAGGTGTTTGAAAGCCACATGAAACACATGAGGGCATCCATCTGAGGAGAAAAGCATGTGTTCACCAACTGACTCCACTGGTCAAAGACTTGCCCCATGACATTAACTGCTCTCTTCCTCTGCACTTCTGGGACTGAGTGTCTGGGTGCTGAGTAGTTCCAGCAGAGTCCCATGATTCCATGGCATCAAGAAACAAGGCTCAGTGCAGGAAGTGAGAAGCTGAGGCATGAGCTTGAGGTGAAGCTCATTCAGGCTATGCCGTTGAAACTGAAGAAGTGAGTGGTGGTGAGATAAGCAGCAGGAGAGGCCAAGACAAAATGGTACCTGAATTCATGCCTGAATTTGTGTTTAAGATTCATTCCTGGTACATATTCAACCGTAAGTGCTAGGTATATACTTTAAACCTCAGTTTTTTTCTTTGCACAATCAGTATCATCCACTCAAACTAGAAGGACTGTTCTGAGAATTAGAAAGCCCTATTAGGGACAAAGCCATGTTATGATGCCAGTTCAAAAAACCCCATCAATAGGTGTTATATTAATATGCAATAATTAATATTGTAAGAGGTGCTTAAACTACTTTTGCTGAAAAGCACTGACTCCTTACTTGGGCCCATGAATTAACAGGAGAAAAGTCTGAAATCTCTGTCTCCATTTTGTACCTGTCTTTGTTCTAAGCTATTCTCTCTACAGTCATTTTGCAATCACCTTGGATTCCAGGAAAGACAAAACTGATAACATCTTCATGACAAGAGACAGAAACTACCTTCGACAGTGGAGCCTCCTCAGGATGGACCAACTGCCTGACTCCAGATAACAACTTGGGAACCACTTCCAGAACAAGGACTGAGATAATGACCAACCTGTGACTGGAACTGTTTAACTACACATACCTTACCTCTCTCCTCTTGCCCCCAGTTCTTTGTCTATTTAAACCTCTAGCTCATGTCTGCACCCTGAAGATGAACTGAAGACGGCTGAATGCTTACTCTGCCTCTTCCCAGCGGGTGTCCGAGCTGTGTAATAAATCTTTCTTTCCTTCACCATGCCTCTTTATTCGGTGAGTGGCGGGACCTAGCAAGTGCAATCCCAGCTGTTTGGGCCTGGGGTCCAAAATTCCGGTTTCAATATTATTATGCTATATCTGTCTGCTCACCAGTCAAATGGCAACAATAATTAATAATCATTATATATAAAGTCACTATTAGATGTAAAGTCTTTCCAGTTGACCACAGGGGTCCAGAGCGGCGGGCCCACTGGCGACTGAGAATCTAGAATCATTCCTGGTCCTTGCCCTCAAAGCACTCACAGGCTAGCAAAGTTGACCAAATAACAATTCTGGGTGTGCGTTGCTGCCCAGGTCACTAAGGGACAGCGAAGTGCCGGAAGGCGAAGGCGGTTTCCCTAGGAGGAAAGTTTTCTCCAGTCTGGAGGACCGTGCAGAGGCAGGGGGTAGGGCAAAACGTTTCTCACCGGGGCCACTGAGCCCGGACATAATCGAGGAGGAGGTCAGATGGCTGGGGGCCAGGTGAGTGAGGGCCATCTGTACGGCTTCCTCTGTAGCCCGACCTCCGAGGGACATAAAGCAGAGCAAAGGTGCTCATGTGAACAGGCGTCACCCTGCCCTCGATCTCATTCACAAATGTAGGATGCAGTTGACTCATGACTCTCTCACAGTTAAAATTTTATGGCCAAAGATACCGGGGGAATTGGTGACAGAATGACCTAATTTTTCTTTTCTCACTCATCTTTTATTGTCTTATTTTTTTATTTCCATAAGAAAAGAAGTATAAACAAACAGTAAGAAAACTCCGAACTCTTGAGAATTCTCTGCGCCCCCTGGAGGGCAGGCAAGCACAGGTGGACCCTTTCACCCACCTCACCGCGGCGCTGTCCCTTTAAGAAGCGGAGGTTCCCCCTGGGGAGGGGTGGAGAGGAGCGGGCAGGGGCCCGCAGAGGTCTCTGTCAGTCTTCCGGGTGCTGCTGCCCCTTTAAGAAGGCGGGGCTCCGCCCGGAGGAGGCGTAGGAGTTCCGCCCCCTCCGGATCTCCGGTTTCCGGCATCTCGCAGGGACCGAAACCCACGGAGCATCTCAGGCCGGAGCCTTCCCGGGACCGGCTGGACGCCGAGCCCCGCGAGGTGAGGCCGGGTGTGCGAGGCCAGTTCGGGGCCGAGGGGGCCTGGGATCTCCTGCTCGCCTGGGTGGCTGCGCCTGGGCCTTCCCCCTCGTACGTCCCCCCTCACCAAAACCTGCCCTGCTTTTCGGGGTCCCTGGCTGCAGGGTCGCGTACACTGCTCAGCCAACCGCTTGGCTGTGCGCGAAACGCCTTACATGCACTATCTCATTTAATGGTGTAGACCATCATGAACCCATTTTACAGATGAGAAAGCTGAGGCCCCGTGAAGCACTCCACAGCAGACAAGCAACAGAAAAGGAAATCAAACCCAGGTCTGTCCGACCCTAGAGCCTGTGCCCTCAATCACTGACTAGGCTGAACTGCCTTTCCTATCACCTCTCTCAGATCCCAGCTGCCCTTTCCTTATCTATGCAGCTTGCACAAGGGCGATTGGATGGAACCTTTGACCTCCTGGGTTAGTTCCTTTATAACAGTTTTTATATACCTGATGCTTAATCTAGCACACCCCACTGAAAAAGGAGGTAAGGGAAAGCAATGCTGTTTCTAACGCTGAAATATTTGTTTGCAGGCATTTTATTCTGTTATCCTCAGTTTATTTGTTTTCTTCTTTTAGACCCCTGCAAATTTCCTTCCTCACAATTGGAGAAGACCCACTGGCTGAATGGCAGCTGTAGATGACTTGCAGTTTGAAGGTACAGAAGCTGGGTGCCCACCTTTTTCTTTCTGATCACTTTCTACAGCCATAGCAACGGGTTTTCATTGCCTACTGGTTTATACGTTAAAGAATGTTATTGCAGACGGGTGTGGTGGTGCATGCCTTTAATCACAGCTACTTTGGAGGCAGAGGCAGACAGATCAAGAGTTTGAGGCCAGTCCAGACAAAAGTTAGGGAGACTATTTCAGAAACAAATAGAAAACCAAAATGGTTGGGGGCATGGCTCAAAAGGTAGAGCACTGGGGCTGATATGTAGCTCGGTGGTACAGCACTTGCCTAGCATTCATGAGGCCCTGGGTTCGATCCCAGCACCAAAAAAGAAAAGATTAAAAAAAAAAAAAAGGTAGAGCACTTGGTTAACATGTGTAAAGCCTTGGGTTCAATCCCCCAGTACTGCAAAAGAAAAAAAAAAGAAAGAAAAGACTATGACTTCATACATCTTGGTAAGAGACTGGTAGCCACACCCAGGTTTTTCCAGATTGTCCACACCAGCTGTTCAGTTTTTTAAATGACCCTTCAGGTTGGTAACAGGGATCATAAATTTGGCACAGTGGTTGCCTAGTACTTTATAGACACTTACATAGCATTGATATATGTCAGGCACTGTTCTAAGTGCTTTACAAGTAATTCACTTAATCCTTATATCAAGTTTATAAAAGTTATTCTCCCTGTTTTTTCAGTGAAGAAACTGAGGCATAGAGCACTAAAGCAATTAGCCTAAAGTTAGTAAACCACAAAGCCAGGATATGAACCCAGGCAGTCTGGCATCACGGGCTCTCTATTTTTTGAGGAAGTTATGTGATGTTTAAAGAGAAATTCCTGCCTTGGCAAATACTGTTATGTCCATAGTTCATTTAGCATCTGACCACTTATTACCACCTTCACCCCTGGTCCCACCTTCAAGGTCACATTGCCTTTTGTTGTTGCAGTCCTTACCTTTCTTTTGGTTTCTTTCTTTCTTTCCCACCTCCAGTCTCTACTTTGCAGCTAGAGTGGTTCTTTGTTTACCCCTGTGATGCTGGGGCTTGAACCCAGGTCCTTGTTCATGCTAGGCAAGTGCTCTACCACTGATCTATACCCACAAATCTTAGTCCTTTGACAGTAAGTCAGATCATGTCTTTCCTAGGCAGGCACTCTACCACTTAAGCCACTTCACCAACCCTTCAGATCATGTCATTCCTTGTAAACCTTCTAGTACCTTCCACCTCACTAGGAATGAAAGCCAGAGTTCTTTCTATAACCCAGGCGGCTCTGCCAGGAAACAGTCTTTCTCTGCCTGGATTTCATTTCCTGCTGCTCGGGTCCTTTCTCTCTCTGCCCCAGCCAAGAGGAACATCACTGTTCCTGTTGCACACCTAATGCAGTCACAGTTTGGGCTTTCGTACCATCTTTCTGTTTGAAGCAGTCTTCCTCTGCGTAGCCATGTGGCTTTGTTTGGATCTTGCTTCATTGGAGCAGCCTTCCTTGGCCATGCTATCTGGGAGCATGGTGCAAGAAAGTTCAAACACATACATCTGCATGCTCAAAGTCTTTAGAAGGGAGGAAGTTGGTTTACTTATTTCCCCCAAGGAATAGAAAGAATGCCTGTGTTCCAGATCACAGATGGTGGCAGGTGGGGGCCACTGGCACAGGGGAGGCAGACAAGGCAGGAGATACCTGAGGCAGGGTTTTATAAACTGCGTTAAGGACTTTGGTGTTTAGAAAAGGACACAGGATGCTGAGGGAGTCAGGAAAGTTTTCTTGAGGTAGAAGAGTTGTGTTATATGAAAAAATAGAGTTAAGAAGCTTTCAGGCAGAAGACAAGGTGTTAGGAAAGGAATAGAAGCAAAGGATGGCTTAGGATATGCCAGAATATAGAAGTGGAGAAGGTTGGAGGCAGAAGTCAGACACACACCAGTCTTGCCCTCAAGGAGTTGAGACAGTCAGTAGCTAGCCCAGAGCTGCATGTGTGACGAGCCATCACACTGGGGGTGCACACACCCTACACTCCAGTCAAACTGTGACTGCTGTCCCTCCCACACAGGACCCCTTGGGTCTTGCCCATCCCTTTCTCTTTGTAAGAGATGCTGCCCCCAGCACCTCTGACCATTCTTCTCACATCACATCTCCCTGGTGCCTTCGACTTCCTGTGAGTCTCTGGCCTTTGTGCTTTTTTTTTTTTTTTTTTGCAGTACTGGGGCTTGAACTCAGGGCCTTTACCTTGAGTCACTCCACCAGCCCTATTTTGTAAGAGGTTTTTGAGATAGGGTCTCTCGAACTATTTGCCTGGGCTGGCTTCAAATCGCAATCCTCCTGATCTCTGCCTCCTGAGTAGCTAGGATTGTAGGTGTGAGCCACTGGCACCTGGTTTGGCCTTTGTACTTTAACAGCGGCACCCTCTGTTCTTCTGGAATGCCTTTCCCCCTGGAAAATGGCTGCTTTTTATATATGTGACTTAAGTATAGCTTCCTTAATTCCCTCTGGCAAAGTTGTGACTATCTTTTCAAATGTCAGCATTCTGTCCAGCAATAAATGGTAACTATATCATTTTCACAACCTCTCTCTGAGACAGGTGTCATCTACATTTTATAAGAAGAAACAGAGACCCAGATATGGAGTAGTTTGCCCCAGGTCTGGGGTCATGGCGTTTTAAAGCCTTAACTTTGAACAAAAAAGGCCATCTCATTCCGAGCTTCCTGCTACTTAGGCACCCCAAATGTTGGCCACTGAGGCTGAAGTAACTATTATATGTCAGCCACTCTGTTAATTTTAGTCACTTTGGTTTTCTGCATAGATCTGTTCATGTAGCTGAGGGGTGGTAAGAGAAAGCTGAGTTAGCCAAGCGCTCCATTGTACTGCCAGGATTTGTGCCATGCCTGCAGTATTACAATGGTGTTCTGCTGGGACCTTCCTTAGGCCTTCAAAGGTTCAGAGCTGCCCTAAATTTTATTCAGCGTAACTAAATAGTGTTGGGATACTCAGAGACCAACAGTCTCACTCACTGCCTGTGGGCATAATAGGTAAGGTTGTTTTGGAAAGCGGTTCAGCAATCTGATAGAAGAGCCTTATGAAGAGTGACCCAGTGATTGCACTGAGAGGTGGTCAGCCTAAGGCTGTAACCCCAAACCTTTCCCTACAGATGTCCCTTGCATACTTCTAAGCCCATCATATGAAACTCAGTTTTTTAAAATATAATCACCAGTAGACAATCAGATTGCAAAATTGTTTATTATAGTATTAGTACATCCTAGATCAGGACTTGATACACTGAGGACACAAGGTAAATACTTGATGGAGGAGGGATGAGCATCATTGGCAAGAACCTTGCTATGGAAAGAAAAGGAAATGTGCAAAATGTTAATGGTGTTTGCCTTTATGTGATGGGACTAAGTGGTTTTTATTCTATTATTTCTACTTTTTTGTCCTTATATTTTCTACAGTGATTATATAGGACTTACTGGAAAAAAATGTTCCATTAAATTTTTTTGAACTTGAGCAAGGCTGGGGATAGTTTGAGTGTTCACCTAGCACGCATGAGAATCTGGGTTTGATCTCCAGTACTGCAAAAAAAAAGAAAAATTGAACTTGAATCAAATAGAGGTTTAGCTCGGGCTAGGTATACTACTAAGGACTTTACTTAGGTAATACTCTTAATCTTCCCCTAAATCAATAAAATAAATAATTTCTATATTGTATGGTTGGGAACACTGAGGGTTGTAGGGGCTAAGTTATTTACTCAGGATCAGGTAGTTAGTGAATAGCTGAGCCAGGACTAAAATCCAGGTCTGGCTCCAAATTCTGTTGTGTTTATCATCACTTTTCCATGTCAGATTGGGGAGGTGTAGCTCAAGCAGTAGAGCTCCAACCTCGCAAGCATGAAACCCTGAGTTCAAATCCCAGTACTACAAAAAGGAAAAAAAAAATGTCCTTCTATGTCAGATTGATTTTAGGATAAGACTTTTCTTTTTTTTTCCTGTCTTTTCTAAAAATTGAGACAGGGTCTTGCTATGTAGCTCAGGCTAGTCTCAAATTCAGACCCTTCTACCTCAGCCTCCTGAGTGCTGAGATTTTTTTTCAAACCTTGATGCTGTTGGTCTTAGATAGGATGCAAAGCAAAGCTGAGGTTGAACAGCTTGTTTTTCAATAAAAAGTGTCACTGTCTCAGTGTGGGAAAGTCTCTAGGTCTTTGTGTCTACTTGATTTCAGAATTTGGTGATACAGCTACTCCTCTAACAGCAAACTCAGATACCACCACAATAAACATTGAGGATCCTGGTGAAATCCCAAAACACCAATCAGGACCCCCAAGAGGCTCAGGGAGAGAAGAGGACGATGAGTTGCTGGGAAATGATTACTCTGACAAAACTGAGGTTTGAACTTAACTTTGGGTTTTTTTCTTTTTTATTTTTCAGTCTTGTTCATGCATTTATTCACCATCTACTGTGTGCAGGTACAGTGCCAGGCAGTGGTGGCACAAAAATAAATGACGCATGGCCTCTGCTTGGTAGGGAAACAGACAGGTAAACCAAACTATTGTCCATGGAAGTGCTGGTGGAGAGAACACATGGATGGCAGGAGCCGGGAGAGGGAGTTAAGGAAGGCTTCCTGGAGGCAGTGACACCTGAATGAAACACTAGAAGGTGTCAGGGGAAGAAGGTGGCAAGGGTGCTGTAGGCAAAGGGAACAGTTTTGGTGAAGTCCCAGAGGCATGAAAGAACACAGGGCAGGCAAGGAATGTCCACTGTCCTCAACAGGTGAAGACAGAACATAGGGCTTTACAGATAGGCCAGGACTCAACCCAGTGGTAGGAATTGCATTCTGAAAATACTCAGGAGATATTGAAAGATTGTAAACAATGACTAGATAGGTTAAGGATATTTAAGATATGGTGGCCATAGTATAAATTGTGGGAAGACAGACTACAGGCCACAAGACCCGGTAGGAGATGAGTGGTCTAGACTAGGAGTGATGAATCCTGCACAGGGGCAGGCTCACTAGGATTTGGTGGAAAGGTTTAGGTGAGGGAGAGGGTGGGAGGGTTCCAGGGAGTACCTGAGTCCAGCTGATTAGATGGTGAAGAAATCTGGTGGCTCTTTTTGATTGCAGATGTATTTCATGCACACAATTGGTGTGTTTCAGAAATTGTATTTCTTTTAATATTTTATACATTGAATTATGACCATAGTGCTCTAGAGCAGTACTCAATTTACAGCAATGGGTCACAGGGTTAGCGAGATTGTGAAGGTCTTAGTCACTGGCTGGGTGTAGTTCTAAAGTGATTATAGTGGAAGTTTAGTACAGACAAGATGCAGAGCAGCTGGAAATGGAGAAGTAAGCTCGCAGCAGGCGAGCACTGGTACAAACAAAAATGCACATTTCATTTTATGGGAAAGGGTTTGAATATTCATGTGTTTTGGAAAAAGAAGGAGACTTTTAGTGCATATGCACCATTTTTCACAGGACTTAAATGTGCCTATACTTGTGATATAGCTCCCCCTGGGCAGAGCTCTTCCTATGCCAGCACATTACAATGAAAGTATACAGAGGCTCAGGGATGGTCGTTGGTCACTGGTCTTAACCACTTTGTCCACACCCTCATGTTTTTATATGCTTCGCTTGCATGTCACTGCTTTAGCTAGACCTGCCAGTTCCCTGTGTCAGGTTCAGGTGTTTTTGTTTTTTATTTTTGTGGTTCTGGGGTTTTGAACTAAGGGCCTGTGCTGCTTTGCCACTTAAGCAAGCCTCCGGGCAATCTTTCTGGAGCTCTATGAAGTACTAAAATAAGTACTGAAGTTTATGCTAAATTAAAAACCATTTTATACTAAGTATTTTAACAAAACTCAGATTTAAGATCCTGAGTTTGAATCCTGCCAGTAGTAATATGGTTCTAGAAAAAGTACTTTGGTAAGAGGAGTCATAGGCAGAAGCCCAACTTTGGAGGTTCCAACATGTCAGATCCGACCATCTGCCCCAGCATGCCAATTAAAGAGTCCAGTAGTTGACTCAGGCCTGTAATCCCAGCTACTTTGGAAGTGGAAATTGGGAGGATTGAGGTTCAACATTAGCCTGGGGGAAAAGTTAGACCCTTATCTCAACCAACAAGCCGAGCAAGGTACCATGTGCCTGTGGTCCCAGCTACTTTGGGAAGATAGTGGTCCCAGGCCAAAACATGAGACCCTGTCTGAAAAATAATAAAGCAAAAGATGCAGGGGCGTGGCTGAAGTGATAGAGTGCTTGCCCAGGAAGCACGTGGTGCTGAGTTCAAACCTCAGTACTGCAAAAAGAAAAAAAGAGAGAGAGAGACCAGTAGTGTCGTAAGGCAGAATGGTGCCAGCCTTGTGCAGGAAGAGGGCAGAAAACATTTTAACCCATTTTTAGGGTACTGACATGAGTTTTAGGTTTAAGCAGAGGAAGAATTGGGGGAGGGGGGAGAGGTAGACACAATTACTAAACAGTCCCAGTTAAAGGTGTGGTCTGGTGGTCAAAGGTGTAGTCCAGGTGGTCAGGCAAGGCGTTGTCATGATAAGAAAGTCATTGTTTCCTGGGGTGTAGGGTTCTTGTCATAGATGTTTATTCATAGTTCCTGCACAACCCAAGATGAATGTAGGAGAGAGGGATTCTGAGCAAAGGGAACAGAAGCGAATGGAGGCAAGGATGCCAAGTTTTTCTCCTATTTTTAGTTAGCTGTGGGCCCAGGTGAGGAGGCAGTGTTTTGTTTTGTTTTTTTCTCTTAGCAAAAGCAGTTTCTGTTACACTTTAACATCACAAGCCTGGGTTTCCTCATATGGAATAGGAGAAAACAGTATTGACTGTGGCCATCACAGCTGTCACAATAGCTTATCCCTATTCAGAGCAAGGAAGGCACTTTTACCTTGCATAGCTCACTTAATCCCCAGAGGACCCTGTGCACAGGGATAGTCCTTGTCCTTGTTTTCCTTATGAGGAACTGAGGCAGAGTGTTTAAGTCACTTGCCCAGACACACACTGGCAGTAGGCAGCCAAAGTGCAGAGCCTGTGTGTTCATCCCTGTGCTGGACTAGAGGTGATCCGCATTGAGTGCTTATTATAGTGCTTGCACCTGCAAGAATGGGAGTGGTTACTGGTATAGAGGGAACCAATGGAGTATGTGCAGAGAGAAAGATGGTGTTCAGGAATTGGCTTATGCAGTTGTGGAGGCTTGACAAGTCCAGAACTGGATCAAGAGAGATCAGCAAGGCTGGAAAGATGAGCAGTTCAAAGGCCATCTGCTGGACAATTCCATCTTGCTGTGTTGGAGGTAGGGTGAGGGGGGATGGGGCGGCTTTAGCCTTTTGTCCTAGTCAGGCCTTCGACTGATTAGCTGAAGCCCATCCACATTATACAGGGAAATCTGCTCTACTTAAAGTAAACCAGTTTGCTGGGTGCTGGTGGCCGTGCTTATAATCCTAGCTACTCAGGAGGCAGAGATCAGGAGAATCTCGGTTCAAAGCCAGCCTGGACAAGTAGTTCATGAGACCCTATCTCGAAAAAACCCTTTACAAAAAGAGGGCTAGTGGAGTGGCTCAATGTGTAGGCCCTGAAACAAAAAACCAAGTAAACCAACTTAAATGTAAGTCTCATCAGTTATATCCTCACAGAAACATTCAGAAGACTGTTTAATCCGTATCCAGGTACCATGGCCCAGACAAGTTGACACATAAAAATTAAGAGAAACAGTAAGCATCATTGTTTAAGAAGAAATGTGTAGGGAAAAATAATCTTTAAATCAAAAGAAATTCTGTTATCTTAATTTTGTCTGTGAATTGGAAGGAGTAGCAAAGCTCCTTCCCTAGCTTATGGAAAATGGGTCACCTTGTTCCACAAAACTGCTCAGGTCCACCTCACCTTCTGCTGTGTGTACCCTGTGCAGATACCAGAAGACAGTAGTTGTGGTTCCTAGTGTTGGGGTAACTGCCCTTGAAGAGCTGTGCCGTGGGGACAGGCATTGGCCACCTCTAAATTGGATTTTTTTTGTTGTCGTTAGAGCAAGTGATATCTTTAGTGCTTTGTTAATTTTTTGGTGGTACTGGGGTTTGAACTCAGGGCCTCATGCTTGCTAGGCAGATGCTCCACCACTTGAGCTACTGCCCCAACCCTGTTTTTTAGTCCTTTTGCATGATTAGCATATCCAATTTTTGAGAAATCAGATAGCAGTAGTAGTAAGGATCTTAAAGTAGTGGGGAGGAAAAGAGTTCTGCATAGACTGCTGTGTGTGCATGCACACTGTAAATAATCACATTTTACACATACTGTTGAATCTAATCCTCCCTATTCTCCTATGAGGTAGAGATCTTGTTAGCTGTTCTTTCTAGGTAAGAGAAGTAAACCCGAGAGGAGCCTAGTGATTTGCCAAAGCTCCCTGAGTGGAGGGGTCAGCATTTGAAAGCGTTTGGTGTGGTTTTGGAACTGATGCTTGTTTCTGGGCTTGGGTGTGGCTGGGCTTGGGTGTGGCTACTGCAGTTGGTCTATGACTACAGAAGAGGCTGGTGTTTCCCACCGTTTGGTTTCGTACTAGGCCAGTGCCCTCCCTCTCATGCAGCTGGAATTAGCAAGTTGCTTCTGTGTTGATTATGTTTTATCTTATCTCTGACAGTTACTTGCTGGCCAGAAGAAAAGCTCTCCTTTCTGGACATTTGAATACTACCAAACATTCTTTGATGTGGACACTTACCAGGTTTGTAAACCAGTCTCACCCTTCCTTTTATAAATGGAGACTTGTTTCCTTGGTCATTAAACAGTCAAATCATGTGAAAGCTTTTTGTACTAGAGGGGGTCTTACAAAAATCAAGACTAACTAGAATGTGAATATCCTATCATAAAACCCCAAATGACTGAGGGTCCATTTTATAGTAGTTGAATATATTAAACCTCTAAAAAATTAAACTTCCATAGAATTACTGCTATGTTGTTTTCCAGGTCTTTGACAGAATAAAAGGGTCTCTTTTGCCAATACCTGGAAGAAACTTCGTGAGGTTATATATCCGCAGCAATCCAGATCTTTATGGTATGTGGCATGCATTTTCATTCTTTACCACATTCTGTTTTTTGTGGTACTGGGGCTTGAACTCAGGCCTTCACCTTGAACCACTCCACCAGCCCTTTTTTTTGTGAAGGGTTTTTCAAGATAAGGTCTTGCGGAACTATTTGCCTGGGCTGGCTTCAAACCATGATCCTCCTGATTGCAGGCATAAGCCAGTGGTGCCTGGCTATTTCACTCTTTTGAGATGTAATAGCAACCCTTGCAAAGAATTTAGGGGATTGCTCTACTCCTTACCTTTTTCTTTATTGAGATAATTATAGATTTATATGCAAATATGAGAACTAGTTCAGAGAGATCTCATGTATTCTTTAACCAATTCCCGCCCGCGGTGGCATTTTATGAAACTGTAGAAACAATTTAACCATCAATACCTCCACATTAGAACAGTCCACTTATCTTACTCACATTTCAGGTGTGTGACTCTGTTTGTATATTCAGCTCTAAGTCTGCTTGGGCAGTTATAACAACTACCATTTGTAGTTTTTCTAGAATTTGTTTCTCAAAATTATTGGACTGGACAGTGCTAGATCAAAGGCACTGACAGTTCCTGTTTGGTGAGGCCCCACTTCCTGGTTCACAGGCAGTTGTCTTGTCATATCCTCAGATGAATGAGCCAAGGGAACTTTTCAGGAACTCTTTCATAAGGGCACTAATCCCATTTCACCTAACCACCTACCAAACGGTCCCACCTCCTAATATTTATTACCTTGGTGGCAAGGATTTGAACATACAGATTTGTGGAGGGGAGGGGGAGTGAGTGGAAGGTGATGAAACATTGAGACCACAGCAGTTCTACACAATTTTATCACACAGATAGGTTTGTGTTTCTACCCCCACATTCAAGATACAAGATAGCTTCATAATCACAAAGGCCTCTTTTATAATCACAGCCACTTCCAATAACTCTCTCATCTTCTTTCTGGCAAACACTAATCTGTTCATCATTTAAAAAAAATTGTTATTTCAAAATTATTCTAGAAATGGAATCGTGTTGTATGTAACCTTTGAGATTGTTTTTCCAGACTCACCATAAAGCTCTTATCTAGGCTTTGTCTATCGGTAATTTCTTCCTTTTTATTTTTGAGCATGTTCTGTAGAATGGATATTCCAAAGTTTGGCTTAACATTTTACTTATTAAAGAATATTGGGGCTGATTCCAGTTTTGACTTTTACAAAGCAGCTATGAACATGATTGTTTTGTGTGAACATGAGCTCTCATTTCTCCGAGGTAAATACCCAAGTATAATTGGCAGATCATATAGTAATTAGATATTTCATTTTATAAGAAATTGGCAAACTTTTCCAGAGTGGCTTTACAATTTTACAGTCCCACTGACAATATAAATGATTCAGTTTCATAAATAGTAAAATCCACCCTTTTAAAATGTAAAAAAAAAAAAATAAGAATTTAGGGGAAAATGCGATTATATGTTACTTAATACCATGATTATAAGTACTATTATGCCCTTCAAATGACTTCAAATGACATGATAGATTTGAGCCAAATGAGGTCACATTGTCTGAGAGGAGAGTGCTGATTTTCCTTTATGGAGGATTGGCTGGGGGATTTGACATGTGAGTTCCTTCTCTGCCCTGGATAGGTTGGCTCCTCTTGGTATTTGGTCACCAGTGCTGGACGTTGAAACAGGGATGGGCTGGGGGATAACTGTCATCACTGAACCCTTGGCTGTCTGAGAAAATTTCGGAAATCCGCCCAGAGCGTGAGAAGTCCCCACAGTTTCCTACATGTGAGGGGAGAAGAGAGTCAACAGCTCTGCTGCTGTCTGTGTGCCTCATGTGGGCCCAGCTTTGGTGTGCTGAGGCATAGTACATCATTGAAGCAACCCCACTTTTCAAATGAGGAAGCTGACGCCCAACAAGGTTCATTAATGCAAATGTGCACTCCTCAGCAATAAGTAGTACAGCAATTGTTTGTGTGGACTATGAGAGGAAAGGAGTTCACGCAGACCTGTTGTGTGCCAGGCTCCATGTACACTCTTTCTGTTGAGCCACTCTACTAGCTGTTGTTTTAACACAGTGTCTCCCTATGCAGCCCAGGCTGACCTGGAACTTGTGATCTAACTGTCTCAGCCTCTCAAGTGCTGGGATTATAGGTGTGCATTACCACATACTCTAATTCTTATAAGACTGTACGTTAAATGCTATTTTCCCCATTTTACATGTGAAGAAACTAAAGCTAAAGGCTGTCAAACTAAAGCAGTAAAATGGAATCAAGTTTCATGTTATATGAAATCCATATTTATTCTAGTAGAATGGTGGCTTTCCACTCTAGACCCTTTTCATCAAGCAGTGGGAGTATCCAGTGTCTAAAACCAGGAGAAGTGACACTGCTGTCGTGGAGGTTGGGTGCTTCCCTTCCCCTCAGCAACATCTCCACAAGTTCCTCTGTGGGATTCCCAGAGCCCCAAGGAGCCGAGTGTAAAAACCACTGCCCACGCCTCTGGTACAAGGTGGTAGTGTCCCTTATGTTCTCTTTTAACCTGAGACCTTGCTGAGGAGTGGGCTCTGTGTCTGAGGAAGCCATATCTCTGGTCCTGGCAGGCAGTGTGGCCCAGATTAGCTGCTGGTGTTTTCAGGCACCTTTTCTTCTTGTGCTAGTGGCTGAGGATTTAAAGGCAAAGCCATGGTTCCCAGCCCAAGGGGAAAGAAGAGAGAGAACCAACGTCTGTTGGGTACTACATAAGTGCCAAGCGTGAGATAAGGCCTGTGAACTGTTTTACATTATTTTATTTCTTATGTTCCAAGGTCGCCTTATCTTACAAAAGAGGAAACTGAGGTAGGGTAATTTACCAGTAGTCACAGAGTAAGCAATAAACACAATAGCAGCAAATACACAGAGTGCTTGGTACTGTATTTGTCAGACACTGCTATCAGGGCAGAGCCTATGGTAGCTCGTTTAATCCTCATAACAACCCAACTTTCTGAGGCAGGTACTTTATATTGGGGGAGTTACACAGGCCCAACAACTTGCCTGAGATCATGTAGCTAGTAAGTGGCCACGCTCAGTTTTTAAATCAGCCATAACTCATCATCAGTGTTCATCACTGTGCTGTGTTTGTGCTGTCTGTCATGACAGAGCCAGGATCTGGACCCAAAGTTTGCTTCTTTCCATAGTCTAGCAGCTACATGAATTTACAGACATGGCTGAAAATCAGTAAAGGCAGCCATGTGTCGTGCACCTCTGTAATCCCAGCATTTGAGAAGATGAGGCAGGAGAATTTCAAGTTCAGGGCGAGCCTGTGCTATATAGAGAGATCCTGTCTCAAAACAACAACAACAAAGAAATCAAAGGTAAAGTTTTGTTTTGTTTTGTTTTTATGTGGTACCAGAGATTGAGCTTAGAATCTTGAGCTTGCTCAGGCAAGTGGTCTACCATTTGATCTCTGCAGCCAGTTTTTTTTTTTCTGCTTTTAGTTTGTTTTTCAGATAGGGTCTCATGCTAACATTGCTCAGACTGAACCTCTAACCTCCTGTCTCCACCTGTGGAGTACCTGGGATTACTCCCAGAAAGTGTTTTATGGCAGAAAGGACTAGGCCTTAGAGGGTGGGTTCACAAGGACTTCCCCTTGTGGGGAACGTGATCTGGAAAAAGATGTCCCAAGATGTGCCAATATGCAGAGTCTACAAAAAAAAATTGATAAATTAATTGCATTTCGGTTTACAATTAACATCTCTCTACAGCAAAATAAGTCATAAGAAAAGTTGAAAAAGTTGCTTACTTTCGAGTACAGATGAGAAGAAATACTTATGATGGATAACCAACAAGAAATGGAAAACGGGGCTGGTGGAGTTGCTCAAGTGGTAGAGTGCCTGTCTAGCAAGTGTGAGGCCCTGAGTTCAAACCCCACTACCACCAAAAACAAAAAAAACCCAAGACATGGAAAACAAGAATGTGTATCGAACACCTACAAATTGTAAGAATTAAGCAAGCAACGAGGGGAAAACGGGCAGTTCACAGAAGAGGAAACACAAATAGACAATAAAAATAAGAAGCTACTTAGTCCCACCTGTACTTGGAAACAAAAAGTAAAACAAGACATGTATGCCCATAGGTTTTAGCAAACATGCAGATGACTTGTCTTCAGTCACTCAATTAATTCAATAAACATTAAGTACTTTATCTTCAGTGAAGATAAAGCAGTGAGTAAACCAGATGAAAATCCCTATCATTAAGCAATTTATGACCTACTGAGCTTAACAATAAACAAAAAAGTCCAGGCACAGTGACTCACATCTGTAATCCTAGCTACTTGGGAGGCTGACGTGGGAAGGATCGTGGTTCAAGGCCAGACCAAAAAAAGTTCTCAATGGCTGGTGGAGTGGCTCAAGTGGTAAGAATGCTTGCCTAGCAAGCATGAAACCCTGAGTTCAAACCCCAGTGCAGCCAAAAAAAAAGAAGAGAAAAGAAAAGAAAGCTCAAGACCCCATCAACTAAAGTTGTGCATGTTAGCATGTGCCTGTCATCCTAACTACATGGGAAGCGTAAATAGGAGAATCATGGTCCAGGCCACCCAGGGCATAAAGCAAGACCCCATCCCCAAAATAACTAAAGCAAAAAGGGCTGGAGACATGGCTTAAGTGGTAAGGTGCCTTCATAGCAAGCATGAGACCCTGAATTCAAACTCCAGTACTGCCAAAAAAGATTAAAAGTATAGCTTGCTAGTTGCAAATGCTAAGGTGAAAATTAATGGCAGAGAGGCAGGACATGAAATATTTGTAGGTGGTTGGGCTAGAAAATGTTAAAAGATGAGTTTTGAGTAAAGGCCTGAAGGAATTCAGAGTTATTCATATAGATACCTCAGGGAAGAAGAACATTTGATGCAATAGGATCAGCCAGTACAAAGGCCCTGAGGCAGGAGCTTGCCTGCATGTTCAAAGGACAGCAAAGAAAGTAGTGTGACTGGACCAGAGTGGACAAAAGGGTAGATCAAGGTCTGAGAGGCAATTTGGAGGGGCAGACCATGTTGGGTCTTGTAAGTCACAGTGTGGATGTGGCTTTTGCTTGAGTGAAAAGCCATTGGAGGGTTTGAGCTAGTACCATAGGCATTGATGGTAAGTCTGCCAAGGATGTAGAACAATGGGACCTTTGTATAATGCTGGTGGAGATGTAAGTAGTACACAAGTTATAGCAGTTTGAGATGCTCAGATCCTACAATCAGCAGCACCACTCCTGGATTTATATTCTTAGAGAAATTCATGTCCAAGGTGATTTATAGAAGCATATCACTATCATTCACTGCAGCAGAGGTGCTTGTCATAGCAAATATTTAAAAGCCAAAGTGTTCAACAGCAGGAGACTAGATAAATAAATTGTGAGTATTCGTCATGGATTCTGTAGTTCTTAGAATGAGGTCCACAAGCATTGGCATGGAGAGAGTTCAGAACAAGGTAAAGCAAGAAAAACCGTGTCATAGCAGGATATAAATGGAATAGCACCATTAAAAAGATCTTTTAAAAGTGGCATAATGAGTATGCTTGTGTTTGTCTTACTTGTGATTTTCTGTTACAAACATTTCATAATTTTTAGAATAAAATGCATTAATATTTATAATAATTTAAATGCATTTAATTATAGATGAAATCTAAATGAAGGCTCCTTGCCTTCCCTACCCTGAAAAAGTAGGGGTTTGGCAGGAAAGGGGAAGGGAGAAGGCAGTGTGAGGGAACATGGCAGGCCCTGGGATGAGCATGCACGTATGACACCGAGTGTCACTTCCTATGGGGGTGGGAGAGTTACTGGCACTGATCAGAATGGCCTTTTTAGATCAGCCTCAGGAATTTGGATCTTGTCTGTAAGCAGTGGTGGTTCATTGGAGGAGGAGAGAGAGGGGGTAATAGTTAAGGGGACAAGAACGTTTAGGGCTAGGACAGTTTTCTTTCTTCTTTCCAAGGATGGGTTATTGAGATTGAACCAGACAGGCAGAGTGGTTGGGCAGATGTTGACCATTCATGTCACCTGATGGCATCCTCCCTCAGTTGTTGCCATGTCAGGGTTGTTAGCTTAGGGTGTGGGGCAGCCAGAGAATGTGGGACAAGTCTTAAATAAGACAAGGAGGTTTTTGGGTTTTGTTCTCTTACAGTGCTAGGGATTGAACCCAGGGTCTTGTGCATTCTGGGTGAGCACTGTACCACTGAGCTACATCCCCAGCCCGTCTTTATTTTTTATTTTTTTAATTTATTTTTTATTCATTTATTCACATGTGCATACATTATTTGGGTCATTTCTCCCCCTTCCCCCTCTCTCTACCCTCCCCTTCACCCCTCACTTCCAGGCAGAACCTGTTCTGCCCTTATCTCTAATTTTGTTGAAGAGAAGACATAAGCAATAATAAGGAAGACAAAGCGTTTTTGCTAGTTGTTAAGGCTAGCTATACAGAGAGATTCCTAGCATTGCTTCCGTGCACAAGTGTGTTACGTCCCAAGTTGATTCATCTCTAACTGATCTTTACATTGGTTACTGATCCTCTTCTCATGATAACCTCTGTCGCTTTAAGGTTTCTGCATTAGCTCC
This sequence comes from Castor canadensis, assembly GCF_047511655.1. NCBI lineage: Eukaryota > Metazoa > Chordata > Mammalia > Rodentia > Castoridae > Castor > Castor canadensis. The sequence goes on from NC_133392.1 coordinate 120,212,215, forward strand.
TCTGGAGTGAGGACATCAAACGCTTTCATGTTTTGGGTTTTCTACCTATTCCTATATCTCCCGTATGTGCTCTCCCCTTGTCATGTGATCCAAGTCCAACCACATTGCTGCATTTGCCCTTGATCTAATGTCCGCATGTGAGGGAGAACATAAGATTTTTGGTCTTCTGAGCCTGGGTAACCTCGCTCAGAATAATGTTCTCCAGTTCCATCCATTTACTTGCGAATGATAAGATTTCATTCTTCTTCATGGCTGCATAAAATTCCATTGTGTATACATACCACATTTTCTTGATTCATTTGTCAGTAGTGGGGCATCTTGGCTGTTTCCATAACTTGGCTACTGTGAATAGTGCTGCAATAAACATGGGTGTGCAAGTGCCTCTGGAGTAACCTGAGTTGTGTTCCTTTGGGTACATCCCCAGGAGGGGGACTGTCCAGCCCATCTTTAAATCAGTAAAGTTTTACCTCCATATGCATGGGTTCTGTGCAGATTCAATCAACCACAGATCGTGTGTGTGTGTGTGTGTGTGTGTGTGTGTTGGTGGCACTGGAGTTTGAATTCAGAGCTTTATGCTTGCAAAGTAGGCACTCTGCCACTTGAGCCACACCTCCATTACCTTTTTTACTCTGGTTATTTTGAAGATGGGGTCTCATGCACTATTTACCTGGGCTGGCCTCAAACCATGATCCTCCCAATGTTGGCCTCCTATGTAGCTAGGATTACAGGCATGAGCCACCGGCACCCAGCCAAAAATAATTTTTAAACTACATCTGTACTGAACATTGCAGACCTTTTTTTGTTTTTTAATCATTATTCCCTAATTAGTACAGTACAATAGATATCTGTGTAGCATTTACACTATAGTAAGTATTATAAGTATGCTGGAGGATGTGCTTAGATAATATGCAAATATTGTACCATTCTATACAAAGTCCTCCTCAGATACTGAGAGATGACTGTGTAAATCTCACCCCACACCAGACTTCCTATTGCCCTCAATATAAATTCCTGTCACTATCAGGGCCTCTGAGATCTTCATGATCTGGCCCCATTATCTCCAGTCTCTGGCTACTCCAGATATAAACTTCCTTGGTGAAGGTGTGAGGATAGGTAAGACACCCAAAAAACTAGATAGCATTTGTTGCCCTCAACGCAGAGAAACTAAAGCAGATACCTTAAAAGCAATAGGAGAAGGGGACCAGGAACTAGAGAAAAGGCTAGTTGGAGAAGAATTAACTTAGAAGATAACACACGCACAGGAAAGCAATGCAAGTCAACTCCCTGTATAGCTATCCTTATCTCAACCAGCAAAAACCCTTGTTCCTTCCTATTAGTGCTTATACACTCTCTTCAACAAAATTAGAGATAAGGGCAAAATAGTTTCTGCTGGGTATCGAGGGGTAAGGGGTAGAGGGAGGGGGCGGGGGGTGGCGGAAGGAGGGAGAAATGACCCAAACATTGCATGCACATATGAATATAATAAAAAAAGAAAAATAAATAAATAAACTTCCTTGGTGATGAACTGTTTTCTCTTGCTTCTGAGTCTCTGCACATGCTGTTCCCTCTTCTGGAACATTCTTCTCTTTCCTCTCTACTTGCAAATTCCTGCTGCTCTTTAGACTCCAGCTGAGAACCCCATTCTCTAGTCTAGTGCCCTCCCTAGTTGCCCCATAGGTGGCCTATATGTCCCTCTGCCCAAACTTTCAAGATTAGCAATTTTATTATCTGCTTCCCCAGGGTGCCTGCGTCTCTGTTGTGCATCATTGTGTCCATAGCACCGAGCTCAGGGCCTAGAGCGTGAAGGGTGCTTAGAAATAATGGCTGATAGGATATGATGTTCTTTGCTTTCTAGTTCTATGGTACTATAAATTAGTACTTTGGCCTTATGTTTGGGTATTCTTAGCCCATGTATAATACACTCATGGCGAGTTTTGTTCATTCATATAACAAAGTTTTTGGTTGTGCAGTTTTTCTGGGTTTTGACTTTTGTGTCAAAATTTTTAATTTTGATTAAAATAATCCAGTGAGATTTAGCTCTTGACTGAGGTGGAGATCTTGCAGTCTAGCGAGGAAACACTAGGTAGAAAGCTGATGTTGGTGGCTCTTTGGAGCATCCCGTCGATGGCCTGTGTTCCCTTTCCTGCCTTTAGAAGATGGTGCTTGGCTTTGAAAAGTACTTACCTATTTCTGCTAGTCATCTCTCCCAATACAATCATTTTCTTGACTGGGCACAGTGGCTCGCCGCTGTAATCCCAGCTACTCAGGAGGCAGAAATCCAGAGGATCACAGTTTGAGGCCAGCCAGGGCAGAAAAAAAAAGTTCAATCATTAGGCCAGGTGTGGTGGTGCATGCCTGTGTTTCAGCTATGTGGGAAGCACAGGTAGCAGGATCACTGTCCAAGGCTGGCCTCTGGCAAAAAAGTGAGATCTTACCTGAAAAATAACAAGCAAAAAGGGGTTAAGGGTGTGACGTAAGTGGTAGAGCTCTGAGCCCTGAGTTCAAACCCCAATATTGCCAATAAATAAATAATTTCTTAATTTGGTATTATGTTACCCCAAGTTATCCCAAAGGGTATTGCAGAATATTAGTGAACTGAAAAATGAAATTCATAAAAATTTATTAAAATCTCACAATTTAAAGGTTGTATTTTTTAAAATAATATTTTATTGATTACATAGTAGCTCTGTTGTAGTTTCCATATTGTTATGCAAAGGCTGTTGGGAAGGCTTTTTTTTTTTTTCCTTCTTGGTGGTATGGAATTTGAACTCAGGGCCTCACACTTGCTAGGCAGGAGCTCTACCACTTGAGCCACTCCACCAGCTAAAGGTTGTGTTTGTGCCAGGTGTGGTGGTACATACCGGTAATCCCAACACTTGGGACAGGAGGATCTTGAGTTCAAGGCTATCCTGGGCTACATATCAAGACTTTATCTCAAAAAACAAACAACAATAACAAAATCCTATTTATGCTACATGGTACTTTTTCTAAGTACCCAAGGATAATGTTTATGAAATCAAGCAAATCATGAAAGATGTTTGCTAAGCATGGCCCACTTACCCACTCAGTGGAATGTTCTATAACAGTTAAAAAGGATAAACTGATTTTATGACTAGCTCAGATAGAATCTCTAGGCTATGTTAAGGGAAAAATAGAACAATAGAATATATACATACATGTGTTGTGTGTGTATAAATACACCATATATATATATATATATATACATATATATATATATATACATATATATATATATATATAAACATGCACGTATACATGTGTGCATTTGCTTCTATGTGTAGAATATTTCTGGCAGGATTCACCAGAAACTGGTTCCCTGGTGAGCTCTGGAGAGGTGAAATGCTGGGGCTCTGAGAGGGAGGTAGCTTTCTTTTCTCTATTCCCTTTTGTCACTTTTGAACACAAAACTACATGCATGTATTACAAAAGTAATACATGTATTACTTTTTCATTAAAAAAAGAAAACAGCCTTTAAAACTGTCTTGTCTCTAGCTTAGCATAGTAGCAGAATAAAAAAAAAAAAAGAAAAAAAATCTCTCACCTCTCTTTCTCCCCAAACAGACAAAAAATGGTGATTTAGTAGATTAGATTAAGTCTTACCTCAAGTGTCCCCCTTATCATGCTCTTCATTTATGCTGCAAAAGGACCTGTCTGATTTCACTTTATTTCTCTGGCATTAACATTTGGTCCTTAGTAAGGAAAGTAATCTTTGCTTCTTTTATTCTGATGGAGGGTTTAACAAAATGTCTATGAATTTTTTGATGATCCTCCAATAAAGGAAACTGTGCACAAATCAATGTCTTTATTCTTTTAATTGTGGAAGGTGTTTTGGTCTTTGAATTCTAATGGCCCTGGTCTTTAAGGCAGCTAATTACGGAGTTGTGTTTTGACCTTTCATAAAAGAAAATTTTCATTAAGTAAGTGTCGATTGCATCTCAATTTGTTTAGATGAATAGGGAGAGGCTGATGAGAAATTACTCTGTAAGAGTCTAAGGGCTAGTGCTTCGTTTTCCTGTTTATAAATTTCCTGGTTGCTTTTGCAGGCCCCTTTTGGATATGTGCCACATTGGTCTTTGCCATAGCAATTAGTGGGAATCTTTCCAACTTCTTAATCCATCTGGGAGAGAAGACATACCATTACGTGCCCGAGTTCCGAAAAGGTTGGTGAATAGTTTGATTCACTGTGAACACTGCAAGTTTCTAAGCGTGAGGCCTTCTGCCCTCTGAGCTTATGGGCCCAGTCTCTAGGTACTGCAGCCCCTGCTTTCTATGTTTTAGGGTTCAAGCATGCCTGCTGTCTCACAGCTTACCACCCATCTGTATAAATCCACAGCACCTTTTCTTTCTTTCTTTTTTTTTAAACTGTGGTAAAATATATATAACACACAACTTACTATTTTGAGTGTGTATTTAATGGCATAAATACATTCACAGAGTTATAAATCCACATAATTTTTAGGAAAGCAGTAAGAGAAAGCCCAGGAGCAGTTAGAATTTATTCTAAAAACTGTACAAAGTAATTAAAGAGCAGTGTGTGTGAAGGGCTTGATTGTAGCATCGCTTGTATTATGGAAGGCCTGAACACAGTAGGGGCATTGTTCTCTAAGTCGTGATGCCTCAGCTAGCTGATGTTATCCCTAACTGCCGATCATGAAGCACTGGCAGCAACCTGGGAAACAGAACTTATGCCTGTCATGTTGGCTGCTTTGTTGAAGAGAAGTCTATAAATGGTCACAGCCTGGAAAGGACAATGCAGAATTGACTGTGACCTAGTAATAAGCTTGTAAATGACATTCTTGTTTGCAAACTGCTTTTCTTGTATCAGTTAAAATAAAAAAAGAAAATAGCTTTCAGGGACTTGACGGTGATAGTTACTCCAAAGTGAGAAAGCTTGGCTTTGTAGGACAGTTGACCTGTAGCTCTTTCTCAAGTCCACCTTCCTTCTGCACCTGTTCCTGCTGAGAGGCTGCAAGGGGCTTGGGTAAGAGCACCAGCTCTGGACCAGACACTGGCTGCCAGTTCCAGCTCTGCTGTTCACTGGCTTCTAACTCTTGGGGCAAGTTCTTGGCCTCAGATTCCTCATTGGCAAAATGGAAAGAAAAATACTTACATTACAGGCCTATTTTAAGAATAAAGAGCTGATACATGGAAAGAGGTTAGAATAGTGGTTTGCACAAAATGCATCCTTTTCCTCCCCTTTACTTTGTGTGTGTGTGTGTGTGTGAGAGAGAGAGAGAGAGAGAGAGAGAGAGAGAGAGAGAGAAAACATCCATGTTCCTCCTTTTCCTCCCCTTTCCTTCTCTATTATGGAGTCAGACCTGATTTCATTCCTGACTGTTCATCAAGTATCTTTGTCTTGAATTTAACTCAGTAAATATTATCCAGGAGATAAAGGCCCTGCCTTCGGAGAGCTAATTGTTTAAGTAAAGCAAAGCTAGTTGAATGAATATTGCTGTAAGTAGTCTTAGCCTCTGTATTGCAGGTTTGCATATTGCCTGGGGATCTGGAAGTACAAGGTCTTTGCCATTCTTATTCTCTTGGACTGGGCATGCCAGTGCTAAGGAGTAATGTTGGTGTATGTACTAGTAAGGTGGTCACTGACCCTATCAATAAACATTCTCCCATGTAGTGTAGAATATGAGTCACATCTGGGTTCAGTCCTTCTTCCATCAGCTTACTCACTATGTGACCTAAATCAAACCACTTAGCTTTTCCAATCTTGTTAATTCTTCAATAAAATGAAAATATTGACTATATGAATATATAACATATAATTAATATAAAAACTAATTCTTGATTGAACATTTATTATTTATCAATCACCATTCAATTAAGAAAATGTGGTATCTATACACAATGGAATTCTATGCAGCCATGAAGAAGAACGAAATGTTATCATTCGCTGGTAAATGGATGGAATTGGAGAACATCATTCTGAGTGAGGTTAGCCTGGCCCAAAAGACCAAAAATCGTATGTTCTCCCTCATGTGGACATTAGATCAAGGGCAAACACAACAATGGGATTGGACTATAAGCACATGATAAAAGCGAGAGCACACAAGGAAGGGGTGAGGATAGGTAAGACACCTAAAAAACTAGCTAGCATTTGTTGCCCTTAACGCAGAGAAACTAAAGCAGATACCTTAAAGCAACTGAGGCCAATAGGAAAAGGGGAACGGGTACTACAGAAAAGGTTAGATCAAAAAAAATTAACCTAGAAGGTAACACACACACATAAGAAATCAATGTGAGTCAATGCCCTGTATAGCTATCCTTATCTCAACCAGCAAAAACCCTTGTTCCTTCCTATTATTGCTTATACTCTCTCTACAACAAAATTAGAAATAAGGGCAAAATAGTTTCTGCTGGGTATTGAGGGGGGGGAGAGGGAGGGGGTGGAGTGGGTGGTAAGGGAGGGGGTGGGGGCAGGGGGGAGAAATGACCCAAGCCTTGTATGCACATATGAATAACAAAAGAAAAATGAAAAAAAAATCCCCATTCTACTTAGAATAGTTCTTACCTGTTTTAACTTATTTGGTTCTAATAATCTTATACGGTAATTTGATTCCAATTTTGCAGATAGGGAAGCAGGCAGGAAGGTTACTTTGCCTGGGAGTAGAAGGTGGGCGTCTGCATGAAGTCTGCACCCTTGACTGTTATACTGCATTGCCTTTCAGTTAATGCCTGATGCCCAGCAAGTGGTCAATAACCATAGCTACAACCTGAGTAGGGCTTCCTTTTCCCTTCCCTTGGTTAGCCAAGAAAAAGGCTTGTCAACAAAATTACATCTGGCTTACTGAGGGAGTACCAACATGAAAAATCAGCTCTGGGAGCTTCAGAGTGCTCTGGACACTGCCATGTCTTAACCAGAGTCTGACTGTAATTGCCAGGGAGTCTTTGTTCTCGCCAGGATGCCTTGAGTGACTTACCTGCTCATTTCACTTCGGAAGGGCAGGTGTTACAACACAGCCAGGCTTTATTCTTTCAGTGCTGGAGATCAAACCCAAGGCCTTATGCAGGGTAGGAACTCTGCTACTCAGCTACGTCTCCAACCCCTTAGCCAGGCTTTATGATCAGAGGTTACTCCAGAATCAGGAAGACTTTTAATCGTGAGTCCTCTAGGGCATGCTGCTGCAAGAGGAGGGGGAGAGCAGGAGACAGGACAGTGATAGAAGATGAGGAGTCGCTAACTAGCACTTCCACCACTGAGGCAGAGTTATTTATGTAGAGAGAAAGTGAAGTTGAAGAATATTTCAAGCAGTTCATCAATACGCTGAACTCTGTACTTCAGAGACAGAAAGTTCTCTAAAAGCAAGCTGAGCAAGTTAATCTGTACCCAGGGCATTTTAATAAATTTGCTAAGGAAATCAGTGTCAGCTCTTATTTTGCTTGGGAAGAGGATGTGTTCTTCCAAGGGGATAGTTGCCATTTATTTGATTGAAATGCTCAGTATATTTAAAACACTTGCAGTGTGGTCACCTGAAGTATTTCAGTTGCATAATTCAGTTGCTTAATAATACTAATTGTTACTAAGTGAATTACATAAACTATATGGAAGACTCCAAAGATAAATGTTAAAAGATTCATTAGTTTGACAAACATTTATAAAACACCTACTGTGTGTCGAGTACCATGCCAGACCCAGGGAATACAGCCCAGTTATATGTGATCCCATAGTCCAATGAAGTAGACTGACATGCTAGGAGATAAGGACAGTATAGGGTGTTCGAGGCTTCATGGAGATGAAACTATCCTTTTCTGTCTCTGCAGTGTCTGCAGCAGCTGCCGTCATCTATGCCTATGCCTGGCTCGTCCCTCTTGCCCTCTGGGGCTTCCTCATGTGGAGAAACAGCAAAGTCATGAACATCGTCTCCTATTCATTTCTGGAGATCGTGTGCGTCTACGGCTACTCACTTTTCATTTACATCCCCACAGCAGTAAGTACCACATATGAAGCAGACTCTCAGTGGTGCTCTGCTCTTGGCTAAAAATTTAACCAAGACTCCTAGCCACTCAGAAGGTGGAGATCGGTGGAAAAAAGTTCACAGGACCCCATCTCAGCCAATAGAAACTGGGTGCAGTACCTCACACCTCTCATACCATGTGGGAAACGTAAATAGGAGGATTGCAATCCAGGCCAACCTAGGCATAAATGTGAGACTGCTCAAGAAATACTAAAAGCAGAAAGGGCTGAGGGAGTGGCTCAAGTATTAGAGCACCTGGCTGGCAAGTGCAAGCCCTGAGTTCAAACCCCAGTGCCACCAAACCAAAAAGAAAAAAAATTCAACTAAGAATTCCACCAGGCATTGTTTTTTTCTAGCCTAATACTCATGTGCTCCTGACAAGCCCCTTTGAATTTAAAGTTCCGCCTGAACAGGGGCTAGAGGTCCAAGTTCCTTGATTTGTACATGAACCCTTGTTAGGAAAGCATTCACCTTGGTCTGCATGCTGGTGGGGTCAGGGGCTTTATAAATGTATGTGCTGGAATGAACAAATGCCTCTCTGAAGTGCTCTCTCTTGTCTCCTCTTTCAGATACTGTGGATCATCCCCCAGAAAGCTGTTCGTTGGATTCTGGTCATGGTCGCCCTGGGCATCTCAGGATCTGTTTTGGCAATGACATTTTGGCCAGCCGTTCGTGAGGATCACCGGCGCATTGCATGGGCCACAATTGTGACCATTGTGTTGCTGCATGTGCTTCTTTCTGTGGGCTGCTTGGTACGGTCTCATTCCTGTATTCTGTTGGTGTTTTTTTTATTTGTTCTGTTTTGTTTTCTTTTGGGCAGTACTGGGGTTTGAACTCAGGGCCTCACGCTTGCTAGGCAGGTGCTGTATCACTTGAGCCACTTCATCAGCCCTTTTATGTGTTGGGTTTTTACAAGATAAGGTCTCACAAACTATTTGCCCAGGCTGGCTTCGAACTGCAATTCTCCTGATCTCTGTCACCCGAGTAGCTAGGATTACAGGCATGAGCCACCAGTGCCTGGCTTCTTCTGGTGTTTTTTAATACACAAATGCTAAAAGACCTCGAACTATTCTTTTAAAACTGACTCCATGAACTAAACATCATTTTCGCTCTCTACAGGGGAAATGGTAAAGTTATAAGAATGTGATTGTAATCTCTGGGTTTGCCTTATTTCTGGAATCTGGTTAAGATGATGGAATCTGAGGCTGGAGGCATGGCTCAAGTGATGGAATGCCTACCTAGCAAGCTCAGGGCCCTGAGTTCAAGCCCCAGTATTAAAAAAATAAATAAATAAGTAAAGATGTGTCTAGCCAGAGCAAATGAGCAAATGTGGGTGGATGTAGGGTTGGGGGGCGGGGTCCTGCCTTTGGATGCTTTGTTGATTTTGAAATTTAGTTTCATTGGTGGAAAGCTTAAGAATGGAGTTAATATACAGGTAAGTAGAGTTGTTTTAAAGGTGGACAGCATTTAAAGGAGGTTTTTGGTTTCTTGTGTGGGTATCTTTATAGGAAGAGCATGTCAGGCAGACCTAGGCAGAAGGCCAGCTTTGTCACTTGCTGGCTGTGTGAGCCTGGCCATGGTCTGTACTTCTCTGAATCTTAACTTCTTCATCTATAGCATGAGTATCGTATTTCCCACCATAGTGTCTTTCTGAGGATCAAACAAAATAATACCAGAAAGCATTTAACATGGAACTTGTCCTACAAATGCCCCCAAATCAGGTCCCTTTCCATCTCTCCTGTGTTTTCCTTTTGGATACCTGGCTGGGAAGCTGGTGAAGAGGGAGAGGCAGGAAGGAAGAACACCCCTTTCTCAGCTCTGTAAGAAATAGAGAAGGCAGACCAGACAGTGGAGTAGGGAAGTATCATTTATTAAGCACCCCTTTCATGTGGTACCTGTAGCAGGATCTTTTACCTCCTAGGCCACTTCTCAGGTAAATGGCACTGAAGCTAGGATTTTCCTGCCCATCTTGCTGCTCAAGAATTTTCTAGAAGAGAGCATAGCTCTGGAAAAGAAGGAGCCCTGAACTGGTTGATGTTTAGCACTGTGAACCAAAGCAGTTTTACCTCAAAATCTCAGTTTCCCATCTGTCAGAGATCCAGGTCTTCCTGGGCTTTTGTGAGATTTGGTGAGATGGCTGTGGAAGCCCTTGTGTAAAAAGACTTTAGGGAAAGGGGCCCATGTCATCAGAAGCTTCCACAGCCAGACTGCTATATTGCTCCTTAGTGCCCCAATAGGAATGGCCATCCTTTCCCTTGCTTTGGTCATTTCTCAACTCTGGATCCTGCCTCCTTCCTTAGAAAAAGAAGCTTATCATGAATGCCATCATAGCCCAGGATTGAATGATACTTACAACATGAGAAACATGACAAGTCATGCAAACAGAAGACAATATTTTTATTGGAAGTGCAGAGCCAGGAATGGACAGGGGAGTCACTTGAACTGAGGGGTACCAGCTAGCCCAGACAGCTTGGCTTTCTTGGGAAACATGGGTTGGTGTTTTTGCCTTGTGCAGTGAAGCATGTGACAGCCTCATACCTGTGAGTGCCTCTGGGTGAGCGAGTGCCTCTGGGTGACTGCACATGTAGGTGATCTCTAAGTTTGTACTGAACACATCTGTCAGGGATAGCTAAAGAAGCTCCCAGAGGGTGCGTCCTTGGTTGGGATGTCGAGGGATGTACAAGCCCATGTTTGGGTGGTTGCTGCTGACAGTGGAGGGACTTACATTCATTTCTGAGGCTTCACAGTGCCTAGATCTGGGCTGTACATAGACCAGTGCCAAATCACAGGCTGTGTTGAACATAGAAGACCCTAGACCCTGGAGATAGTACAACTGGATTGGAATCCTGCTCAGACACAGTTGTGTAGCCTTGGCAAATCTCTCTCTGAGACTCAGCTTCTCTTCTTTAAAATGGTGATCAAATTGCCTCTTATAGGGTTTCTGAGCTGGTTAATGGTTATGTGCTTGGTGCATAGTAGGTGCTCCCCAAGTGATAGCTGAGATTGCTAAGCATTTGTGGAATTAACAAATCATAGAATTAAAGCCTGTTAAAGAAATGGTGCTTTGAGATCATTTTTTTTTTCCAGTTCTTATACTTTATAGATGAGAAAACTGAGGCCCATAGAGATGCAGGGACTTGTCCAGAGTCAGTGTGAATCAGTAGCAGAACCAGATGCAGGCCTGTGTCTTATGGCTCATTTCGTCTGAGAGGCTTCATCCAGTAGCTCCTGCACTGTGGGCTTTCCTGACTCTGCAATCCTGGGAGAGGATTGGGGGAGCCCAAAGTAATATGGGGTACTCTGGCTTCACCTCTGTCCCACCTCTCCTCCCCCTGGAACTCTCCTTCCTCTGCCTCAGAAAACAGCTGCAGGCAGGGGCCCTGGGAAGGACACCTTTTAAAAGTAGTGTAGGATTGCTCTGGGAGTGTGACAACCTAGACAGAGTGTACAGAAAAAAGGCATTCATGGGAAACTGAAAAGGTCTAAAACTTAAGGAAGCTCCAGCGTGTCATGCTGGTGCCCCCTTCTGGTTGAGAGAGGAGAACTGGTGAAAAAATGATTCTTGGTGTCTTTTTTAACTTTTTACCTTCCTAAGGCACTGATGCCAGGTTGGTCATGAGCCTTCAGTAGTCCTTGGTATGCTAACGGATTCACCTTTCAAAGAACCAGCATTCAGGGCTAACAAGATGGTGTTTTCCTGGGCTAATGTTAGAATTTTCAGACCGCAAGTCAGAAGACAAGATCCTTCTTGCTGTCTTCCCTCTTCCACCTCCTTCTAACTTTTGACAGTTAAATTGTAGATGGTGACTAGAGGCATTCAGCAAACCTTTCACTTCCAAGCTGAAAAATTAGATGAATCATGCCTAGCACTTTTTTTTCAAGATCTTTGCAGAGAGCCAGATAACTGGTTAGCAGCCATCTGTTGCAGCTCAGTTCATTTACACAGATTGTTTACACAGTGTGCCAGGCCCTGTGCAAGGTGCTGGTGACACAAAGACTGAGACAGAGACAGTCTCTATATATGTAGTAATTATGAATGTGTCTTTTTTTTTCTTTTATTATTCATATGTGCATACAAGGCTTGGGTCATTTCTCCCCCCTGCCCCCACCCCCTCCCTTACCACCCACTCCGCCCCCTCCCTCTCCCCACCCCAATACCCAGCAGAAACTATTTTGCCCTTATTTCTAATTTTGTTGTAGAGAGAGTATAAGCTATAATAGGAAGGAACAGGGTTTTTGCTGGTTGAGATAAGGATAGCTATACAGGGCATTGACTCACATTGATTTCCTGTGCGTGTGTGTTACCTTCTAGGTTAATTCTTTTTGATCTAACCTTTTCTCTAGTTCCTGGTCCCCTTTTCCTTTTGGCCTCAGTTGCTTTTAAGGTATCTGCTTTAGTTTCTCTGTGTTAATGGCAACGAATGCTAGCTAGTTTTTTAGGTGTCTTACCTGTCCTCACCCCTTCCTTGTGTGCTCTCGCTTTTATCATGTGCTCAAAGTCCAATCCCATTGTTGTGTTTGCCCTTGATCTAATGTCCACATATGAGGGAGAACATACGATTTTTGGTCTTTTGGGCCAGGCTAACCTCACTCAGAATGATGTTCTCCAATTCCATCCATTTACCAGCGAATGATAATATTGCGTTCTTCTTCATGGCTGCATAAAATTCCATTGTGTATAGATACCACATTTTCTTAATCCATTCGTCAGTGGTGGGGCATCTTGGCTGTTTTCATAACTTGGCTATTGTGAATAGTGCCGCAATAAACATGGGTGGGCAGGTGCCTCTAGAGTAACCTGTGTCACAGTCTTTTGGGTATATCCCCAAGAGTGATATTGCTGGATCAAATGGTAGATCAATGTCTAGCTTTTTAAGTAGCCTCCAAATTTTTTTCCAGAGTGGTTGTACTAGTTTACATTCCCACCAACAGTGTAAGAGGGTTCCTTTTTCCCTGCATCCTCGCCAACACCTGTTGGTGGTGGTGTTGCTGATGATGGCTATTCTAACAGGGGTGAGGTGGAATCTTAGCGTGGTTTTAATTTGCATTTCCTTTATTGCTAGAGATGGTGAGCATTTTTTCATGTGTTTTTTGGCCATTTGAATTTCTTCTTTTGAGAAAGTTCTGTTTAGTTCACTTGTCCATTTCTTTATTGGTTCATTAGTTTTGGGAGAATTTAGTTTTTTAAGTTCCCTATATATTCTGGTTATCAGTCCTTTGATGTATAGCTGGCAAATATTTTCTCCCACTCTGTGGGTGTTCTCTTCAGTTTAGAGACCATTTCTTTTGATGAACAGAAGCTTTTTAGTTTTATGAGGTCCCATTTATCTATGCTATCTCTTAGTTTGCTGTGCTGCTGGGGTTTCGTTGAGAAAGTTCTTACCTATACCTACTAATTCCAGAGTATTTCCTACTCTTTCCTGTATCATCTTTAGAGTTTGTGGTCTGATATTAAGATCCTTGATCCATTTTGAGTTAATCTTGGTATAGGGTGATATACATGGATCTAGTTTCAGTTTTTTGCAGACTGCTAACCAGTTTTCCCAGCAGTTTTTGTTGAAGAGGCTGCTATTTCTCCATCGTATATTTTTAGCTCCTTTGTCAAAGACAAGTTGGTTATAGTTGTGTGGCTTCATATCTGGATCCTCTATTCTGTTCCACTGGTCTTCATGTCTGGTTTTGTGCCAGTACCATGCTGTTTTTATTGCTACTGCTTTGTAATATAGTTTGAAGTCAGGTATTGTGATACCTCCTGCATTATTCTTTTGACTGAGTATTGCCTTGGCTATTCGTGGCTTCCTGTGTTTCCATATAAATTTCACGGTAGATTTTTCAATCTCTTTAATGAATGTCATTGGAATTTTGATGGGAATTGCATTAAACATGTAGATTACTTTGGGGAGTATCGACATTTTTACTATGTTGATTCTACCAATCCACAAGCATGGGAGATCTCTCCACTTTCTATAGTCTTCCTCAATCTCTTTCTTCAGAAGTGTATAGTTTTCCTTGTAGAGGTCTTTCACATCTTTTGTTAGGTTTACACCTAGTATTTGATTTTTTTTGAGGCTATTGTAAATGGAATTGTTTTCATACATTCTTTTTCCGTTTGCTCATTATTAGTGTATAGAAATGCTAATGATTTTTCTATGTTGATTTTATATCCTGCTACCTTGCTATAGCTATTGATGATGTCTAGAAGCTTCTGAGTAGAGTTTTTTGGGTCTTTAAGGTATAGGATCATGTCGTCTGCAAATAGGGATATTTTAACAGTTTCTTTACCTATTTGTATTCCTTTTATTCCTTCTTCTTGCCAAATTGCTCTGGCTCGGAATTCCAGTACTATGTTGAATAGGAGTGGAGATAGTGGGCATCCTTGTCTGGTTCCTGATTTTAGAGGGAATGGTTTCAGTTTTTCTCCGTTAAGTATAATGCTGGCTGTAGGTTTGTCATATATAGCTTTTATAATGTTGAGGTACTTTCCTTCTATTCCTAGTTTTCTTAGAGCTTTTATCATGAAATGGTGTTGGATCTTATCAAAGGCTTTTTCTGCATCTATTGAGATGATCAAGTGGTTTTTGTCTTTGCTTCTGTTAATGTGGTTTATTACGTTTATTGATTTTCGTATGTTGAACCACCCCTGCATCCCTGGGATGAAGCCTACTTGGTCGTGGTGAATAATCTTTTTGATGTGTCGTTGAATTCGGTTTGCCATTATTTTGTTGAGGATTTTTATGTCAGTGTTCATTAAGGAGATTGACCTATAGTTCTCCTTTTTGGAGGTGTCTTTGCCTGGTTTTGGGATAAGTGTAATACTGGCTTCATAAAATGTGTTCGGCGGTTTTCTTTCCCTTTCTATTTCGTGGAACAGTTTAAGGAGGGTTGGTATCAGTTCTTCTTTAAAGGTCTGATAGAATTCAGCAGAGAATCCATCAGGTCCTGGACTTTTCTTTTTGGGGAGACTCTTGATTGCTGCTTCAATTTCATTTTGTGTTATAGATCTATTCAGGTGATTAATTTCCTCTTGGTTCAGTTTTGGATGGTCATATGTATCTAGAAATCTGTCCATTTCTTTAAGATTTTCAAATTTATTTGAATATAGGTTCTCAAAGTAGTCTCTGATGATTTCCTGGACTTCCATGGTGTTTGTTGTTATCTCTCCTTTTGCATTCCTGATTCTACTAATTTGGGTTTTTTCTCTCCTCATTTTAGTCAGGTTTGCCAGGGGTCTATCGATCTTGTTTATTTTTTCAAAGAACCAACTTTTTGTTTCATTAATTCTTTGTACGGTTTTTTTGGTTTCTATTTCGTTGATTTCAGCTCTTACTTTTATTATTTCTCTCCTTCTATTTGTTTTGGGATTTGCTTGTTCTTGTTTTTCTAGGAGTTTGAGATGTATCATTAGGTCATTGATTTGGGATCTTTCAGTCTTTTTAATGTATGCACTCATGGCTATAAACTTTCCTCTCAGGACTGCCTTAGCTGTGTCCCATAGGTTCCGGTAGGTTGTGTTTTCATTTTCATTGACTTCCAGGAACTTTTTAATTTCCTCTTTTATTTCATCGATGGTCCATTCTTCATTAAGTAATATGTTATTTAGTTTCCAGCTGTTTGTATATTTTTTGTCTTTACTTTTGTTGTTGAGTTCTACTTTTACTGCATTGTGATCAGATGGTATGCACGGTATAATTTCTATTTTCTTATATTTGCTGAGACTTGCTTGTGCCCTAGGATATGATCTATTTTGGAGAAGATGAATGTGCCTTTTGAAGTCAGATGGACCTAGCCTTGAGTGTTGGCTCCACATGCACTTGGTCAAACAACATCTCTCTGAGCTTCACGGTGTGATGACTACTGTGGTAGGGGGAGAGTAGGGGCCATGAGAGCCCAGAAGCACTATTAACATGGAGCCTAGAAGAGCACTCAACTGGACCAGTGTTTTCTGACTTCGTTATGGGTCTCTTTTTTTTCTACAGGCATACTTTTTTGATGCACCAGAGATGGACCATCTCCCAACAACCACAGTTACTCCAAACCAAACAGTTGCAGCAATCAAGTTCAGCTAATGAGACAAGTAAGAGATTACATTTTCGTCTTGTGGTATGATATTGTAAAGAATGGGCAGGTAGGCCATGTGTGATGGTGCATGCCTATAATTCCATCTTCTTGAGAGGAGTTGATTGGATTGATCACAGTTCAAGGCTAGCTCAGGCACAGAAAAGTTAGCAAGAGCCCATCTCAACCAACAAGCTAGGTGTAGTGATGCTATACTTATGCAAGCAGCTGTGAGACAGACATAGGTAGGAGGATCACGATCCAGGCCAGCCTTGGCAAAAATGCAAGACCCTATCTAAAAAATAACTAAAGCAAAAGAGGGCTAGAGGCCATATGGCTCAAGTGATAGAGCACCTGACTAGCAAAGGCAGGGTCCTGAGTTCAAACTCTGTCAGCATCGGAACAGGGCTGGATCCTTTCTTCTTTCTGCACAATTTCATCGGGGTGGGAGGTGTGCATGTATTGTACTGTGCATGTGTCCCTATTGCTGAAAGCTTCTGTTTTGAAGCCACATGCTAAACTCAGAGTTGGGTACATGAGCTCTTAGATTCTGCTGCAGAATCCCTCCCTTCATTCTAGCATTCCCTCCCTTTCTCTCCCTTCCCCTCCATGTCATTTCCAGCAGCACCGTAGGGGTTTGTCCATCACATAACAGTCCTAGTGGTTTTTTTGGTGTCTCAGTGACTTCTCAGGCTGATTTCAGACCCTGAGTTGGTCCCTCTTGCATGGAATTGCTCCTGGAGCTCTCCAGAGGCTTCTGAATTTTCATGTCTTGTTGGTTTAGGGCCTCTGAGGTGACTCCACTGCCAGTGGTTAGCTCATTGGCATTCAGGAAAAAGATGCATGTCACAGTTTGCTCCTTGCCTCCTTGTTCCTCCTTAGGGTGTCAAGGCTGCAGCCATGCTGAACTTCCCCCCACTCCTGCCCTGTGCTGGGCATTGAATCCAGGGCCTTGTGTCTGCTAAGTGAGCACTTTACCACTGAGCTACACCCCCAGTGCCATGCTGAACTTTTTGCCATTGCTGGAATGTATGATGTATTTGCACTTGCAGTTCCACTTGTCTGAAATATTTCTTCCCTTCCAACACTTCCAACACTGTCACTTACCTTGTGATCCCATTACACTTCATTTTATACGTACATCACTCTCTTGTGGCACTCAAAGCACTAATTGTCTATCTGTGTGTCCATCTTCCTGTCTGTTAACTTCTTCAGTCACTTGGTCATTTGCTTGTTCTCTCTGTCCTAATGTGTCTCCCCAGTTAGAATCAGCTGCTTGAGAACAAGGGGTAGGCTTCATTGCCTAGCACCTAACCTGGTCTACAGGCTGCTCGGTGAGCATTTGTGGAATGAGTGAGTGAAGCCACATTCTCACATGATCTTACTATGGATCAAGAACCTTTACTCTGACTTGTAATTCACTGACTGTCCTTTCTGCTGCTGTCTCATAGAACAGAGGGCTGTGTGCTTTACTGTAAAAAAAAATCAGGGCTTTACTATAAAAAACAAAACAAAGCATAAAAGATCAAATTAAATTAAATCCCCCTCATTCCACACACTTGCAGTGTACCTCAGGCAAGGGGCTCACTCTCTTTGAGCCTCAGCTAACTTATCTATAAAATCAGGATAACAACCTACATTAGAAGATTGTAGTGAAGATTAGACATAGCGTTTATAAAAGCTGCCGGCGCGGAGATGCTCAGTAAATAAAATCAAAGCTATTGTCCCACTGAGAGTTGGCCAGTAATTTGTATTGAAATTTAGCAGTTCTCGCTGACTTTGCCTCGACCCTTTACTTCCTGTTTGTTAAACAAATGGGGCTTTTCCCTCTTCACTGAGGAATTCAGGTTGCAGTTTCCTACCAGTTGACAAGATGTGATGGCAAAAGGTGCCTTCAGTGACCTGTTTGGTAAGATAGTCTCCCTGGCTGATGGAGTGACTAGGGACCTATTATAAAATATCACAGACCACCTCCTCTTCTCATGGGTATGTGCTGTTAGAATCAAAGGTCAGAGCCCTGGCAGTCAGCAGGGGCTTCCTCATTTTACAGTAAGGAAGCAAAGGGCAAGTGTCTTGTCCAAGGCCACCCAAGTGTGGTGGCAAATTTACATTTGTACATGAAGTTCTATTTTACAAGATACCAGGTCACTCCCTTTTTGGCTACTCCTACCAGCCCTGTCCACCCTGTTGTATAGATGGGGAGACAGGACTGAATATAGCTGAGTAGATCACCTCCTGCTTAGAGGCCACGCTTGAACATAGGTCTTAGGGAGCCAGTTTCTGAGGCTTTCTGCTCCTCCATTTTTGGCACTGATGTCTTTTCATCACTAAAACTCACAGGCTGCACTGCTGGCATTTGGCTGGTTTTTTTTGGTTTTTTTTGAGGTATGGTCTTACTATGTAGCCCAGGCTGGCTTCAAACTCATGATCCTCCTGCCTCATCCTCTTAAGTGCAAGGATTTCAGGCACACCTGGGTGGGACAGTCTTACTTGACTTGACCTCTTCAGCACCTGGCCTAGTGCCCAGCAGGTCTAGGTAGCACAGGCACCCAATTTGTGTTGGAAGGTAGACAGTCCTTTATGACATGAAGGCACAAGTCAGGATGAGGGTTTTTCCACCGAGCTTAGGGCCACCATTTATTTACTTACACACTATTAAATCTACTCTGTGACCTCTGTGGGCCATGCCTTGGGGACCTAGACAATCAGATACAGATTTGAGGAACCTCAGTCTGATGGGTACAGCAGCCTAACAGGTGAGGGCACATTGTGTGAGAAGTTCCTCAGACAGGTTACCATCTGAGCACTGTCTGGGCGCAGAAGGAGTGACATAGTTGATTCCACAGGGGAGTCTTGTTTGAACAGGGTCCTAAAGTTGAGTACAAGTAATAAACTACCTGTTGTTTTGTAAAAGCAGTCTGTTCCCATGGCTGTGGGGAAGGAAAGATACAGGCTGAGCAGTGGGACATGATGATACCACGTGGGCTCGTATGTCTGAGAACAAGGAAGTCTGAGCCCAGCTGGAGAGGGAGTGAGAGAGAACACAGGGGCAACAGTTGCCCGGGCCTCTCCTTTGGCCCAGAATACCTGACATCACTTTGTGGGGGACTCTCTTGACCTGCCCCTGAGCTGCAACTTCAGTCCCTTCCTTATAATTTGTTGTAAAGGCTCCAAACCAAGAACCCCAGGTGCTGTACTTGAGAGAGTCAGAGCCGTGTCTGAGAAGAGTCTGGCCCTCGGGACCCTTGAAGGTCTCACAGCCTGGTTTACACAGATTTGACACCTGGGCCTTTGCTCAGATCTGGTGACTTGGGTGTCAGCGCCTGCATTTGGGTGTCAAGTCTCCAAATGAGATAGTGATGAACGGCTTCTTTGTAGCCTCTCTGGCAGAAGCATCAATTGCTTTGCCAATAAGAGAGGCTGTCCAGAACCCTGGGCACTACAGATTTATGAACTGGCTTGCCTTCTGCTGTAATCTCTGGACTCCCAGCTTTCACAGAAAAAGGATGGCTTCTAATTTCAACAATAACCTTCCCTGTGTAAATCTGTGCATGGGAAGGCTTAGCCTGGAACGGTTCCTGCGAGGGCATTAACCCCTTCTCTCCCTGGCACCTCAGGATCCCAGAAGAGCCTCTAATTACTTGGGAGCAGTACAGTTACCCCTATATACATCATCGAAATAGTATAAAAGTCTCTGGCTTCCAGTCTTACTTTTTCACTAACTTATCACTTGAGGACCCTGTCGTTTCTTCTCTGAGTGCCAAGACCCAGGTGAAGCCTAGAAGCTACCTGGAAAGCTCCACTTTGGCTTGAGGGATGGAGTGTATAAAGGGCCGCATGCAGACTGGAGCTCTTCCTATGGGCGTCCTTTCTGAGGAGGGCAGCCAGCCGATAACTGTGCTGCAGTGATAAAGGCTTTACTAATAGATGAACAAGGGGCTTCTGGAGAGTCCTTTGCAATTAAAACCCCACTGATTGCCTTCACAGACTCTGTATGCAATTATCCTTTCATGCACTTGTGTCAGACTATTCGCCAAAGGTACAAACCATTTTACTAGGTTCATGCACATTGATTCTTTTATTCTGGAATCGGCTTTAACTTAGTGCTGTAATTCCCATAGCATGACATCCAAACTGCATGATTTCACGCCCTTGCTATGTGGTTTTCTGTCCTTTCCATTCCATGTCTGAAGCATCCCTGCCCAAAAAATCTGGTTTCAGTCACTGGGCTATTTCTTCCTTAGCTTTCATCTTCATTCCCCTTCTTTTAGATAGGTTGGGAGAATTTGGGATGGCAAATGGGTCAACTTAATAAATTTTTTTCTTTGTTTAACGTAGTGAAGATTTTTAACATAGACAAAGGTAGAGGAGCCGGGCGTAGAGGCACAGGCCTCTAAACCCAGCACTCAGGAGGCAGAGGCAGAAAGGCTGTGGGTTTGAGGTCAATCTGTGCTACACACGGAGACCCTGTTTCAAAAAAGAGTAGAGTGGGTAATAAATGTAAAGTTATTATTTGTATTGTACTGACAATTGCCAACTTATTCCTCTCTTATTTATCCATAGGCCTGTCTACTCCCCTGTTGTTATTTTGAGGCAGGATCTCACTAAACAGCCCAGGCTGACCTTGAACTCAGGATTTTCCCTCTACCTCCTGAGTGCTTGGATTACACCACATTCATTTTCCTCCTTTTTTTTTTTTTTTGGACAACTCAAAAAAATAAAATTCTGGTTTCCCCATATTATTCTGAAGCAAATCTAAGACATCCTATTATTTCATTCATACATATTTAAATTCTGTATCTATAAAAAATACACTTTTAAAAACATCACCACAATACCATAATCATCATATCTAGAAAATAACTCTCTAATATCAAACACATTTCAGTATTTGAATTTTAAGTTACTTTATAAATATCATAACTTTTTCAGCTTGTTTGATTCAGATCTAAATTAGGTCTACTTATTGCAATCTGTTGATGTGTTTATATATTATTATAGATTCCTACTCCATCTTCCTCTCACTCTCCCTTTCTTTCCCTTTGCCATTTATCTGTTGGAGAATCATTTGGCCTGTAGTTTCTATCTGTATGGATTTTGCTGATTATTTTGTGATTTACTTTATTTGTTGTTCTGTTCTCTGAATTAGTGATTGAAAATAAAGACTTGATCAGATTCATGTTTGCTTTTTCTCTGTGTATTTTTTGGCAAGACTACTTGATAATGTGCTGTTAAATTCTTCCACCCTAAAAATCATAATGTCTAATTCTCTTTAATGTTATAGGCCATGAGCAAACAATGCCTAGATCTGTTAATCCACTAGGGATCTCAAAGTGATATTTCATGTCTATCTTTATTACTTATTAAATAAAGTACTTCTTTTTTTTTTTTTTTAACAGACAGGATCTCACAATGTAGCCTAGGCTGACCTTGAATTCACTGTCCTCTGCCTAAGCTTCCTGAGTGCTGGGATTACAGACACATGCTCCCATGTCCAGCTAGAATACTTTTTAGAGAGTTTTCTTTTTTTTTGGCAGCATGGAATCTGAACTCAGGGCCTGATACTCACTAAGCGGGCGCTCTACCACTTGAGCCACATCCCAACCCTAGAATACTTTTTAAATAAGAACTTCCCACATCTGTTTGGTTACCCAGTTTGTATGGGACAGACAAGAGAAATTACTCCTTTTTTTGTTTCCTTCCTTTCAAAATAGTAGTTGATTCACTAGAACTCTTCAGCAACGACCCATTAGCTGTAGTCCATTGCTAGTACCATCTTTATTGATGCTCAAATTGTCCCATTTTTGGCTATTGGAAGCCTCTTCAGGTTGGCTTCTGAGTGTTGTTGACATGGCCTTAAGAATCTCTGATAACCACAATAACTGCCTTGCTATCTGTTGTGACAAAATATTCCAGGCTCATTTTCAACATTTCCTATTCCAGATCAGGCCATTTCTCTAAGGAGTCCTGGTTCCTTTCAGAGGGGAAAAAGTACTTCAGGATCACAAAGTGGATGCTAATGATGCTCATTGCAATGGCTTGGGCATTGTTTACAGGCCTGTTGTATTCAGAGCTAGGAAGTGGTAGTCTGCTTGTTTGTTTACTTGCTTTTAAAGGAAGATACCTTGTGAGTTCATACTGATACTTCCCACTCCTGTTTACTATCACAAAGTTTTTACTGAATTCTTATATTTGTGTATCTCCTTTCTCTCTTGCTAAAGGTCTCACTTTCCATGATGCTAGCAGTTATAGAATTGGAATATCAAGTAAGTATCTACTTGTTTTATCCACTGTACACTTCCTATACATTTGTAACAATCTAATAATAACAGTATCACCATTACCACTAATGTGAGCTCTAGAATGTCCTTCCTTTCCTTGTTAACTTGGCAATTTTCTATTGATCCTTTATGACCCACTTCAGGTATATATGTATTAACTTTCCCAAGTAATAATACTTACTTTCGTCTCTGTGCTCTTCTATAGCTCTTAGTATTTCTTCTATTACAGCAATTTTCTTTCTTTCTTTTTTTTTTTGGTGGCACTGGATTTAAACTCAGGGCCTCACACTTGCTAGGCAGGTGGTCTACCAATTGAGCCACTCACCAACCCATTTTTGTGTTGGATATTTTTAGGATAGGGTCTCACGAATTATTTATTTATTATTATTTTTATTTATTTATTTTTTATTTATTTATTATTTATTTGAAGTCTGGCTTCAAAGTGGGATCCTCCTGATCTCTGCCTCCTGAGTAGCTAGGATTACAGGCATGAGTCACCAGCACCCGGTTGCAATTTTCATATTTACTGTAACTTCCTAGACTTCAAGTTCCTTGAAGACAGGACTTTATTCACCGATATGGCCCCAGAACCCAGCAAACACTCAGAGAAAGCTTGATTTTGATCAAGTGATAATTGTGTATATCCTGAGGCACTCACAACTTTCCTGGCAAAGTGACTTTGGAAGTGTCACTCCAAATGAATGAGACCCTCATTCACTGAGGGTCTACCCTGAGTGAGGTGCCAAGACTAATGAGGTAAACAGTGGTGATAGGTCCTTACCCTCCCAGACTGGGCTCCCCAGTTTTATATCCCATGCATCACACGGACTAGAAGACCCTTCTAAATTAAAGAGATGACTATGGGAACTTCTTACTGGAACACCCCAGAGCAGGGTGGTAACCATGGCCAGGTATGGGTGTAGTAACGAGGTAAGGAAAGGAACAGGGAACATCCAAGCCATGTTGGGGCCATCCAAGATGGGGAGCCAGAGTGGCCAGGTCAAGTCTCAGGCAGAGAAGTACAGGCACTCTTTGAGAGAGAAAAGTGCTAGCTGATACTGACATTATGGACTAAGTTGGTGCCAAGGCCAGCATCATCTTACTCTCCACCCTCTGCCCTAAGTGCCAGAAGGCCGCTGCTTCTCTGCAGGCCACAACTGAAAGCTGACAATAGCAGAAGAGAATGTTCTGTTTAGTCTTGACACTGATTTGGAACAGACAGCTAGAAAGGTGAGAGAAAAACAGAGCATATATTTATGAAAATAAACCCTTTAGTGCTTGCAGTGGGATAGTTTGTCTCACCTTGATTTAGCATTTCAGAAACCCAAGCTGGTGTTTCCAGAAGGCTTTTACTCTAGCAAATTACAGCTTCCACCCTTCTGCAGCCACTTGTCACAGACACTTTATTGGCTGCATTTCCCTTCTCTTGAGCCAGTAGACTTGGGCAGATAGCCCTTGCTCCAGCTTCCCCTTCATGGTATGGTCCAGCATTGACATCTGAATGTGGGACTGCCCCTGCTGATGTTTCCAAAGAGGCCTTGGCTCACCTCTTAAGTGAAAGCTCATGCATTAGGAGCCCTTCTCTGCCACATGCCTTCATCTCCCCCGGATTTAACTCTTTCCAAGTTCCCATCACTTATAAATCCCTGACTCAGTGCCTCAACTTCATTACATCCCAAACTAAAGTCATGCTTCCTACAACCAGATCATCCATGTTTCCCCTTCTCAGCAAATGGTACCACCATGCACGCTTGTCCCTGACGTGAGACTAGGTTAGAGCCTTTATTGTACCCTATCATAGTAATTATAATTAATAAACTAACATTTTATGTATTTGTTTTACTTTGTTCTTTCCCCTGCTAGATTGTAAGTTTCTTTTCTTTTTCTTTTTTCTTTTTTTTTTTTTTTTTTTGTGGGACTGGGGTTTGAACTCAGGGCTTCACATTTGCAAAACAGGCATTCTACCACTTGAGCCACACCACCAGTCCAACTGTAAGTTTTGAACCCTGGGATAATGCCTATCTTGTTTATCATTGTACTCAGGGCCTGCAACAGTGCCTGGCACATGAGTCTTCTTTAAATATTTGTTGTTTTAATTAAAAACTCCACCCCAGGCCAGGTGTAGTGGTTCATACCTGTAATCCCAGCTGCTTAGGAGGTGGAGATAAGGAGGATCATGGTTCAAAGTCAGCCTGAGCAAAAATCTAGGTAGATTCCATCTCAACAAAAAGCTGGGAATGGTGGCATGCACCTGTGATCCTACTATGTGGGAGACTGTAGGTAGGAGGACATTGCTCTGAGGCTGAACCTGGGCAAAAAATGTGAGACACTACCTTAAAAATAACCAAAGTAGAAAAGGACTAAAGGTGTGGCTTGAGTGGTAGAATGTCTCCCTAGCAAGCATCTGCATTCAAACCCTAGCACTGCCAAAAAAAAAAAAAAAAAAGGAAAAAGAAATCCACCCAGTCACCCAAGCTAGAAAGTCAAAGTCAATGAAGATTCTTCCGTCTTGCCTACATCTTATCAGTCAACAAGAGTTGTGTCTCCCATTTCTGAGTGCGCCTCAGGTCTGTGCTATGGTTGCCATATGTGTTCAGGACCTGCTCATTTCCCATTTGAACTGTGGTAACGGCTTAATAGTTTTTTCCATCTCTTTGCTTTTCCTCCTTTCTAACCCATCCTTTATTCAGGGGTTTTCAAGAATAAATAAACCTAACTGTATCTTCAACTATGTTGCCTCTTTACATAGACCCCATCCCACTCCCCTTTTTTTTTCCTTTGGCCACCTGTTGTCTAAAAGAGAAACCCTAAATTCCCCAGATTGCCATGATCTACTCCAAATCTTTGAGTCCTGATGACCTTGTGTTTAACCTTGCTTTCAACTACCACACATGGCTTTCCAGTTCCCAAATCATTGTAAGTCCCTCTATATCCCTTTTATTGTCCCTCCTCTGTGCCCAACACAAGCTGCCCCAGAGAAGAGACAGAAAGAAGGGGGTGAAAGGAACTTGTGGATCTGAGTGGGAGAAGGTCCCTGAGTTTCCAAGGAAATAGAGGAGAGCCTGAAAAAATTGCCATCTCCCTTCCAACAGTGATCACTACTTTGAACAAGAAATCAGGGTTCCAGTCTCAAGATTTTGGGAGTTGGAGGCAGCATTGGTGGTGAAGTTACACATTTAATCATTAAATACCCTTTTTGATGGCTTAGCTCCTTTCTGTAGGGAAGAATCTTTATCTTGAAAGTTATCTTTTTTGTTTTTCAGTTCTCTTTTATGTTTTGGGAGTGTGGTTCTTCTGGATATGGCATCCACTGACCTATAGCAGAATGGCCAACGCCAGCAAGAAACTGACAGATGTACCATGCTGAAGCCACATTGCCTGTTTAACAACCAAAATGTAAGGGTTGGTGTGGGGGTGTAGCAGAGTGGTAGAGCACTTGCCTGGCATGTGTGAGGCCTGGATTCAAACCCCAGCTCCACACACACAGACACACAATAAATAAATTAAATATTGTTCAGCACATGTGTCTTTCAGTTCTTTTCCACCACTGAGTACTGCTGTGACTTGCGCTGATTGGGAATGAAGTGTGAGGGAGTGGGTTAGGCATGCCCACATGCCCCCCATTTGCTTCCCACAGGCAGACAAGACACGACATGCTTCACTGTAGGGCCGCCCCTCCCACCTGAAAGAGACCTAACTTCTGTCCTTTCTCTGTATTATATCCTTCTCACTCCAAAAACTTATCCTCACACTCCTAAAGTAGACAAACAGATTAATTGGGAACTTGGAAATTTATCTTTGGTAACCTGATATTGGGCAACTTAGGTTGCAAAATGACTACCTTACATAATGTCTGTGTCTGCATTTTGTCACTTTGACCTCAAGTCTTTCCTTGAGGTCTTTATCTTTAGTGTGCTTGGGGATGCTGGAAGTCTGATTTAATGTGGAGCTGTTATGATTGTAGGCTAAAATGGACATCTGAGACCCCACCTCCAAAATAACCAGAGCAAAATGGACTGGAGGTGTGGCTCAAGAGATGGAGTGCCTGCGTGGCAAGCACGAAGCCCTGAGTTCAAACCTCAGTCCCACCAAAGAGATAAAAAAAAGCAAAGCCAGGGGGAAATCCTACATTCTAGAACAATAAAAATAAATCAGCATCCTAGAGAAAGTGGCAAAAGCAGAAGGCAGGCAAGGGAGATCTAAAGGTGTTACCACTGTCCTTGAAGAAATAAAAAATAGGGATGGAAATGTGGCTGAATTGGTAGGGTGCTAGCCTAGCAAGCACAAAGCCCGGAGTTCAAACCCCAGCGCCACCAAAAAGACAAAACAAACCAAAAAAAGCAATAGAGAAGAATAAATATGAATTCCTATAACTAAAAAATATTTTCCTAAGAAAAAAATCTAAGCTAGGCACAGTGGTCCAAGCTTGTAGTCCCAGCATTCAGGAGGCAGAGGCAGGAAGGTGAAGAGTCCAGGCCAAACTGGGCTACATAGTAAGATCCCATCCCTACACCCCTCACCCCCAACTTAAAAGATACCACTGGGCACCAGTGGCTCACGCCTATAATCCTAGCTACTTGGAAGATGGAGATCAGGAGGATCAAAGTTCGAGCCAGTCTAGGAAACTAGTTCATGAGACCCCATCTGCAAAGTAACCAGAGCAAAATGGACTGGAAGTGTGGCTTAAGCAGTAGAATGCCTGCTTTGTAAGTGTGAAGCCCTGAGTTCAAACCTCAGTCTCACCCAAAAAAAAAAAAAAAGACATGATATAGAAAGGATACACCTCATTTGGAGAAATCAACACAGAAGATCAACATGGAGACATATTCTAGTAAAATTAGTAGAATTTTAAAGAAAAATGTTTGAGGCATACAGGGTTGTTGGAATTAAAGACCCTCCGGTGCCAAAAAACAAACACACCAGAGACAGAGAAAATCTTGATGAGGCAATTTCTATTGATTTAAAAGGGTGCAAGCACGTATTCACTCCAGCTGAGCGGACACGTGAACACAAAATGGTCGACAGTGACTCCTCCTCATATCCCTGACGCAGTTGTACCTGCCCCTTACCTGGGATTTGTCCAGGTCAAAGGTTCACAATCTCTCTCGATTGGCTGAAAGGGTTGGGGGATGGCTTAAGGCACATAATTTGGTGGGCAATTCTCACAGGCAATGGGACTGTACAAGAATCCAGAAGAAGAAACAGAAACCCTTTAAACAATGCAAGTCAACAAAGATGGCGACCTGAGGAATTTTAAGTAACCTAAGAGGGTGACATACACTTTGATAGAAAAGATCGTTTTTCTTACAGGGTGAAGGCAAATTCATGGGAAAGAAAACCATAGTGCCATCAGATTTTTTGACAACAGTGCTTTATGTCAGAAGTCTAGTGACATAGTTTAAGGTCCCCAAAAAAAGAAATTGTGAGCTAAGGATTTTTGCCTCCAACCAGAGTGACTTTCAGGGATAAAAGGCACAGGTTAAAATGTTACCAACACGGAATCTTCCCGTGAGTCCTGTCTGAGGCACCTCCTAGGGACATCAGGGTGACAGGCAAGACATCCACATCACAGGTGGTGAGCGTAAAATGTGCATTTACTAGTAGAACGAAGAACAAATGACAGTCGTTATATGGTTATGTGTGCTTAGAGTTATATGTAGTATAAGTAGAAGAAAATGGAAAGAGAGTGGGGAGGGCATTTTAACAGCAGAATGGATTTGTTAGTTGCCTTATAGACATGAACTGAGAGTAGAAGAATATTACTTCAAGTTAGATACTGGAGGGGAAGGAGGGAACAAGGAAATCGCTAAATAATCTCTGTACTGCTCCTAAGAGGGCAGTAATAGGTAAATGTCCCCATTAAGGAGATTAAAGATGCTATTTAAAGGAAATGATTAAAACAAACAAACACAAACTTTTGTAAATTTTTTTTAAAGGAGAGAGCAAGAAAATAAAACAGCACACAGTGAAAAGATAAGAGTTGAAGGCTAAGAGTGTAGCTTAACTGTATAGTGTCTGCCTGGTAAGCACAAGGCTCTGAGTTCAAACCCAGTATCACCAAAAAAAAAACCCAAAAAGATAAGAGTTGAAATTTCCAAATAGATATGAGTATGAACCCATGCTTCCTTTTATCTCTGTTTCCCCTGTGAAAGATTATATAAACATATATATATATATATATATATATATATATATATATGAGTCTTGTATGACAATTCAATTCAATTAATTACAATGTCCAATACATAGTAAATATTCAACTGGTGTGAGGTCTCCACCCTTTTTGGCTAAGAGGGGTAAAGGTAGGACTTGAATCTGGGGCTCTCTGGCTCTACAGTCTGCTCTTTCTCTATGCTGCTGAAGGCAGGGTGTATCTAATGAATGCTAGAATTGTAAGATTTTTTGAAGAAGGAGAGATTTGATAGGAAAGCTTCATGGAAAAAATCCACTGGGTGAGGATCTAAGGGGTCGTTAAGCAGACCAGTTTTAGTTTCTTACACTTAAATTTTCTGCCTTCATCCATTTCCCAAGAACAACTTGTAAATTAAAAGCTAATAACCAGTTCTGCAAGGTTCATGGGCTGAAAGTGTGGTTGAGGAGAGTGTCTGGCTAATGATGCCCTGGGGCCTGTCTAGTAGACCAGAAGTTTCTGTAGGGAAGACTGTGCCCCAGAGCTGCTGGCTTAATACAATGCCTGGCCCTGCTCACTATTCAAGAAATGCTGGTGGGGTGAACAAATGATGTGATGCATTAAACAAAGCTGGTTTTTTTTCTTTTTTTGGTGGTACTGGGATTTGAACTTGCTGGGCAAGCACTCTATCACTTGAGCCATGCCTCGAGGACTTTCAAACTCTTCTTCCAGTAACTGTTTACTGACCTGCTATTAGCATCATTTGGGATAGGCATGGTTATTTTATAGTATCAAACAACTCCAACCTATCAGAAGCTTAAAAGAACAAAGTCTTACTTCTTGTTCCTGTTATAAGTTCATCCCAGGTTGGCAGGGAGACTCATCATTCCAGTGACTCAGGCACCTGGGGTGATGGAGCAACCATCATCTCAGATGTTGTTGGCTAGTGTGCCAGAGGAACAGGCTCCAGAGGGTCTCACAATGGCAATTAAATCTTCCACTTGCAAATGACACATGGCACGTCTCACAGTTCTTTGGTTAGAACTGTCATAGCCATATCTCACTTCAAAGGGGGTTGCAAAGTACAATCCTATCTCGTGTAGCAGACAGGGAGCTGGAGCTACTCGGTGAGCACACTATTAACGACTAGCACATTATTTGAAAGGTGGGTCATGGGGCTCAGTTTAGATAGGTCGGTAGAAATAAAGAACAGTGTAGGACTAGGTGTGGAATTCCAGCAACGTGGGAGGCAGAGGTAGGAGGATTGTGATCTGAGGCCCACCCTGAGCAAAAATAAGATCCTACCTGAAAAATACAGTACACTAAAGCAAAAAGTTCTGAGGGCATGGTTCAAGTAGTAGAGTGGCTGCCTAGCAAGTGTGAGGTCCTGAGTTCAAATCCCAGTACAAAGGGAGAGAGGGGAAGACAGAGAGACAGAGAGAGAGAGAGAGAGAGAGAGAGAGAGAGAGAGAGAGGAGAGAGAGAGAGAAACTATGAAACCTAGATCACACTTTGATTGTACTATGAGCATTTTCCTATGGAGTTCCCTCTTCCTTCATTGGTCTTTCCCTGAGATCTGACCACCAAGAAGTAGACAGCTGAGGACAGCCCAACCAAACAACCAGGGAGGGTAGACTGGCTTCAGAGGGGATGTCAGAGGAAGGAGGGGAGACTGAACTCCCTGTTGATTTGCTGGATCTTTAAATTCTTCCTTAAGACTTAGAGAGCCTTTTTATTTTGTTTTGTTTGTGATGGCCCAGAGTTATTCTGAATCTGTGTTCTCCATGCCCCACAGGGAGATACCATTCATGTGTTTTGACTTTATTTTCCTGCTTGACTCACCAAATACTGTGGCACAAGAGACACTGGATGTCCAAAGAGCTGTCTTTCAAAACAAATGGCATGTATTTTGCTTTTGCGAATGGCTAATCACATTCTATCAAAAGTTAATAGCCTCTTCTTTTGGAAGGATTGAATTTGAAACTAATCAGATGGAAAGAAAGAAGGATTATTTACTGCCACAACACATAAATTTTTTAAGTCATAAAATGTCAGAAATGATACAAATGAAGATTTTGAAATGAATACATCATGAAAATGATGGCTCATTCAAAAATATTAAGGCAATTTGAAAGCAAGTAATTCCCATATCCCTACATATCCTTGGGCCAGAGGGTGGTGGTTTAAGATGAAGGTCCAGGGTTCTCAAGGACTCCCATCATTCAAAGGTTAGCTCTTCCTTGCCTTTCTTCTCTAGTTGTTACTTAAAAGAAATCCTTTTGGTTTCTTTATTCCTTTTTGATTAAAAGAATCCTTCCTGCTGGTTGTTGGTGGCTCATGCTTGTAATCCTATCTACTCAGGAGGCAGAGATCAGGAGGATCATGGTTCGAAGCCAGCCCGGGCAAATAGTTCTGCAAGACCTTGTCTTGAAAAACCCTTCACTAAAATAGGGCTGGTGGAGTGGCTCAAGGTGAAGGCCCCGAATTCAAGCCCCAGTACCACACACAAAAAAAGAATCCTTCCTTTGTTATGCCATTACTGTTTCTTTCCTCTCTTCCTTCCTTCCTTCCTTCCTTTGTTTCTTCCTTCCTTCCTTCCTTCCTCTTCCTCCCTCTCTCCTTTCCTTCCTTCCGGGGTATCACTATGTAGCCCAGACTGGCCTTGAAACTGATCCTTCTGTCTCAGCTTCCCAAATGGTGGAATTACAGATGTGCCCCCAGCTGTTATGTTTTTTTGCTCTTGAGTTTGTTCTGGTTCAACTTCCATTTATATAATGATTTTCTTTTATTTTGATTTATTCCCTGTGTTTATTGCATAATTACTGAGTTTTTAAATACTAATTGATATTGTTCTTCCATATTGTATATCATTTTATTTTATTCCATTTTGAAAGAGCAAAATGCCTTCAGCCCTTCCAACAGTTTTATCTGTTCTCTGCATTAAAACTTTCTTTGATCTAGATATCAGAAGCTGTAGTGCAGAATAGACACTGTCTGATACAGTTAACTTCTTCCATTCAGACTTTATTTTGTCCTTTTAACACACAGACGCGGACTTCTTACTAATGCGATGATAGGCAGTTTGGAAATGATGAGACAAATTTTCTGCCCTTGTGCGGCCTACATATCAGTGGAAAGTCAGACAATAAGGAACATGCTTAGAAAGATAAAGTGACTTTCCTGAGATCTCAAAGCTACAGAATGGCAGAGAACTTGCTCATATTGTGTTTACTGGACTCCAAAGCCTGTGTCTTTCTATAGTGGTCCAGATAATGGAGAAGCAAAGTCTCATTTAATACAGCCTCTTGCAAGATGGTGTCATTATTAACAAGGACACTCAGGCTCAGAGAGCAACTGCAGATAGTTTGGACACTTGTGGTAATTTCCATGAGACAGAGTACTAGCTCCTCAGTTCCTTCCTAAGAGCCATGTTGTAGTTCTGGCAGATTCTGAATGCTGAGCTCCTTCAGCAGCTCAGCAACGCTGCTCTGATGCAGCCCATACAGCAGCCTCCTCATATTTGGGCCGTAACTCATCCCTCCCATTTGCTGCTACAATCCTATTTTTTCTCCCCTTCTGCCCTTCTGACTCTTTTGTTATCAATTCTTTGTATTAAATCTTTCTTTGATTTAGATATCAAAACTTGTCCTAATAGATACTGTCTGATTCAGTTAACTTCCTCCATTCAGACATTACTTTATGTATTTAATTCACAGTCATGGACTTCTTACTAAGGTGATAGGCACTTTGGAAACAATGACAAACAAGACAAGCCCCTGTGAGGTTTTCTACCAGTGAGAAGTCCAACAATAAGAAATAAACAAATATAAGGATGATTTAAGAATATGATAAGTCTGATGTGGTGGTTCATGCCTGTAATCCCAGCATTCTCGAGGCAGGACAACTGCAAATTTGAGGCCAGCTTGGATTATATAGCAAGTCCCTGTCTCCAAAGCCAAAACAAAGCAAAAACAAAAAATATGACCAGTACTATAAAAATTATAAAAATAAAGATGGCAGAAATAATAAGTAATTTTCTTGTGTAAATTAAGGCAGGAGGTAAAGGGAGGTAGCTAGGACTGGTATGGTTGCTCCAAATAATCAAATGCCTTTTAAGCTCAGTACTTCATTTTTTGGTAGTGTGATCCTCTTCCTTGTCATCCAATATGGCACTAGCCCTCCAATTACCACATCTAAGATCTAGGAAGCTGAATGGAGGAAAGGGATTAGTAAGGGGAAATGCCATGTACTCTTGCTTAAAGGAGTTTCTGGGAAGCTACCATGCAATATTTTGATATGATATTGGCCTAAATGCAATCATCCAGCTGCAATATGTTCTATCAACCTATCTAAAACTTGGCTACCATTAAAAAAAAGGGGTGGGAGGAGACTAGATATGGAGATAGAAAGCTGGTAGTCTTTACCACAAGAACTAAACAAGTTGTTGTGATTTCAAGTAACCTGAGTTGTGTTTGTAGACACTTGTTTAGACTGATTCTTTATAATTTTTCTCCACCACCATATAGAAGGTTCTTCATGATAGAGACCTGACCTCCCAGTTGTAGTCCCAATTTGTCCTGCAGTGCTTTAGACATGATTGCTATTAATATGGGTTTGGAAGTCAATATGACATAATTTTAAAGCAACTCAAGTAGCAATTATAGAGCATTGTGTGATCTCAAATTTTACTCACTAGCCCATGAGTTTCTTTAGTCAGTAAATTACTATGTCTATCAATTACATGTTGACATGTAATGTAATTGACTATAAAAAGGTGTTAGCAGTACTCATCCAGGATCTCATGGGTGAAACAAAGAGTGATCAGAGAAAACTTCATTAAGGGAACCTGACTTAGTGAAAAAAGCTTTTTTCCTTACTGACAGGAATCAATGATAATCAGCTTATTGTTATTATTTTTTTTTGTAGGACTGGGGTTTGAATGCAGGGCTCTACCACTTGAGCCACTCCTCCTGCCCCAAATCAGTTTTTATAGTGCTTATTATTTATATCTTCATAGCACCAATAGGATGCTATCCTATTTTTATCATTATTTTACAGATGAAGAAATGAAGGCTCAGAGAGGATCAAGGTAGTCCACTTAGAAAGTGGTAGACATAAAAATATTTTTTAAAGTGATAGAATTGGAACTAGAAACCAGAGTGTATGAAGTCAAACACATCCTTTTTAGCAACAGAATCCTCCTTCCTCCTTTTTTTTTTTTTTTAATTTTTAAGATTTCAGTAAAATTACCGAGTGCCTGTTCTGGAAAGGTCTACAACATCCTTTGATTTCACTCTTAGGTGGCTGGTAAAGTAAGCTAGGAAAATGAGTGTAAATCATTATGCCAAATCTTTTCAACTGCAGAATTCCAATCAATCAATACTGCGGCTATTATCGGCTTCA
This sequence comes from Castor canadensis, assembly GCF_047511655.1. Taxonomy (NCBI): domain Eukaryota; kingdom Metazoa; phylum Chordata; class Mammalia; order Rodentia; family Castoridae; genus Castor; species Castor canadensis. The sequence continues at coordinate 120,246,069 of NC_133392.1, forward strand.
TAAAAGACTATGATGCCCAGCATGCCTCAAGTCCACTCCCGGAAGACTTCGATTCCCAGCATGCCATATTTTGGAACTCCGAGTCCCAGAATGTAACGTTCCTCCTCCTTGGATCGTGGGACCCGTCGAGACTACAGTTCCCAGCATGCAGCGCCGCCATCCCTTGTCTCTGGCGTCCCGATTGACCCTGCTTCGGAGGGATCTTTTGGACCCCAGAGGACGGTTCCTCGGATCACAGACCCCTCTGGCACACTTAAATACGAGACAGTTCTGGCCGGTTGAGCCTATTCCAACGAAGCCGCGATGGGATGGGCTCGCGCCTGTGCCGGGATTTTCTCAGGCAGCCTTTCGGGCAGCCCCGAACGGGTCCTCTCGGGGCCTTCCTGCCTTTGAACGGCGGTGGCGGGCGGGCACACCGTCTCCCGCAGGCCAGAGAGTAGGGGCCGCCATCTCCATGGCCACAGCTATGAGTGGGTCCAGCGCTGGCGGGTCGCGGGACATCCTGTGGCGCGTGAGTGCGGCGCTCTGTGGCACTCGCTGCTTGACTCGGGCTGGGCGGGCGGCTTCTTGCCGCGCGTGCGCGCTGTGGAGGGGGTCCTGTCGCAGGGTAGCGTGGAGAGGGGACCGCCTGTGGTTCTTATTATTGATTGTGGCGGTGTCCTCGGTGGCAGCTGGAAACCGGTGGGGGACAGGAGTCTGAAGTGGAGACTGGCTATCGTGGGAGGGATCACCAGAATGGAAACTGGGGCAGAGCAGGGTTTTATGCAAGGGCAGTTATCCAGTAGGTGCAAAATAACTTGATTCCTTGGAATAAGTGGGAAGGAATGTTCGGCAGTGGAAAAGAGTGGTGTGACTTTAGCCAAGGCTGGGGTGGGAGAGCAGATAAGCAGGGTGGAACGAAGCCTGAGATGTTTGCCACGGAAGCATCTATACTATGGAGGACAAAGAGAAAGAGGAGTAAGATCCCTTTTAGAATATGCTTCTAACGCGGTGTACTGTCATCTCCCCTATCCCAAGCTCAGAACTTTTGGACCTTATTTATTCTTTACCAGCTTTGTGATATTGTCAGTCACTGAGTCCCGTAGATTGTACTTCAGAAATATGACTGCATTTTGTTCCTTTTTCCTTTCCCATTGCTACTGCTTTTGTTCAGACATGACTGCAATTTCTGGCTTGGGCTCTTGTGCACTGCCCTTAACTGCTGTTAAGTGGCCCGTCTGGATCTGGTCTCCTTTAATCCTCTTTCTTCCAATCATGTAACAATAAACACAAAGATGTTTTACCTTCCAGAACAAATCTAATCGTCACTTTCATGCTTAAATCCCCTCAGTATTTCTCCTTGTATTTATTTATCAGTAAATCTTTTGCTTCTTTATGGTAGGCTGTGTCAGTTCAGACAATGCCCAGTAGCTGCCCAGTAAGGGATGCATGTCATGATTCTCATCAGGTGTATACAACCTTTACATATTCATATTATTACCAACTAGACCTAGAGAGACAAGTATTAGTTATTGTAAAATACTGACTTATATGACTAAAGATGATTTCTGCCCCCAACCTTTTTTTTTGCGGTACTGGTGCTTGAACCAGGGTCTACACCTTGAGCCACTCCACCACCCCTTTTTTGTGATGGATTTTTTTTTGAGATAGGATCTTGCGAACTGTTTGCCTAGGCTGGCTTCGAACTGTGATCCTCCTGATCTCCTGCATAGCTAGGATTACAGATGTGAGCCACCAGTGCCAGGCTGTCCCCCATATTAAAGTGTGATATTTGGTGTTGCACTTGATTCTGGATCTAAGGCAAGCTTCAGTTCACTGATATTACAAGGTTTTGTAGGGTGTGAAATGCTATTAATAGTACTAATCACTTGGGTTCCCTGCATGGATTATGATCCAGTTGTAAATATTAGTGATTAACGTTAACGGACTATATGAAGACATAAGATTTGCATAACTGAAATCATTTAACTGACTTCATGATTGAGCAGTTTTGTTTGTTTAATTTTAGGTTCTGGGCTGGAGGATAGTTGCCAGTATTGTTTGGTCAGTGTTGCTTCTGCCCATTTGTACCATGGTATTTATAATCTTCAGCAGCATTGATTTATTTCATCCTATACAGTGGTTGTCAGGTAAGTGATATTTAATTTAGGGAAAACATTTAAAAGTCCTACTTCTCAACATAAAAATTGCATGATGTTTCAGATTATTTTTAATTACTGCCTATATGGACACGTCACAGGATTCACTTTGAGACAAGTTCAAGCATTCCCTGCATAAATCATCTTATTATATAAGATTAGTAAGTCTGTTAGAGACTATGTTGATGACAGGAACAAAAAAATCATTAGAAGACCACAGAAAGCTGGGTGCCTGTGGCTCATACCTGTAAACCTACTTAAGAGGCTGAGATTGGAAGGATTGTGGTTTGAGGCCAGCCCAGGCAACAAGTTTGTGAGACCCCCATCTCCAAAATAGCCAGAGCAAAATGAACTAGAGATGTGGCTTAAGTGGTAGAGTGCCTACTTTGTAAGCACGAAGCCCTGAGTTCAAACTCTAGTCCCACCAAAAAAAAAAACCACACAAATGAAAACTTATTGATAGCTTTATTAATATTGTCTTTTTAAAAAAGAGAACTATTCCTGTTACCATTTAAAATTAGAAAAGAAACTATGATATTTTATTTATGTTTTGGTGGTAATGGGGTTCGAACTCAGGGCCTCACGCTTGGGAGGCAGGTGCTCTACCACTTGAGCCACTCCCCCAGCCCTAAGCTATGACATTTAAAAAAATTTGTCTAAATTAAGAGTATTTCATTTACATACACACACACACACACACACACACACACACACTTTTTTGTTTTGGTGGTAGTGGGTTTTGAACTTACGGTTTCATGCTTGCTAGTCAGATGCTCTACCACTTGAGCCACTCCATCAGCTCTTTTTTGTGTTGGGGTTTTTCAAGAGAGGGTCTCACAAACTATTTGCCTGGGCTGACTTCTAACTGCAATCCTCCTGATCCCTGCCTCCTTAAAAGCTAGGATTACAGGCAAGAGCCACGAGCACCCAGCTCATTTCCATTTCGTGGCTCTTAAGAAAGACAAGAAGAGTGAAAAGGAGAAAAGAATAACTAGGGAAGATGGAGTTAAATGCAAAAATTGATAAAGAAGAAAAAAGTGAGGCAGGCCAAAACGTGTTTTTTTTGGAATCCTTAGAGACAAGTGAAATTACAAAGTTGATTAAAATATAACTTGTTTCATGTCCATTAATAGTAGCTACCAATTATTTCCCATGTACTGTGTGCCAGGCACTATGCTAAATACCTTATGTATATCACCTCTTTCCTGTAACTCTATTTAATAAAAAGATATTGGTCCTATTTTTTAAGTTAGGGAACTGAGATTCAGGTTAAATAATCTGCAGAGACACAGCTAGTTAGTAACAAGGAGGATTCCAGCATTAGTGTCTGAAAGAAAACAAATGCTGCTTTTCTGCAGTGCCACGTGAGAATTTAAAAAACAAAGAGATGAATGTTGCCAGTGTGGGATTTGAACTTTTTAAAGTCTTGCCTAAGGCAAAGAAATAAAAGTGCTCTTGAAATCCTTTCTCCCACCTTTCAACAATACATTTCTTTGGCTTTCATGTGTTTTTAATTTTGTTTTTCCTAAGAAAATGCCAATTTTCAAGGCATTAGAATCTTTACCTTGTGACCTTTGGGGATACTGCTGCTAAAGAATGAGAGTTGTGTTATGTTTTTTGTTGATGTATGTCTGGCATTTCTTTGATAGGTCCTTTAGGACAGATGGAATTGAGCCATAAGCAGTGCAAAGATAATAGGTATTTAATTATGGAGTCTAAGGAAATATTTTTCATTAATTTTGGTTCCTGAATTGTACTTTTAGAAATGATTAGTTTCTTATCTCTAAACCCATTGTTAAATTGGTTTCATTATCGTCTTAGTCTGTTCGCAAACTCATGCCTCATTGTTTTTATTTCTTTTGTTTATATTTTTGGGCATAATATATGCATAGTTTAAACTTTGAATTGGAATATTGATTGTTGAATTACTCTGAACGGTGAAAATGAGTAATTCACAGGGACATCACGATTTTTTTGTTTTTAGTTCAGCTCATTTATATGATTTATGAATTACTGTATTTCCAAACATGTTACTTTGACTGAAGAGAGCTGAAAAATATTGTTTACATTTTAAAAAGAAACTTCGTTGGTATATTATTATCACATGATGAAATATTTGCATGTGGAATATTTTGTCTGATATTAAATCTGGGACATTTAAAAGAAATTCTCAAATAATTTTAAAGTACCCAGAGCTTGGCTGGAGGAGTGGCTCAAGTGGTAAAGTGTCTGCTTAACAAGCACAAGGCCCTGAGTTCAAACATTCAGACTCCATTGCCGCACCCCTCCACCCCCAAAAAAGGAAGTGAGACCCAAGTTAGCACCCTTGCTCTGTCTTGCCATATGATGCTTTCTACCAAGTTGTAAGGCTGCAAGAAGGCCCTCACCAGATGCCAGCACCATGCACTTGGACTTGCCAGCCTCTAGGACTATGGGGGAAAAAAAAAACTACCCCAGAGCCATGTCTAAATAATTCACCCTGGTATCCTTGAGTTGATGTCCCTTTGGACCTTCAGCAGTGTACAATTAAATTCTTGAGGAAAAGTTAAAATTACCATCATGGTTCAAATCCTTTTTTTATTTCTGTGTACTGAATATGACTGGGACGTTGAATAAACTTCACTAATTCATTTCTCTTGTTTTAGATTCTTTCAATGACCTGTACAGTTCCTACGTAGTCTTTTACTTCTTGCTGTTGTCAGTGGTAATAATAATAATAAGCATTTTCAATGTGGAGTTCTATGCAGGTGAGTTTTCAAATGGGAACATTCTCAAAAATCTGAGTTTACTTTACCAAAGGCAGACTCAGTGCATTTTATACAGGAATGAGTATAACATGCCAAGTTCTGTGTTAAATTTTGAAGATGTATGCTTTAAATGTTATACCTTGCAGTTCATCAGTTCATTTTGGGTGCTAGTTTCTCTCTGCCTTTTTTTTGGGGTTTCAGGCTTGCTAGGCAGATGATCTGCTACTTGAGCCACACACACAGTCCCCCAGCACAAATTTCTCTTTTTAAGATATATTTAGATCTTTTATGACAAATAGTCACATGATTCCACTTATATAAAGAATGTAGAAATTCATACAAACAGAAAGTTGAATGGGTTCCCTGGGATGGAGGAAGACGGGATTGTTTAATGGGTAAAGAATTCGAGAAATGGTTGGTAATGATGGTTGCACAACAGGGTAAAAATACTTATGCCACAGAACTGTATACTTCCAGGTTCAAATGGTAAATTTTATTAATGTGTGTTCTGTCACAATAAAAAATAAATTTAGACCTTTCAATAGTTTATAGCTGGTGTAAAAGCTGTGATTTAGCAAATGAATTATAAAAATGTTTGATAGGGCAGGAGATCAAGACCAGGTGATTGTAAGGTTGTTTTTTTTTGTTGTTGTTTTAAATTTACAGGTGCAGTGACTCACACCTGTAATCCCAACTACTTGGGAAGTAGAGACCAGGAGAGTTATGGTTTAGGGTCAGCCTGGGCAAAAAATTATCAAGACCCCATTTCAGCAAATAATGTGGGGGCTCAGGGCATGGCTCACACAGCAAGCACAGGGCTTTGAGTTAAAACCCCAGTACCACCAAAAACCAAGCTGTGTGTGGTGGTGTATGTCCATAATCTGAATCTGTAGGAGGCAGTAGTAGGATTATGGGCTGAGGCCAGCTTGGCAAAAAAAAGCATGGCACCCTGTCTGAAAAATAAGTAAAGCAAAAAGAGGTCTGGGGGCATGGCTCAAGTTATAGAGCATTTTGCCTAGCAAGTGTGAGGCCTTGAGTTCAAGCCCCAGTACTGATAGAGAATGTAATTCTTGGGTTTTCCAAAAAGAATTTAAATATTAGGGTTTTCCTTGGAAGAATCATCTGTTAGATCTCAGTGCTTATTTTTCACTCAGTTTCTTTGCTATCCTTTTTGACTTAAGATTCCTGAGTATGTCACTTCAGACACAAAAGTTTTTTCTGACATTTCCTTTTTTATTTGACTATGATGTCATTCTTTTTAGCTCTTTAATACTTGTAAAATAGGGTGTCCACACTGAGTCCATGATCTTGGGACCATCCTGGTCAACATGATGAGATCCTGTCTCAAAACAAAACAGAACGAAGAAAACATAAACATTCAGTGCTCCAATTTTTGCCTACTTTGTTTATTTTTCACAGATGGATTATATGATGTCAGTTTCGTATGTTTAAATAAAGATAACTAACTGGAAGGCAGGAGCTTTCTTTCAAATTATTGTTCTTTTATGATGCTCAGGTGAGTGCCAAGGTTAGCATTATATCAGCTACCAACAAGTTCTTTTTTTTTTTTTTTTGTGATACTAGGATTTGAACACAGGGCCTTGCTAGGCAGGTGCTCTACCACTTGAGCTACTCTGCCAGTTCTTTTTTGTGTTGAGTGTTTTTGAGATAGGGTCTCACTTTTTGTCTGGGCTGGCTTTGACTCTAGATCCTCCTGATCTCTGCCTCTGGAGTAACTAGGATTAGACGTGAGCTATGGGTACCTGGCCTAAGAAGTTTTAATTTAAAATAAATGAAAAATGTTAATCCTGTTCCCCTGACATTTTATCTCTAGAATTTTTGGTTTTTCTTTTTTTGCATGCTTTCCTTTTTATTCATTCTTTTCTCAAATTTTTAATTTTTTTTTTGGCATTGCTGGGGTTTGAACTCAGGGACTCATGCTTGCTAGGCAGGTGCTCTGCCACTTGAGCCACTGCACCAGCCCTATTTTGGGTTGTGTATTTTCAAGACAGGGTCTTACAAATTACCCACACGGGCTGGCTTCAAACCTTGATCCTCCTGATCTCTGCCTCCTGAGTAGCTAGGATTACAGGCATGAGCCACTGTCACCTGGCTCTCATGTATTTTTAAGTCAGAATTGTTAGCTTTTAATTGAGTTTCTTTTTCCCTTTGTGCAAGGACAAGAGGGACTAGTATAGATCCTCTAATTTTGTGTGCTGCAGTCATAGAACCATAGTTATGTGCTTTCTTTGCAGTTGTGCCTTGTATTCCCTGCTCCAGACTGGCATTGATAGGGAGGATCATTCATCCTCAGCAACTCATGCACTCGTTTGTGCATGCTGTGATGGGAATGGCGACGGCATGGTGCGCAGCAGTGATCACCAAGGGCCAATACAGTTTTCTTGTGGTTGCCTGCCCTGGTACTGAGAGGTAATATTACATTTATTTTTTCTTTCTAAGGAGCCTGTTTAGTTACCAAGCCAAAAGTGACCTATGTAGGTTAATAGTTGATGGATATTTGCTTTCCATACTTCTATAGAAGGCGCTTGGCAAATATTGATGTTTTATGTTTGTGGGATTCAAAAAAAATTTTTTTGGCAGTACTTGAACTCAGGCAGGGTTTGAACTCAGTGCCTCATGCTTGTTAGGCAGGCACTTTATCATTTGAGCTACTCTGCCAGCCCTTTTTTGCGTTGGGCATTCTTGAGATAGGGTCTCACGAACTATTTGCCTACCATACTCCTGATCTCTGCCTTCTGAGTAGCCAGGATTACAGGTGTGAGCCACCGGTACCTGGCTTGAATTCAAAATTTTAAAAACATTTGTACGTGGAAGGTGTTAGGCTAAGTGTTGTTGGATTTATGAGAGTGATTCAGACATGGAATACATGAGAGTTGAGAATAATAGGGAAATTAAGACACGGACTCAGATGGATGTAATAGGAAGAAGGAAGTGAAATGCACAGTACTTCCCTTGGTAGTTCAGAAAGCAGGGAGGATCCACACTTCTTGGAGGAGGAAGCATGTAGGTTAGAGTTGGAAGAAAGGGGTGCTTGGAAAAGATGAATTTAAAGAAGGAATTCAAGGGCTGGTGGAATGATTCAGGTGGTAGAGAATCTACCTAGCAAGCGTGAGGCCCTGAGTTCAAACCCCTGTGCCAAATAAAAAAATAAATGAAGTTATAATTGCTTTCTTTTATAGGGTGTTTTATAATTTTGTAACATATAGTTTTCAAACATATGACATTGATGCAAATACTAAGTTGACATTCTGACTTTAAAAATTAAAAAAGGAGGGGTGAATTTAACTAAGATGTATATTTTTTTTTCATTAACTAAGGTAAATTATAAGCACTTATGTAAATATCACAATGTACCACCAGTATAACAATAATATAATTAAAAATTTTAAAAGGGCTGTGGTAGAGCTCAGTGGTAGAATGCTTGCTTTGCATGTGTGTGGCCCTGTATTCAATCCCTAGCATTACAAAAATAAAATATAAAGTAAAATAAAAATTACTAGAGTAATCTTAAATTCCCATTTTCCACTGACTTTAACACTGCGCTGTTTGAATACTAGATTACCTGGCTTTGTTTTGGTCTTCAGCTACTATTTATGAGGCAGGATCCTCCCCCAACCCCCACCCCAATATGTTTTCTTTAGTGAAGACCATCCTATTTACAAACATTGAATGATAAAGGACATTGGTGAATCCAGGACTTGTGAATAAGAACATCCCAATTGCTTATCTTGGATGAGTCTTAATTCTTTTTGCATGTTTCTATTCAGTGGATATGCAGTGAAGTTCTAGGGAGCAGAAGGCCAAGTAAGCTACAAGTTGACAAAGAGATTAGTGCGCATTATAAATGCACTTACTGATGGTTTCACAGAGTCTTTAGCAAATTAATCTTTTTTTGTTATTTTTAACTCAGGGTCCAAAAACTCACCCTGGAGACTCTCACCCTGTAGGCCCTCACTTGTACTCCTTTGTGAAAAATTGACTCCTACTGAATTATGATGTGTTGGCTTTGTATACCCCAAGATATTTGCTGGATTATAGAGGTGCTCAGGCAACTTTCAAAATTTTGAGTTTGGGTTTTATGTTCACCAAATAGATGAGGTCCTATGCTTACATCTAAAAGATGTAATATAAAGAAGATAAGGGCCAGGCACTGGAAGCTCATTGCTATAATCCTAGCTACTTGGGAGGCTGAGATCAGGAGGATTAGCAAATAGTTTTTGAGACTCCTGTCTCCAAAATAACCAGAGCAAAATGGACTGGAGGTGTGACTCAAGTGATAAGTGTCTGGTTTACAAGTATGAAGCCCTGAGATCAAACCTCAGTCCCACACACACGCAAAAAAAAATTAAATAAATAAAGAAGCTAGGGTGGTAGCTTAGGGCAGTGCCCACATGGAAATCCTCTTGGATTTAACTGAATATTCAGAAGAATCAGGAGTTCCTCTTCAGCAGGCATACTACATGCAGTTTATACAGGGAACAAGTCCCATACCCATTCAGGAGCCGTTTCCTTGCCTGTGATACAACTCAGATATAGGAGTGGAGAACCACATCAGGCAGGTGCAGGGCTCCCTGGCTTAAAGGCCTTGTGCCCCACCTGATCCAGTTTCCTTTGTAGCAACTTTATAGGCATAGCATCCAGGGTCCCTGTGAGGGATGCCTCATAAGAAACAACACAGAATGAAGCCTAAAGTTATGGCATCACTATGAGATGTCATATCAGGGCTCTCCCCTTCTGGTTTCTTTTATTCTAGTTGTGCCATTTTTCACTTCATTCCTCCATTGCATCTCATGGAGATGCAGTTTACCAACTTGTGAGCAGCATTGCTTACTACCATTGTAGACATTCTTGCCCATGTCATATTTTCAGGGGAACAGAACGAGAATCAGGTTCTCATGAATCAGGGAAGAGAGTTTTGTTAATCTTTGCTCATTTTTGCCTAAAATACATCATTTTGTTGGAATTGGGACATTTCTTAAGTGTTTAACTCATTACTTGGTAAATAATAAACCTAAAACAGTGAGATGTGTGCTAGACTGTTGAATTAACAGCTTAACTTTTTCCCTTCAGTTTAGATAGCCCTGTTGCACAAACCTGCTTAAACGAATATCATCTTTTTTTCCTACTGGCTGGAGCATTCATGGGCTATAGCTATAGCCTGCTGTATTTTGTTAACAACATGAACTATCTTCCATTTCCCATCATACAGGTAAGATATCATTTGAGTATTACCTTATGCCAGAATTTGGCAGCATTAAGATTGCCTTGGTGTATGTGCATATAACTGATCTCATCTGATTAAATCAAGATTTGGTCAACAAAACTGAAATCCTCAAAATGCCATTTAGAGAGAAGAGATTTATCTTCATGAGACTTTAGTGTAGTTTTGAGAGCTGTGGCTCCCCTTTCCTGCTGCCACACTCAGAATACTGCTTTGCTCCCCTCTTTCCCTCCCTGTAAGGTAGTAGCACTTGCTGTGACCTAATAGGTTCTGGGGGAGGAGGAGGATGACAACGTTCACGCAATGTACTCTGTATAGCTGCCAGCTTCTTTTTGGACTTAAGAACCTCATGAGCTTGGGGATGTTTACGTAATTTTAGAATGTCAGTTACTGTCTCATATCTTTTTCAGAACAAGGCAAGCTGTGTATCAATAAATAAAATTGTTTTACTTGGTTTGAGTGGTATAGTATAAACTGTCAGGTAGGTTGTAAAAAATCTAATTTGGTAGGAATTATTCCTAGAACTCAGACATCTCTTCTAGCAGGACAGAGGAAGTTTGGTTGAGATGGCTCACTATCACATGAGGGCTGTCCCTGGCCAGTTTCTACTATTCCTGATTGTGCTGTTTCTCACTTTGTTCCTGTTCCGACAGGCTGAGGAACCAGGTCTAGTGGGGATGAAGTGATATGTAAACAGATGGTGTGTCCTGTTGAGAGTATAATCTATAAGAATGGTACCTTAAGGTTCTCCTGGTTTAACTTAAATTGTCACACTCCTGTTGCATCCATGAGAACGATTTGATGAAAATACATGTACTGCAAGGAGATAGAGGTCTTTGAAAATGATCTGGCCCTTACTTCCCTGTAGTCTGTGAGTATAAGAAAAAAAAGTACCTGTTTACAAATTCTTCACAGCCTATGAAGATGAATTAATAGTTGAATGTCAACTTTACAACCTCAAAATTTCACAAGGAGAAAAATTCCTAAATCCTAAACAGAAATATCCATAGCAAGTCAACTTAGATCCAAATGCAATAAAGAATATAGGGAACGAGGAAAAGAAAGCAATTAGAGAAAAATGAGGTACCCCAGAGGACCTGGCTCTCAGCCGAAAGTGATCATCCATTTAATACCACAGATTGAAAATAGAGTGACCCAGTAGCTAACAGCTGATAATGCTAATAAATTATTGTTTCTACCATATAAAGACAATTTTGTATAATTTAGTACTAATTTTAATTGTTTGTTTTGTGACACTAGGGTTTAAACTTGGCCTGTGCTTGCTAGGCAGCCACTGTACCACTTGACCACCACCTCCAGCCCAGCACATTATTTATATTTGGTTGGTTCAGCCTTCTTATTTTGCAGATAGAGAGATGTGACTTGCTCAGGGTTGTACAGAAGGGGAGCACTAGGCCTTGTATCTCCTGATTCCCAGGTTAGTTAGTGCCTTCACTGCCTCCCATTTTTCTGCAAACAATTTAGTGTAAAGGCAGTATGCATTATCTTTAAGATAATAGGCTCTGAGCTGAGTGTCATGGTGCACATTTGTGATGCCAGTACTCAGGAAGCTGAGGCAACAGGATGAGGTTAGCTTTGGCTACACAGCAATGCCATGTCTCAAAAAAAGGAAAACAAAACAGGCATAGTGGTGTACATCTATAATCCCAGCTACTCAGAAGGTGGAAACAGGATGACCCTATCTCAAAAGCAGCAAAAAATAAAAAAACGAAAGGGCTGGTGATGTAACTTAAGTGGTAGAGTGCTTGTGAAGCATGCGTGAGGCCCTGGGTTCAAGCCCTAGTACTACCACCAAAAAAAAAGAAATACTCTAAAGCTAGCCTGCATGGATTCGTATCTCAGATTTTCCTCTTGTTGGCCAGTAACATTGGTTAAGTTATATAACTTTTGTATGCCTTATTTCCTCATCTGTGAGAAGGAGATAATAGTAGAGCCTCCTTCATAAGCTTGTGAATTTAAGTGACTTAAAGCACGTGCTTAGGACTAGTACCTGGTACATGGTAAGTACCCACAGACTGTTGGCTGCTGTGTTACAGTAGTCTCCCCTTATCCGTGGTTTGCTCTCTGCTACTTACCATAGTCAACCACAACCGGAAAGTATTCAATGCAAAATTCCAGAAACAAATGATTCATAACTTTTAAATAACTTGTGTTATAATCTGTTACAATTACTCTATTTCATTATTTTGTATATTACATATATTACATATTACTGGGCCTACTATATTTTTCACAGATATGCATATATAGAAATAAACTTAGTATATATAGGGTACAGTCCTGTTTCACATGTCCATTAGGGTTCTCCCTCACCCCATCAGGGAGGCTGTCTTTCTCTATCTCTATAATCCTTAGTATCAAATGGGGATTGTTAATTTTCTTATTTCTGATCTCATATCAGTGAGATGGTTGTAAAGTGTAAAAATGTTAAATAGTTGTTTTTTTGTCTCTGGAGTAATCTGTGTCTGTGTACAGTTTTTGTTTTGTACTTTGCTGGGGAATGAACCCAGAGCCTCATGCATGCTAGGCAAGTACTGTACCGTGAGCTAACCCTAGCCTCCGTGCTTGCTTTGTAATGATGTGGAGTGGCTGGATGGCTGGGTGTGTTGATGCATACCTATAATCCTAGCACTTTGGAGACTGAGGCAGCAGGATTGAGTTCAAGGCCAGCCTGGGTTCTGGGTTGCATAATGAGACCCTATCTCCAAAAAAAAGGATATGGGATGTGTCATTTGATCTTTTTTTTTCCTATAGCAATACAAGTTCCTGCGCTTTCGGAGATCTTTGATCTTACTAGTTAAACATAGTTGTATGGAGTCACTGTTCCTGGTTAGAAATTTCTGCGTTGTATATTATTTTCTTGGTAAGGATTTTTACTTCTTAATGTAGTATATTTATTAGTTCAGAAAATGTCAGTTACAAAGTTACTCTTTATGGTATTTATGTTTTTTACAGTTACCGGGGTGTGATTAACCCAACTAATTCATTGTTTAAGTTGTTAGAGTATTTGTTTAGTTAATAGAAAATATTGTTATATATACATGTAATGAAATACTATTTAGCCTTTAAAAAGAAAAGAAAATCTTGTCATGTGCTACAATATGCTAACTGAAATAACCCAGTCACAGAAAGACAATATTCCTCTTATGTGTTGTATCTAAAGTAGTCAGACTCTTAGAAGCCCAAAATAGAATTCTATTCTCAGAGGCTGAAGAGAGGGAAGAAGAAGAGCTGCTCTATGATTAAAGTGTTCCACTCAAGCAAGATGGAAAAGTTCTGGATAAGCCTGGGCATAGTGGTACATATGTGTAATCTCAGCACTTGGGAAGCCAAGTCAGAAGGATCATGATTTCAAGACCAGCCTGGGCTACATAGTGAGATGTTGTCTCAAAAAACCCCAACAAGGCCAGGCATAGTGATGCATACCTGTAATCCCAATTACTCAAGAGGCAGAGATTGGGAAGATTACTGTTTGGAGTCAGCTTGGCCAAAAAAGTTAGTGAGATTCCATTTTAACGAGCAAGCCAGGAATGGTAGTTCATGTCTGTAATCCCAGATATGTGGCAGATATAGGTAGGAGGATTGAGGTCCAACGTCAGCACCTGGCCAAGAGTATGAGACCCTATCTGAAAAATAACTGAAGCAAAAGAAGGTTCAGGTATGGCTCAAATGGGAGCTTGCCTGCCTAGCAAGTATGAGGTCCTGGGTTCAAACTCCAGTACTACTAAAACAAAGTTCTAGAGATCAGTTTTACAACAGTGTATGTAGATAGCATTACTATACTGCACACTTAAACATGGTAACCATGTTTTTTTGCCACAAATTTTAAAAAATGTATTCTTTTAGAAACAAAATATTGTGTGCTTTTTGGTCACACAAAATAACATATTCTTTTTTAATAAGTTTGTAACTTAACATGATAATATCCTGTTCAGTAAGGAAACCTTAAGGAATTCACATGAATTTTATGCATAAAGTGCAACTCTTATTTATTACTAAATAGCATGTTGAAAACCTTAATCTCATCAATACATAATAATGTAAGCAAAATCCAACAATCAACCCTACTGTTTTCAGACTAGAACGTCTTGTGATCCTGTTTTTTCCATAGATATAATTTTATAAGATTTTTCTCACTGTGTCTATGCCATCCAATTGTTTACTTTTTTTCACTCATAGATTATAAATCCACTTTTCTATATAGCTGTTACAATCTTCCTCATAGATCAGCTACTTTAGCTCTTCTCCTGGGGTCCTACATGTGGGCCAGCACAGTAGTTGTATGAGGCTTCTCACGATCAGCTCCTTTCATAACTCTTCTATATTCAATTCAGATTTTATTTTCAGCCTTCTCACTTTTCTTTGCTGCATTTGATCTTTTTTGGCTAGTTTCCTTTTTCCCCTATTCTAACCCTACTCACTTTTGTAATATGTCTTATGGATTTATCATGTGAGACAAGAAGTCACCACAGTTATATGCTTTGCTATGTGTGTCTGAGCTAAAGAACAAATGTGACAGATCACCTGTAGACCTTGAGACATGTGATGCTATTGGTTGCAGATCATGGTGTGCATCTGTTCTCTACATAACGATTTTTTTCCCCCAGTACTGGGGCTTGAACTCAAGGCCTACACCTCGAGCCACTCCATCAACCCTTTGCTCAAGTTGGCTTTGATCTGTAATCCTCCTGATCTCTGCCTCCTGAGTAGCTAGGATTACAGGCGTGAGCCACCAGCACCCAGCTGTTTCCTACATAGTGATTTATATACCACAAAGCTAGAAGTACTGTATGTAATCCATCATAGTTAACATACTATGGTAACTAGAATTTGAACTGTTGTTGAGGGACTTACTGTTTTTGTGTCTGTCTGTCTGCTTCCCCCCACCACACACACTTATTGGGGTTTGAACCCAAGGTTCAGTGCTAGGCAAGTGCTCTACCACTGAGCTACATCCCCAGCCCAGACTGGTATTTTTAAAATGAACCATGATGACTAAAAATATATATGTCATAACTGTATAGTATAATCATATGCAACTTAGAAATTATTTTGGAAATTTACAAAGCATGTGGGAGTAAACTAGAATGATACACCTCATTAAAAATTATTCCCTTCTCCTATCCATTCCTCGTCAAACAGTCTAGCATTTTGCTTTGAGGTCTTGGTGTCTACTATGACCTCATAGTCTAAACCATTATTGGAATTTATTTTATTAACTTTTTATATTTATAGCTTGATATTTGTTCTCCTCAGGCCATATACCCAAAGCTTGGATTAGCACTGCTATGGACCTTCACATAGATGAGTAAGTGATTCTTTGAAAGTCTAATTTTAACTCTGTTTCCATCCTTTTAAATGTTTGTTACTTTCCAGATGCTTTGTTTATATTTAGCCTTTAATTTTTTTTTACAGTACTTGTGTTTCAGCTCAGGACTTATGCGTGCTAGACTGATGCTCTACCACTTGAACCTCACTTTCAGCCCAATATATATGTATTTAAACCGAAATAAGAAGTAAAACTAGAAAAATAAGAACAGACCTAGAAAGGCAGGCAGTCAGTTTAACAAGAGGGCACCTACCCCTTCCCATTTACTGTTAGGCTGGAAAACCTCTGTGCTGCTGTGCCCATGAGTACTCTTCAGCTACTCATGGGATCAAACTAAGGCTAATGTACCCTGAGACCATTTCCTTCTAGCTTCTTCATCCAAGTCATCCTGTGGTATACTGCTATCCTCATCTATTTAACACTCGGATATTGTATACCATGTATAATTGGGTTTATCCTCTTTTACTTTAGGTGATAATTTCAATATTTATTTGATAGTTAAATCCTTAATAAATCATTAAAAGTTCTCCTGAGAGAGACAGGTTTCATTTACTTTTAAATAAGCATAGTTTCCATAGTTAAGATTTCAAAGATCTATTAAAAAAAAAGTACATGGTGAGCTGGGCACTGGTTGCTCATGTCTGTAATCTTAGCTGTTTGGGCTGACCTCGATCAGGAAGATCATGGTTCAAGGCCAGCCCAGGCAAATAGTTCAGGAGACCCTATCTCCAAAATAACTAGAGCAAATGGACTGGGAGTGTAGGTCTTTGACAGTGAAAAAGTGTCCTTGTGCCTCTCTCTAGTCACCCTGTTCTTATTTCCAGAAGTAAACAATAGTATCTAATATTTGTTGTTCAATAAACTTTTTTTGCAGCACTGAGGCTTGAACTCAGGGCTTTATTCTTGTTGGGCATGTGTTCTATAACTTGAGCCACTCTGCCAGCCCTTTTATGTGAAGGGCTTTTTTTTTTTTTGAGATTGGGTCTCAGAACTATTTGCCTGGGAATGGCTTCAAACAGAACTGTTTTCCTGGGCTGGCTTCAAACCACAATCCTCCTGATCTCTGCCTCCTGAGTAGTTAGGATTACAGGCATGAACCACTGGCACCCGGCTAGATAAGCTTTTATACAAAATAAAGGTGGTCTTTTTCAGTTGTGTGGTTCATGCCTCTTTTTGATTTTTTTTCCTCTTTCAACAATCATTCGTTCTAATCGTTTCTTAAATTGTTTAAAAAGTAGAGATAATTGTTTAGTAGCATGTGCTTTGAAACTGCATAAGATACACAAATAAAACTGAAATGGTCCAGGAGAGGTCCTAGTCATTTTTTGTTGTTGTTGCTGTTGTTTTATTTGTTTTGAGACATGGTTTCACTATGTAGCCCAGGCTGGCCTTGAACTCGCAATCTTCCTGCCTTTCTCTCCCCAGTGCTGGGATTGCAGGTGTGTGCCACCATACCCAGCTCCTTGGTTATGTTTAATAATTTCAGTGGTAAACTTTCACCTCGCCTAAGAAATTAAGCTCATAGGCTTGGCTCATTCTTCCTCTACAGTGAATGGCAGTGAAGAGTTGGAGCACAACAAACAGTTGGCCCAGTTTTGGCCTGTGCTTCACCAATGGCTCCCTTAGGTACTTCCTAAGAAAGTATATATGGAAAGACCTCTATAAGAATATAAAAGGAGAGGTGTCTATGAAGATTATTATTTAGAAGTAGGACTTATTGCTCAATGTGGAGTTCCAAGCCTGTTAAGTATTTAGATCATATATCCCCATGGGATTAAATAGTACTTTCTGCTTTCATA
The DNA here is from genome assembly GCF_047511655.1 of Castor canadensis. NCBI lineage: Eukaryota > Metazoa > Chordata > Mammalia > Rodentia > Castoridae > Castor > Castor canadensis. The sequence continues at coordinate 120,263,345 of NC_133392.1, forward strand.
GGCAGTTTCACAGGCATCTTGACACAGTAAGTGGCCTCTTGAACCTTTCATTACTCTACCACGTCTGGCTATGTGGTGTCTTCCTTCTGATGACTTGGTATATCTCGTGGATGCTCTTCAAGATCTATGCCACAGAGGTCAGTATTGAGATTTGTGTTCACACTTTTGTGCTTTAGAATACACAAATTGAGTTTTAGTAAAGCACTGATCAGTCTGCTATGTCTAAAGCCATTTCAGTAATCTGGGTTTTGGTCTCTCTTCTGTGACTATTAATATATCATCTCTTAATTTATTTTTAAATTTTGTGTTATTTTATGTGTGTGTGTCTGTGTATGTATATATATATACATATATACATAATACATATATATAATTTTTTTGCTTTTCTTGAGACAAGAGTCTCCCTATGTAGCCCAGACTAGCCTCAAACTCCCGATTCTCCTGCCTCAGCCTCCCAGTGTGTGCAGCACTGCCCCTATTAGGGGCATGTCATTTGTAGCCGTCATTTGCTGTATTTTTTCTGATAAACAATGTTTATGTTCACTTGATATTTAGGAATCAATCTGAATGGTACATTCATATTCATTATTTAGAGTCTAGTGCTCTTCTTGAGGCTTTTATTTCTCTATTAAATATATACTAGATGGCCCTGAATTTTAAGTTAGCTATATATGCTATTGACATAAATAGTATTAAAATATTTGAATATATAGTAATAAGGTATTTGTTTTCAAAGGAAAGTTTTGAAATTTATTCTGAAAATTGAGGTGATCATCTGAATAATTCCTACAAAAATCTTTTTAAGTCAAGAATTACATTAGTTTTATCATTCAAGCATTTGGCTTAGAAAATACATGTTTCTGTTTCATTTTACTATCTCTGGTTTTGAAGAATTCTTCACAATATTTTGTTTCTGAAATTTTTCTTTTTTTTTTTGGCGGTACTGGGGTTTGAACTCAGGGCCTTGTGTTTGCTAGGCAAGTGCTCTACCACTTGAGCCACTCCTCCAGAGTTAGAGTAGGTTAGAATCTAATGAAATTGAGACAGTAACTTTTGTTTGTTTGTTCCGTTTGTTTTTTCGAGACAGAGTCTTGCTATACCCCAGGCTGGCCTGAAATTCGCTACGTAGTCTAGGTTGGCCTTGAATTCATGATACCCCTGTCTCTGCCTCCTGAGTGCTGGGCTACCATGCCTGGCTGGGACAGTATAATTTTTAAAAATGGAGTATTTGGTTCATGTAACTTTAACCTGTTTTTGCAAGAAACACTGTAGATATTAATTTGGCTGTGTTGTCTCTTTTTATAATTTCAATTAGTGCTCATTTATTGAATAGAACAAGGTCATGAAAATAATCATTTTTATGTGCTTTGTATTTGTTTACATTTGTTAGGCTCATGTGTTCCCTGTTCAACCACCATTTGCAGAAGAATCAGATGAATGCCTACCGAAAGTTTTAAACAGCAATCCCCCCCTCATCATAAAGGTATGTGGTTTCTATCTTTACTCAGTCACCTCTAACTTACCTTATAGACGACTTACTATTTAGCATACTTAGGTGTTTAAATATGTTTTTTCAGGGCCTAGAGTATTCTAGTACTGGTATTATAAAAAATCACCTACTTGCTAGTGCTATTTATTTTTTCAGTTTTCATTTCAAGTGACTAAAGTGCGAGTATAAAGTGCACTGCATATGTGCAAACTAGCTAAATTTTCTTTGTTTTGAAATGGGATCTCATCCAGGATGGCCTTGAACATCGAGGTTGAAGTAATCTTCCTGCCTTAGCCTCCTGAGTAGATGAGGCTATGGTCATCCACCTCCACATCCAGCTAAGCTACCTCCACATCCAGCTAAGCTATCTAATTCTGTATTCAGAAAAGGTATACAAGTATTTCCAATCATGAAATACAGTGATATCCAACTAAATGCATTCGTTTTTCACAAACAGTTCATGGTACCAAAGCATGTGCTACCATGTCTGGCTTTCATAGTGCTTTAACAAGAAAAGAAAATGGTTGGAACCCAGAGTTTGGGTCATAGTATGGAGAAGTTTTAAAGAAGTAAGAAAATGAACTACTGAGGCTCTGATTACCTTTAAATATCAATTATGACTAATTTGTTAAATAAACAATATCAGTTACTCATTTGATTACTCACCAAATCTTTAGTGGGCAGGTGTTAGTCACTACTAGTTGCTTTGGGATAGAATGATGAGTAAGACATAGTACAGCCTAGTGGAAAAGGCAGACACACAACATAATTAAAATTTATTTTGGCCACTGTGGTAGGATCATTTATTCTGCTTGAGACCAACTAAAGAGGACTTCACAGAAGGAGTGGTATTTTGTCATGAGACTTTTTTTTTTGTCTTTTTCTGTGGGTTTGAACTCAGGGACTTTCATGCTTGCTAGGTGGGCACTCTATCACTTGAGCCACTCCACCAGCCCTAAGGAGTGGTATTTTGAAGAATCTTTAAAGAGGTTTGCCAGGGGAGAAGAACATAGGTTTGTAGGTAAAAAAGCAACAGATGAGTGTCTGCTGTGTGTTAGGCACTGCTTTTGGATGTGATAGCAAGCAAGAGGTTGTGTCCCTATCCTGTGGGCCTTACAGTTTTGTGGGTGGAACCAGATGAAGCAGTAAATAGACATTTACAGACATGTTAGGTGCCACTATGGAGAGCTATGTCAGTGTATGTTTGCATGAGGGAGCTGAGGAAAGTTCCAGGAGGAAGGTGATGTTTAAGTCTCTCACTGTACAGGTAGGAAAGAACACAAAGAGTTCTGTAGTACCTTATATGTAGCTGGAGCCTACAGCGAGTAGGGAGGGTAGAGGCAGAAAGTTCTGAAAATACAGAAAAGAAGGTTATAGTCCTGAAATGTTACTTATTTCATGAAAAAATCATCTCTTTTTTCCCTTCAGATATATAATGAGCCCAGTTCATAAGTAAGGTTTATGTAGAAGTTAAAAAATAAATAATGTGTATTTTTTTTCCTTTTAGTATTTAGCCTTGCAGGACTTGATGCTGCTTTCTCAATATTCTCCTTCTCGAAGACAAGAAGTTTTTAGCCTCAGCCAACCAGGTATTGCTAAAAGTAATAGACTTGATCAGGCGTTATATGCAGAATGTCCTTCACTCACAGTTTTTGGGGAGAGAGATGTAAGTAGTAAAATATTACATCAAGGAGTCCCTTAAATAAAGTATGGACCTAAATCTTATGCAACTTAAGTGTTTGCATGGCTGAGGGTAGAATGTATATCATTAGAAAAAGTATTTTCTTCCTAAATATCTTAACCTGAAGGAAATATGCAGTAGGTTTCAGAGCAGAAAAGTATCATTTAAGAATCTTTGGCATTTTAATGCTAGAAGAGTCTTAAAACTAGGTTTTTATCTTCCTAATTAGCACTTTCATTATTTTGCCAAACTTGCCAAATTCCCAGGTTGTAAAAAGACTTTCTACAAATTGAAATCCAGTTTTATAAAAAATAATTAATTGGAGCTACTTTTAATCATGTGAGAAATCCTGAGTCAATATTGTAGAAAATTAACAATACTTTCCTATCAGGCTTGGGTTAACTTAGCAATTCTCTTGTATATTATTTTTCCAGATATTCAAGTAAACTGTGACAAGTTGGCATATGCTCTGCCAAAGTACTTGCATTCTAGGACATACTAAAATCTAACTGGAATATTACACAGTTCCTAATGGTACTGAATTAGCATACAAAGTATCTTAAAGTCTACCAAATGGAAAATTTGTGTGTGTTTGTTGGCAAGTGTTATTTCTCTTAACATTGTAAACGAGTGTTTGAGGTGGTATCTAAGTGAAGGAGAATGATTAGTCTCATAAGATGGGGAAAATTTTCAGTAGGCTTTTCAGCACATAACAGAGAATGCTTGATTTTTACATTATTACTCTAGGAGACAAAGGTCTTAGAAAATCAGAAGAAGTCAGAAAATTTTTAAGAGTTGGCATACTAGTTTATGTTAAATAATAAGATAAGCAGATAAATAAACTCTGAAAGTATACAATATATCATTTTCAAATAATGAATCATTCCTAGTGATAGATTAGCAAATACTGGTTCTTATACACAGTCACCTCCCTAATCTGTGGGATTTGTTTGAAGACCCCAGTGGATGTTTTTTCTAATACGTGCATACCTATGATAAAGTTTGTACATTAAGCACGTGAAAGATTAACAATAGTAAGAAGAAAATAGAACAATTATAACAATATACTGTAATAAAATTGACAGTATCACTAATGTTGTGCCTTAGGGCCATTATTTATTTTACTTATAAAATAAGGGATATTTGAAGAAGCTCTCCGATACCATGATACTCAGTTTCATCATTGAGATGACTGGAAAGTGTCTAGTGGGTGGGTAGTGTATACAGTGTGAATACACTTGGTGAAGAGATGACTCACATCCTGGGAGATCAGTTAGCATGGAATGGGAGTATGCTACTCAGGACAACCACGATTTAAAACTTTTGGATTGTTTATTTCTGAGATTTTCCATTTGATATTTTTGGATCAACATGGTTGACTGCAGGTAACTGGAGTTTCTGTGGAAAACGGAACTGTGGATAAGGAAGGACTACTGTAAATGAAAATGTAAGGAATCCTGGTGGATCAGACATGACAGATGTGTCTGGGCTCTATCTCCTTGGACATCCTAATTTTTGGTGTTTTTAGTTCATTTTTTCACAGGTTTAGCCGTCTTATATTCCTAGTGGTGTAACCCAGGTCCTTCTGACTCAAACCATGCCCTACTGCATGGCTTTATTTTAATAATCAACTTGGGAGCTTTTTAATGTAAAATAGTTTTTGTTTATAGACTTTTGAGTAAATTGATTCATCCACAAGTTTACTAAATTGCTGTGTATTAGGTGAAGAGTATCCATAGTAGATTAACTGAAAAAAGAAGACCACAATGAAAATGATGCAAAGTGCTACATTAGTAACATTTCTTATCCATTCCCCCACCTACTTTGAGAGAATGTAAGATTGTTTACATTTTAAAAACTATTGTTTGGTTCTCCTAGGTGGACATCCCCATAATTGGGCTGCCATTGCCAGAGAGTGCTTAAATCTTTTAAATGATATGACTCAGAAACTGGTTCTCTACCAAGAAGCTGCTGCTACAAATGGGAGACTGTCTTCATCATACCCAGTGGAACCTAAGAAATTGAATTCTCTAGGTAACTCCTAGTACTTCTAAGGACAGGAAAAACATTATCTTTTTTTTTAATGGTGTGGGGGGGTGGTGTTGTACTGAGGTTTGAACTCAGATTTGTGCTTGCTAAGTAGGTACTCTATCACTTGAGCCATGCCTTTGGCACCTGCATCTTATTTCTTGAGAAAGATGACAGTAATTAATCTAAGATTACTTAGATTATATGAGTACAATGTATACTTTTAGACAAGATCCAACACATGGGATTAAATCAAGAAGACCTGGGTATTATGGTAGATTGAAAAAATAAACTGGCTATGTTGGTTCACACTACTAATCAACAAAGCAGAGAGAATGAAGCAGGAGGATCATGAGTTCAAGGCCAGCCTGAGTTACACTTTGGGTCAGACATGGTGGTACATGCCTATAGTTCCAGCTGTGTGGGAAGCAGAGATGGAAGGGTTGGGGTTTGAGGCCAGTGTGGTGAAAAAGACTCTTAAAACAGAAAAAAAGGTCATAATTTGGGGGGTATGATTCAAGTAGTAGAGCACCCGCCAAGCAAGCGTGAGGCCCTGAATTCAAAACCTGGCACTGGGGAAAAAAAAAAAAACCTGAACAAAGCAAAATAACCCTAAAAAGTAAGGCAGGCTTGTGGTACACATATGTGATCCCAGTACATGAAAGGTGTAGGTAGGAGGATATGATCACAGGCTAACCCTGAGCAAAAAATACCCTACCCTATAAACTAAAGCAAAAAGGGCTAGGGGAATGGTTAGAATGAGTCAAACCTCAGTAATGCTAAAAAAAAAGAAAATTAAGTCCAAAACATGAAGTTATTATACACCAAAAATATATGAATTTTTCATTTGCCAGTTAATAAGTGTTTTTCATTAAATTCAGTGTGGCAGTGTCATTTAAAAGACTGACAAAATGGTGGTCATCAAATAAAAAGACGTCAGTACAAGGTCAGGTGAATCTTCGTAGATAATACTGGATGCTGTTCTGGGTGCAGTATCCCAGAGACAAAAAGTTGCTGGTCCAGGGTAAAGCAGCAAAAGTGATTGAGTGATTTTGAAGGAGCATCACTCTCATTGTTTCAAGGTAGCAGAGTGTGTTAGTACCCCTTCCATTTGAAAGATAAAAGCTGAGAGGAAAATGTACAGGTGGAAGAACCTGTGCTGTGCACCACATCCCTTAGATAGAAGTTGCCAATGAGTGTAAGACTGATAAAAGAATTTAATGTTCAGATGTCTTTGGAACCAGACGTTAATGAAGGTGAGTGAAACTGGTGAGGATGTGGTAAACCTGAGAGTGCAAGCTTCATCCTAAAGGGATTCTCTGAATCAATGGCACTCTGTTCTCAGGGCGGAATTTGGACCCAGTATCTGAACTTTTAGTCTTTTTTTTTTCTTTTTTCTTTTTTGGTGTACTTGGGTCTGAACTCAAGGCCTCAGGCTTGCCAGGCAGGCACTCTACCACTTGAACCATGCTCCCCACCCACAGCTGTTTTTGCTCTAGCTGTTTCTGAGATAGGGTCTCACTTTTGCCTGGGACTGGCCTCAGACCCAGATCCTCCTACCTACATGTCCTGCATAGCTAGGATTACAAGCATGCACCACCACACTGGCTTGTTCTTTGAGATAGGGTCTTGCTTAAGTTTTTGCCTAAGCTGACCATAAACTGCAATCCTTCTATCTCTGCCTTCCAAGTAGCTGGTATGAAAATTTGCTACTTTGCATGTCTGATTTCTTATGCAGAAGGTAGAATCCTTGAGTAGTTTGTATGTTTTTGTGATTTGTAGTATAGTGTCAGGAAAAATTCCTTTGTTTTTGTACAATAGACTCAATAACTAAATTGGTAGTTATAAGATGTTTTGTTTTGTAGTGCTGGGGATTGAACTCAGGGTCTCATGCATGCTAGGCAAGCACAGTACCACTGAGCTACATCCCCAGGCCAATCTAAGATGATTTTTTTTTTTTTAAAGAAAGTATTTACAAATAAAATTAATATCCTGGGAAAATTAGTCTTTAGTGTGACTTTTGGAGAAAATGGGAAAAGGTTAGTAGATTTCCTACACATTTTCACAATAGAAAAGTAATAGTGTAGGAATATGTAGTAAAAGTTGATAGATGATTCTTTTTCTTTTGCATTTTTAAAGTTATTGTATTGGGGCTACATTGTGACATTTACAAAGGCTCTTACAGTACATCATAGTTGAATTCATCCCCTCCATCATTCACCTTTAAAAGTTGATAAATTCTAGTGCAGAATTTAAAGTTGTCATTTAAAAATAAGATGTGAATTGATTAGTTCATTCAAAATAGCTTAGGGTTGGGGCATAGCTAATGATAAAGCACCTGCATAGCAAGCACAAGGCCCTGAGTTCAAGTCCCATCTCTCCCTCCCCAAGAGTGAGAGTTACAAAATTTGAAACTTCTGTGTTAGCCTCCTTGGCTCAGGCTGCCTTCTTTTACAGAAGAAACTGCTCTTCAGACACCAAAATCTAGCCATATGCCTCGGCCTTCAATGCCACCATTAGCTAAAACGACACTGTTGTCTTCAAAGTTACCTACACCTGGTGTTTCAAGTCCCTTTGGGACTCCGTTTGGCTCTAGTGTGGTGAATCGGATGGCGGGAATTTTTGATGTAAACACCTGCTATGGATCACCACAAAGTCCTCAGCTTTTAAGAAGAGGGCCAAGATTATGGACTTCTGCTTCTGGTGAGGACTATGTATTTTCTAAAGCTTTAAATCTCATAGTTGAAAAAAAACAGACAGCTGAAGTTCTCACCTTATTATTGTTTTTGTGTGTGTGTTTGTGTGTGTATGTGTGTGTGTGTATCTGTGTGTTTTTTTTTTTTCAACTAGATCAGCAAATGTCTGAATTTTCTAATCCATCTCCACGCACCTCTGTTAGTGCTGAGGGTAAGACAGTGCGACAGCCCAATGTGATTTACTCATGGATTCAGAATAAGCGTGAACAGGTAGGATGATATGGTTACAGGATTTATATTTACATGTAACATTAAGAGCATTAAGGATCTCACATGAGTAAGTCATCAGGAATAACAGAAATTTTTCTTTTTGACACTTCATGTTTTAAGTTGGCCCATATGAAATTGTCAGTATTTGACTGACATAGAGTTATACAAATTGCAGTTTCATATGACTTAACCTGATACATTGCCTTCCATCTGTGAATTCTTTTTTTTGTGGTACTGGGCTTGAACGCAGGGCCTTTACCTTGAGTCACTCCACCAGCTCTTTTTGTGATGGGTTTCACAAACTATTTGCCCAGGCTGGCTTCGAACTGTGGTCCTTCTGATCTCTGCCTCCTGAATATGTAGGATTAAAGGCGTGAGCCACCGGTGCCCAGCCCATCTGTGAATTCTTTTACTTACGACATAATTGAAGGGCTGGGTGTGTGGCTCAAGTGCTAGAGCTCTGAGTTCAAGCCTCAGTATCACCAAAAAAATATAGTTGAGTTCTTCATATATTCAAGGTATCACTTTAGGCACTGGTAAAATAGCAAACATAACAAAGCCCTTGCCCATGTAATGTTTACATCCTACTGAGGGGAAATAGATGAGCAAGCAAATATATTATACTGTATTTCTTTGGAATAGAGAATGCCTTTAATTGGAATAATGGAAGCCATTTTAGTCACTATTAAGAACAAAAATTGTCTTAAACTACGGCATAGTATTAACTTTAAGATGCATCCTGATAATAGATCATGTTCAAGACACAAAAAGTATGCTCAAATGGGAAGAAATTTGATGTCTTAAAACTCTACATAGAAAAACAGAGCATGAGGGAAAAGTACTTAAGGGAGAGAGTACCATTTTGCATGGACTGATCAGGGAAGTCTCATTGAAAAGGTGACGCTCTGTCAGAGACTTAAAGGGAGGGCAGAGAGTAGGAAAGAGATAATCTCAGGAGAGATTGTACTTGGTGTATGTAAGCAACAGTATGGATGACAGTGCAGTTGGAGCAGGGTGAGTGAGTTGGGTGATGGGGTCAGAGAGGTGGCAGGTAACTGGGGTGTATTGGGCCATTAGCTAGTGTAAAGACTAGCCTTTTCTCCTGAAATGGAAAGCCATTGTGTGGTTTTGCCCATAAGCATGATATAACTTATATTTTAAAAGAGCTGCTGCAGTAGCTGGGTTGAGACTAAGCTTTTGGAGTCTAGATTCTCAGTCCTAGGCAGGACTAGAAGCACAGAGACAGTGTTAAAGCTGCTGCAGAAATCTAGTTGGAATGCTGAGTCTGGATCAGAAGGGTTGTGATGGCAGCCGCAAGATGCAGTCAAGGTCTTGACATGTTTTTAGGTAGATTTAACAGGATGCCACTGTAACAATTATAATTTGCTTGCAGTAAATAGGAGAAAGAGTCCCAGATGCTGACTCTAAGGCTTTTGGCCTAAGGAGCTGGAATGGTATAGTTGCAATTTATTAAGGCAATTTACTAATGGTGCTAAGAAGGAGATTTGGTAGAGGTGAGGTAGGGAACTTAGGAGTTTGATTTTGTACATGACAACTTTGAGATGCCTATTAGACAACCAAGTGAAAATACCTAGTAAGAAATTAGGTATACATCTGGAGTGTAGGGAGGAAATTCTGGGCTAAAACTGTACATTTGGAAGTCATCAGAGAATAAATTATATTTATAATAACAAGATTCAGTGCAAACTCTTGAGTGTAGCTACAAAAGAAATGAGTCCCAAGGACTAGGTCCTCTAATGACTAAAGGTATAGGAGATGAGGAGGAATAGTAGAGGACACTGAGGAGTGGCCACAGAGGTGAGTGGAGAACCCAGAAAAGAGTGTCCAAGAGGAGAAGGAAGAAGTGTCACATGCAGCTGATAGGTAGCATGAGATGAGAGCTAACAATTACAGTGCAGCTAGGAACATGGAGGACACTGAGTCCTTGAAAAGAGCTGTTGGGTTGAGTAGGGCAGAGGAAAGCCTAATTGGTGTAGGTCAGAAGGAACTGGTAGAGTAATTAGAGACCACCAGGAAAGTTTTGCTGTAAGTGGGACAGAGGAATTGGGCAGTTGCTGTGGAGGGGGAGTATAGGAGTCAAGGAATATAAGGACTCTTATTTTTTTTCTTTCTTTTTTTTATTATTATTGTACTGGGGGTACATTGTGACATTTACGAAAGTTCTTATATCATAGTTGAATTCACCCCCTCCATCATTCTCCTTTAATCCCCTCCCCCATTCCTTGAACAGTTTCAGTAGTTATCATTTTTCCATTTTCATGCATGATAACATAATATTTCTACCCTATTCAACCTCTTACACCCTTAGAATCTTTTTTTTTTTTTTTTAGATGGGAGAAATTATAAACGTTTGCTGATAGAACAATCAGATTAGTAGTGAGAAAATAAGTCAAGACATATTGTAAACTTTAGGATCCCATATGGCCCCATTTGCTGTTAAGTGTTGCCATGTCACTTTCTGTGCAACTAGATATGCTCTGCCTGCTACATCCCTCTGACTAACCATGTTGCTTTGAGTGAGAGTGTGGTCAAAGAGAATTCACTTTCAAGTCAGTTACTTGATAACTAAGAAGATGTCAGCTAGTGGAAAACCACCTTTGTGCCTTTTGTTTTTTTCCCCCATAGGGGACACATACTTTTTTTTTTTTTTTTTTTTGGTATTAAGGGGTAAATGGCTGGAGAGTAGAGAATTAAAAAATAATAATATGGTCTTAGAAAATACCACTAGAACCATTTAAAGTCCTTCTGTCATGGTAGGTCTCTTGTTAAATGTGTACACATGGGAGCACGGTACAATTTAGGTTAGATGGCTCATCTTGGTTGTCCAATTTATAGTAAAAAGGTGTCTGCTTCCATAGTTTATTATAAATATTAATTGTTCTTTGCAAGATGTGGGTGTTTTCCCCAAAAAACTAGATAGCATTTGTTGCCCTCAACGCAGAGAAACTAAAGCAGATACTTTAAAGCAACTGAGGCCAATAGGAGAAGGGGACCAGGAACTAGAGAAAAGGTTAGATCAAGAAGAATTAACCTAGAAGGTAACACACACGCACAGGAAATCAATGCGAGTCAACTCCCTGTATAACTATCCTTATCTCAACTAGCAAAAACCCTTGTTCCTTCCTATTATTGCTTATACTCTCTCTTTAACAAAATTAGCGATAAGGGCAAAATAGTTTCTGCTGGTAGTGAGGGGTTGGGGGGTAAGAGAGGGAGCGAGGGGGTAAGGGAGGGGGCAAGGGGAAGGGGGGAGAAATGACCCAAACATTGTATGCACATATGAATAAAAAAAAAAAAAAGATGTGAGGTGTTTCCATTTTAAGTATACATCAGGAAGAACCTGGAAATATGTAATATATTTGAATAGAATTAATAATGCAAACGTGTTAATTTTCACTTTTCTCTAATTCAGACTAAGAATTTCTTGTCAAAACGGGTGCTGATAATGTACTTTTTCAGTAAGGTAAGAATATAAACTTACAGCCTTGAAATTGGGGAAAGAGAAAATGAAGTATGAAGAAGCAGATAGGATGTGACATGTAAATATTTTATAGATTGATCTTAGCAAGCCGTGAAGCTTTGCATAGTGCCTTTCTGAACCTCCATTTGAACAGTAGTCTCACCACACATCTTACCAAGGTAAGAGTAGGTGCTGTAGTTGGCCTCCTGAGACTCTTGGCTGCTGGCAGCTTTGTGCTGATAAGGTAGCATGGATCCCTTCCTGTTGCTTGGATCTTTACCTAGTGGACAATCCATAATTTTCATGGCTCTTTCCTGCTAACATCATTATGACCAATTTGATGTTCAGAAGAGATAGATGACTGAGTTAAATGACAGATATTAATTTTTTGATGGACAAAAAGTTATAATTCAGCCATAAACAAAATAACCAAGGTTGGTCATGGTGGTGCATATCTCTGATCCCAGTACTTGGAGGCCAAGGCAAGAGAATTGAAAATTAAAGCCCAGCCTGGGCTACATAGTGAAACCCTGTTTAAAAAAAAACAAAACAAAAGAAAATGAATGGATGAATGAATAAATAAATATGAACTTTTTGATGTGCCTATCAGCTCTTCCAGCTGCCACAGAAGAGTAAATCTCAGTTGCAGAAACTAAAGATTTATTCCTGTTTTTGCTTTACTGCAGCTGTTGTGTGCTAATTGATCCTTTGATAAACAAAACTTTTGCCTATATATAGAGGAAAGAATTTTTCTTTTTAGTTTTCCTTCTTTCTTTCTTTTTTTTTTTTTTTTTTTTTTCGTGGTACTGGGGCTTGAACTCAGGGCCTTTACCTTGAGCCACTCTACCAGCCCTTTTTTGTGTTACATATTTTTGAGATAGGGTCTTGAGAGGTATTTGCCTGGGCTGGCTTTGAACTACGATCCTCCTGAGCTCTGCCTCCTGAGTAGCTAGGATTTCAGGCCTGAGCCACTGGCGCCCAGCTCTTTAGTTTTTTAAATATAACTCCTCTCTTTCTGTAGACTTTGTAACATTAGCAAACAGACTAACAGTTGCATTCAGTGTATTTAAGTGACAGTTTGCATTGGCAGAATATATTACTCATTTTTATATTTGGGGGGGGGTCATACATTGATGGGGAAAGAAATCTGAGCAACCCTGATAGAATGTAGAGTAAGAGTCATTTCAGGTTTTTCAAACTGCTTTTTCAAGTGAACAGTCATTTCAGTGTTTTGGGTTTTTTTGCGGGGGGTGGTGGGTGGGAGGAGATGTGTACTACTAGGGTTTGAAATCAGGGCCTTGCACATGCTAAGAAGGTGCTCAGTCATCAGAACCACACCACCAGTCCTTTTTCTTTAATTATTTTTGAATAGGGTCTTGCTTTTATGGCCCGACCAGCCTGTACTGCATTCCTCTTCTTTTTGCTTCCTGAGTAACTGGGATGACAGGTGCATGTTACTATGCTCAGCTTTTTATTGATTGAGATGAGGCTAACTCTTTATCTGGGCTGGCCTTGAACCACAATTGTCCTGATCTCTGCCTCCCAAGTAACTAGAATTACAGGCATGAGCCATTATGCTTGACTTATTTCAGGTTCTTGAAACTCCTTTTTTATTGTCGTGGAAGGAAGATCCAACTGGCAATAACCTTTTCCAAAAAAATAATCTACCTTGGGCTATCCATTAGAGGAAAGTGTCTTGTTTTTCATGAAGAGTATGAGAGGGTTGTCTAAAGTTTTACCTCTGTGTTTGGTTTCACAAGGAGAAGAAAACTTTCATTGAGTATCTTATGTATGTGTCATGTTCTTTCACTTAATTTCTCTCATTTAATTCTAATAGCATCTCTGTGAGACATACGTGTTTATCCTCATTTTACATCCTTAAGGCATCTTGAGGCTCAGAGGGATCAAGTAGCTAGTCTAAAGCACATAGCCAGTAAGTTGCAGAGCGGACACTGACCAAAATCTTCTCCCTTGGAAGTGAATGGCCACCTTTGATTCTAATTTTGCAAGTAGATCTATTATATGATAGACGATATAGACATTGCTATTTGATGTTGGGAAATGTAACTTAACAGACTGATTATGTTGTAATTAAATAGGCTTCACTGGGTGCCTAACCAAAGCCAGCATTCATTAAAGTAGGCCTATTGCTGCTCCACACTGTCTGACCCACAGCATGTTGAAGAAGGCTAGGTGGGTTTTCTTTGGAGTAGAGTTGAGAGTTGACAATTTTTAAAGAGAACTAGTGAGCATTTAGGCAGTTCTTTTATTTAAAAAATTTTTATTTCATAAAAGACTTTTATAACCATCTTCTTATGTAGTCTCTGAACTAATCCTCTGAGGTGGGTTGAGCACATGTAACTTTTTTTTTTCCAAGAATAATTTTTATTAAGACTACTATTAGTGAAGGGTTATAGTCTTTTAGCCACAGTCTACATGAGGAACACGTGCTAGGTAGGGAATAAACATCAAAGCATAACAGCATTTAGGAGCACACGTAACTCTTATTTTAAATGAGAAACTGAAGGCAAAATGCTTCCTCATAGTTAAAACTTTGTGTAAGAACTTATTTCAGAGCTGGCAGAGTGGATCGAGTGGTTGAGCGCCTGCCTAGGAAGTGTGAGGCTGTGAGTTCAAAGCCCCATGCCACCAAAAAAAAGCAAGCACCTCAGATTTTCATTCTTGAGAGGCAGCTGTCTTTTCTTGTTGCAGGCAACATTTAACATAGTTTATAAAATGACATAGTACAGTTTTTACTGAGGAGAATGTTCTTATATGTTTTTGTTTTATTTATAGCACCCAGAGGCCTCCATTCAGGCTGTTTTTTCAGATGCCCAAATGCATATTTGGGCATTAGAAGGTAAGCAGTTTCTGAACTGTAATTGTGATTTTAATTATCAAATATTGAAGTATAATCCATGAAAGCTCAGCTCTTGACTTTGAACTCAGTCTTTGACTTTTCAGATATACTTTTATATTTTTGCTTTATTCAGATCACTTTTAGATATTTAGGTGTAGCAGCCCTCAGGGAGCTATATTGAACTCAGGGCTTCACACCTGCTAGGCAAGAGCTCTATCACTGAGCTACATCCCCAGCCCTACATATATTTTGATTTCGGTAAAATTTTTCTTGTACATGAGTAGAGAAATTGAGCCTGGCTAGGATTCTTGCATATTTTTCTATGTACTTCCAAAAATCCCACAGACAATAGATTGTTTTAACTTACATGAAATATCAAAATTTAGTTGTTAAAGAACTGTTTTCATCTTATTTATTTGTTTGTTTGCTTATTGAGACAAGATCTCACTATGTAACCCAGACTGCTTCAAACTAGTGATCCTTCTGCCTCAGCGCTTAGTCCTTAGTTCTGAAGTTACTGGCATGTGCCACCACGCCCAGCTCTGTTTCATCTTGTAGATATTACTATCTCAATCTTGACTATCCTATGGAAAGTGTCTCCCTCATAATTATCACTCTATCTTTTGTTTTATTTTTCTTTTTAGCATTTATCAACTCAGCATAATAATATAAAAATATTTTTCCTGATAGAATTAAAGCAGAATCTTTGTCCTGTTTGTGATTAAGGCAGTTGAGCATCTATTCAATGCTTACTCCCATCTTTTGTCCATTTTATATTGCATCATCTATCTTTGAGTTCTTTTTCAGAATATCAGTCTTTTCTCAAATAGATTGTAGATAGATTTGTCTGATTTTGATTCACTTTTTTTCTCTTTTCCCCTTGAGGTCTGTCTCACTTAGTAGCAGCATCATATACAGAAGATAGATTTGGAGTTGTCCAGACTACACTACCAGCTATTCTTAATACTTTGTTGACACTCCAAGAGGTAAGTGATCCATCCTTCCTTCCTCCTTCCCTCCCTCCCTTCCTTCCTCCCTCTTTCTTTCTTTTTCTCTCTCCCTTCCTTTTCTTTCTTTCTCTTTTCTTTTTCTTTCTCTCCCTTTCTTCTTCTCTATCTCTCTTCCTCTCTCTACTTCCCTCCCTCCTCCCTCCTTTCCTTTCATTCCTTTTTTGTGGGACTGGGGTTTGAATTGTGGGCTTTGTGCTTGCAAAGCAGGCGCTCTGCTGGTTGAATCACATCTCCTCTTATTATTTCTTATATATCACATTTATTGAGTAAACAGACATGTTGGAAGTTTAAATAATATAGTTTTCGCTCTCAGGAAATTCCAGTCTGAAAGAGAAAGCAAACAGAGGGAGAACACCTAATTTGCTTGTAAGATTTTATAGAAACAGAAAAAAAAAGTATACAAATCTGTAGGATATGCCTCTGGTGTTAAACAGATAATTTAGGGTATTAGAATTTTGATCAGTGATGTAAGTTTGGGTTTTTACACAATTTGTAGCTAGTGAAAGTAGCCTGTGATTAGATTACCCAATCAGATGAGTTCTTTATTAGCCAGAGGTTCAAGAACTGAGGTCAGTGGATGCCCATCCCTAGATGAAGTGGTTAGTTTTAACTACAAGTCTTATTAGTTCTGGACTTACAGAAAGGCAGAAAAATAAAACCTGTGTTCTTATTTTCCAGTAGGCTTCCTTTCCTAACTGCATTCTGGGTGATACATTTTATACTACCTTATGCTATTAGTTGTGGGAAGTACAAATATTGAGTGCTTGAGGCATTTAGATATAGTGGTTGGGGAGTACAGTAGGCTTTGTAGGCGGTGGTATTGAACTAGGCCTGAAGGATGATAATTGGTCCATCTTTTAGTCTTAGGAAACCATTTAAGATATGAAGAGAAAATGTTCCACAGTTCCTCCAAGACTTAGTTCATTTTACCAAAGAGTGTTTTACTTATCAAAATCAGTAATTATTATTATTATTATTTTCTTTGAATATTCCTTTTTCTTGTTCTTTTTTTTTTGGTAGTACTGGGTTTTGAACTTAGGGCCTCACACTTGCTAGCTCTACCACTTAAGCCATGCCCCCAACTCTTTTTTGCTTTCATTATTTTTCAGACAGTGTCTCCTGTTTTTGCTCAGGGCCAATCAGTTTCTCTTACTTTTGGCCTTCCACTTGCCTGGGATCACAGGCACATACCACCAAGCCCTATTTACTGATTGAGGTGGGATCTTATTAACTTTTTGTCTGGGCTGGCCTCCTGTGTAGCTGGGATTATAAGCATGAACCACCACACGTGTTTTTTTTTTTTTCTTCTTTTTTTATTCATATGTGCATACAATGTTTGGGTCATTTCTCCCCCCTCCTCCCTGCCCCCTCCCTTACCCACTCTAACCCCTCGCTACCAGGCAGAAGGTGTTTTGTCCTTATCTCTAGTTTTGTTGCAGAGAGAGTATAAGCAATAATAGGAAGGAACAAGGGTTTTTGCTGGTTGAGATAAGGATAGCTATACAGGGCATTGACTCACATTGATTTCCTGTACATGTGTGTTACCTTCTAAGTTAATTCTTTTCGAACTAACCTTTTCTCTAGTTCCTGGTCGCCTTCTCCTATTGGCCTCAGTTGCTTTAAAGTATCTGCTTTAGTTTCTCTGCATTGAGGGCAACAAATGCTATCTAGTTTTTTGGGTGTTTTACCTATCCTCATACCTTCTTTGTCACACATGGTTTTTGAAACAGGATCTTGCTGTATAGCCCAGGCTGGCCTCAAATTTGTAATCCTCCCATCTCAGCCTTCTGAGTGCTGCAATTACAAGTAGTAAGTAGAATGCACTACCATGCTTGGCTGCTTTGTGTATTCTTTGTGCCTATGTTTCCATGTGTTTACTTGAGATAGATCTGTCTATACGGGTAGTTTCATTACATGTGCTCTTTTCTAGCTATCTATATCTACTGAAGTAGTTCTCTGGTATTTCCCTTGGAATGTATGTCTGGTTTAACCATACAATAGGGCAGCCATGTATTGGGGCATGTCTTCTGTCCTCATAATATGATCCTAATTCCTAGCTTGTGAAGCAAGTACATTGGCCTTATTTTACAGAGGAGGAAGGCTCAATAGTACAGTGACTTAGTTCAGGGCTCACATGCACATCTCAGTGCACATCCACTTGCTTTCCTCCTCATGAACTTATCTGCCATAATGTCCTGTTTGGTTTCTGTTTCTTTCCACATAGGAGTCTCACTAGGGAATGATCCTCCCCTTGAAACACTGTGGATCATGGTCTGCAGTACGCTTATGTTCAACTCAGAGAGAGCGGGAGAGGGGAAGAAGAGAAACAAGACTTAACACAGTACTTAACCTTTACTATGTGCAGTACACTTTTAATATTTTCCATTCTATTTCTTTTTTTTTTTAAGTGCTGATTGCACTGGCATGGTGACTCATGCTTTAACCCCACCATTCAGGAGGTTAAGGTCAACCTAGGCTACATAGTGAGACTCAAAAAACAAAACAAAACAAAAATGCTGGTTGAAACTTAAATTGATTTCACTGCCCTAGACGTATTCTATACCAAATTTACTGTGTTTTCCCCACTGTCAGAATTCCTAGTTCTTCATAGTTTATTAGAAGGAAAATAGATTGTTTATTTGTGATCATTTATACCTTTGGGTAGGTGTATGACAACTAGAGATTTGAGACTGGTCACTGGTGGCTGGGCACTGTAGCTCACACCAGTAATCATAGCTACTTGGGAGGCTGAGATCGGGAGGATTAAAGTTGGAGGTCAGCTTGGGCAAATAGTTCTCCAGACCCGACCTCCAAAATAATCAGAGCAAAATGAACTGGAGGTATGGTCCAAGCACTAGAATGCCTGCTTTGCAAGAGTGAAGCCCTGAGTTCAAACCCCAGCCCCACCAAAAAGAGACAGATTTGTCAAAAACTCAGACTTTATTTACTTGGAAACAAAGGAGTTGGAGTGGAGAAAAGATTTGAAGGACAGGCAGAGTAGAAAGAGGCCAAGAGGGCTATTCAGTGCATTGAAAAGAGGTCATTGTGACAAACAACAGGACCAGTAAGCTGGTTCTTAGCTTCTGAGTATTAAACTCTCCTGTATGAAGCTCAAGATGCCTGTTTTCCCCTAAGCCACATCACAGTCAACCTTTTTGTCATACTGTCTTCATCCATTCTGAGACTGATTGTGATGAATAATTCAGTGTCCACAGATATTCTACACATTACCCTGTCTGCACATTCTTTGAGTTCCTTTTCTTCACTATTCATTTGTTTTTGTTTTGTTTGTTTTAGTGGTATTGGGTTTTGAACCCAGGGCCTTACACTCGGTAGGCAGGTGCTCTACCACTTGAGTCACTCTACCAGCCCTTCACTAACCATTTTGATATCTTTCTAATGCACAGCTATCTCCTGGGACTTATTTTCGCTTGAATACTCTTCCTCCAGGGCTTGAAAGTCCAGGATCCTACTATCTGAGCTAGAATCCTTAAATTTTTTTTTTTTAACCTGAGATCCTTTTAGTGGTGTGGTGAACCCCATGGACTCTTTTCTCAGAGTAATGATCTTAAATTCCTAAAACAACATACTTAGGATTAAAAAGAAAATCAGTTATATTGTAATTATCAGATATTAAGTTTGTGATGCTATCCTCATTTTGAAGTAATAAGATCAATGGTCTTTGAAGATAATTGCAACCACTGTTGTGTGATATGAAAATACTGGTGAGTTCTTTAGTCATGATGGCACGGAAACTGCTAATGCTACTATGATCTGTTGCTTACATTCATAATTAAAGTAAATGCTGATTTTTAATTTAGAGCTTAGGGCATATAAACATGTAACTTTTATTCCATATCCCCTGAATTTACCTCTGATCCATGGATTCCCATTTGAGAGCTCTTGCTCTAAGCACAGCCCTTTCATGCACTTGCTTCTACACTACAGTTTCTTTGATCTGACCAGTTTTTCCAGTTCCTTCCCTCCATGTTGTCTGTCAGTTCCCTCTTGGCTAATATGTTCTTTCTTTTCCAGATTAGACCTTATAGTCTGTCATTTCAACCACTTGATTACTGTTCTTTCATCTGTTTTTTGTCTCCATGTTTTCAGTTGCCCTATATGGCAAAGGTACTGTTTTCACCACCCATCCTTTCTTTTACCCATCCTTCCTGCCTCAGCTTTACTTCAGGCTCTTGGCATTTCTGCCCAGAAGTATTACTGAGGCCTCTTGACCCTAACTCTTAACTCAGGTTCTACCCATTATGACTTCAGCCCCTCTGCTGTTCCGGCCCTGAGCCCTCTGCTCTAAAACCACTGTGAATTACTCAGTTTTTCTCCAGGGGTATCTTATTTTCTTAACCTAACTCTAATTCTGTCATAATGCCTTTTCTTTCCTTCTTTGCTTAGAACATATTTTTCTCCTTTTATCTGGCTCGTCTCTATAACTCTCATCTCAACACTTTATAATCTTCACTGACTTTTATTTTGATATTCTATTGGTATAAGAAGCTGGGACCTTATCTCATTTCTGTATTCTCTGCATCTTATATGGTACCTGGCAAGTGACAGGTACTTATTAAAATGCTTTCTGGATGGCTACTGGATTACTTCATTGTTGGTTAAATGAGTGAAGGCGTCTGTTCTGGGGTCTGAGTTGAATGACAATTCTGATGCAATGGATTAATTATAATGTCTACATACTGCCCTTTTACTTTGAAAGGCAGAGATGTTCTATGACTCACACGAGTCCTATTATATTGTTTTTGGATCTAGAAGGGATATACTTAGTGAAGAGAGTATCTAAGTATGTCTGTAATTTAAGGCAAGTTGTACAATACCAGCTTCTGGGTGTTACTAAGGGACAATTGTATGGAATTATTCCATTCTTTTGTTTTACCTCTCAGTATCAGTAACATCAGTAATTTCAGTGTGAATCATTAAAGGTGAAATGTGAAAAGGAAAGGAGAGTCTTTTGCTCTTCAGACCATTCAGAGGACATGGAGTGGAGTGATGGCTATCTAGAGGAATGGTTCCCACCAGTAGCCAAGCTGTCCTGGCAGATCACAGTTATTATAAGGGGCTTATGATCCTGCACACGTTAATGTCGTCTGAATAATCTGTTTTCTGACAGGTTTGCAGCTATTTCTTTGAGGTTTCTATGTGCTACTTTGGTTAATTAAAATACTAATTCATTTGAAAGCATTTTACTGAATGCATGGTACTTATTTTCTCCATCAGTGGATGGAGAATGCTATTATTCTGTGGAGATTCACAATAATTTTTTTATTGTTTTTACAAGGGGCACTTAAATATAAAAAGCTAAGAACCAATATGATAGCCTTTTTTAGTTAAAAATTTTTAAATTGTAGAATATACATAATATAAAATACACCATTTTAATAATTTTTCAGTGGACAGTTCTGTGGCATTAAGTATATTCATGTTGTATATTCATCACCACAATTCCTCTCCAGAACTTTCTCAGCTTTAGAGCATATTACATTAAATTTTTCAGAAAGCCTTGTTTTCTTTAAAAAGGCAGCATTATCTTGTTGTATATCACTTCTGTCATATTTTTTGCTTCATCAGGTCAGATTTTGATCTTAAAATATTGAAGTTTACCTTTGTGCCATTTTCAGATTTATTCATCTAGTAAATCCTAATTAACAAGTGGTTAGAATGGGATATGGTACAGTGGTTCCTCTCTGTTAGCTTACAGAGTATAAAACAGACATACCAAGAACTCAATACGATAATAATAAGTCTGTAGTGCATAGAAATGCAGGCTGATCAGGGAACAACGCTTGAATCTTAAGATAGTCTTGCAAGTGGGGGATAGAAAGAGGGGTTTTAGGCCATTAATGGCTTCTCCGGCGATATAGAGGTTAGAAGGAAGAAAAGGGGGAAGAGAAATACTCTTCAGAGCCAGAGCTTTGGATTTGAAGACCTGAGACTCTTGACCAGTATTCTATGTCAGTCTATTCTTTCTCTAGAATTTTATGATTCTTGACCCAACATTTGTGTAGTGCTCCAAAAGAAATGCTTAGCTGATGGTTTATGCTTGTAATCCTAGCTACTGGGGAAGCTGAGATCTGGAGGATTGTGGTTCGAGACCAGCTTGGGCAAATAGTTCCCAGGACCCCGCTCTCCAAAATAACCAGAGCAAAATTGAATGGAGGAGTGCCTCAAGCAGTAGAGCACCTGCTTTGCAGTCGTGAAACCCTGAGTTCAAACATCAGTACTACCAAAAAAAATAAAAAAGCTTCATAAAATTTTTCTATGACAATCTTAGGAGGTTAGAATAAGACTTATTTTGCATGATTGAGTCTCAGAAAGACTACCTGTTAGTATGATTTATTCCATCAAGATTGTATACAGTAAATGGTTGAGTCAGAATTGGAAACCAGGTTTTAGACTTCAAGCTTTTAGTCTGCCATATCAGATTACTCCTTGAGGGCTAGGCATAATTATGCATTTCTTCACCACCTTTTTTGTTGTTTTTGTTTGTTTCTTTGTTTGTATATTTGTTGAGACAGGATCTCGCTATGAAGCCCAGGCTGCTTTCAACTTCCACCTGGCCCCACCATGCCCTTTTGTAGCTTCCTTCCCTAACTTTCATAAAGTCTGTTACACCCATGTGTCCTACCTGAATGCTCCCACGAGGGACACAAAGAATTTGTAAATCTTCTGATCAGAGACTGCATCACCTTTGTTAACAGTATCTTGTAGAGCTATTATGAGTTATCCGTAAGATCTATAGTGTCTAGAAAAGTGCCTGGCAGGTGTTTGACATATGCATAGCAGGTATTATTACAAAACCATCTATTAATGAAGTATAGCAAGAATTCTTCATATGTGGCTTCATTAGCAAATTTTATTAAAGTGAGAGGATAACATATGAAGCACTTTTTTTTCCATTTCATAACATAGTAGTTGCAATCAATTATTTTAACTATCATCATCACTACTATAATTGCTCCCTTTAAGAGTGGTTCTCAACCAGGGGCCATTTGTCCCCAGGAGACATCTGGTAATGTCTAGAGACACTTGATTGTCACAGTTAGAATGTTACTGGCGTCTACTGTGTACAGAGGCCAGGGATGCTGCCTAACAGCCTGTACTACATAGAACAGGCCTGCAATAAACGTACCCAGTCCAAAATGGCAGTAGTGCTGAGATTAAGAAACTTTTTCTGTAGTCAAGATTTGTAATAACAAAGCCTGGGGCTTAATATTTCTCTTTTGCATCCTGTCTTTATTGGAGTAAACCTTTGTTTTAACTATTATGAATAGAGTCTTTAAGACTGAAAAATCTTTTCTTTTTCCTTTTTTGTGTTATTGGAGTTTGAACTCAGGGCTTCTCGCTTAGTAGGCAAGCACTCTTACTGCTTGAGCCACTCCACCAGTCCTTTTTTGTATTGGGTATTTTCAAGATAGGGTCTTATGAACTGTTTGCCTGGGCTGGCTTTAAAACTACAATCCTCCTGATCTCTGCCTCCTGAGTAGCTAGGATTACAGGCATGAGCCACTGGGGCCCAGCTGAGACTGAGAATCTTAACAGCTTTGCACAGTGGGCATTTGTAATGGCAACAGTAGACACATAGTCAGCAAACAACCTGAGTTTTCTCTTTCTTTGGCTTTTGTTCATGTACTACTTCATGTAAATGTAAACAGGCAGTCATTTTCATACTAGCAGCCTCTTAGGGCCGAGTGTAAGGCCTGTGAATGTTAAGTTTTTCTTAAAGGGTATATTGTTCATTGGTGTATTGTTGTAGGTATCGTCACTTACTCTTTTTATCTCTTGGGATATTCTTAACTATAATACTAGATACTTGAGATCCTACTTAAGTGATTTGAGTATTCAAGGCAAGGACCATGTGCAGTGCATAAAATGAGTGCTCAGTAGATACTTGTTGGAGACTCACAGCTGATTATTTTAGTTCTCCTTACTCAGGGTACATTGTTGAATATTATAAACCATTGCTTCCTATGCTTAAGTTATTTACCTACAACCGTCATAAACTTAGTCATAACGGTTTTTTTACCACACACTTTTGTTATAATGTTAGTCATTCTTTATTTACCTCAATTTTTATTTACTTAGTATTTTAAGTCACTTGCTTTTAACATGAAATCATTTAATAGGAAACATACCACCATTGTAAAAGGTTGACTTGCTGCAAATAGATACTGGTTGATATCCCTTATCTCAAACCCTACCATGTTTCTCAGAATTCAGATTGTTTATGTATTTTAAGAATGTATATATGTATATGCGTGTGTATGTATGTGTGTATATATGTATTACATAACATTCCTATTGATATCTGAGGTAGAACCTCCCGTTAATCAGATCTATGAATGTTTTTTTTTTCCAGTGAAATTGCTGCATATGCATATTAAGTGGAATAGAGACTATAAATAGCCTGTGTCAGCTCAGGTGCAGTGTTACTGCCAGATAAGTTCAGGTCAGGTCAGTTTTTGTCTCCAAAGGAGTTAGAAAAGTTCACAGTGGGGATAAAGTAAGAAAGTCATTTTAAATTTGTGCTAGATGTCACTTTGCTAAACCTGAGGCCTCATTTTTTGTTGTAAAATGAAATTAGTGAGGATTAAGAGGCGGTAAGGACCTATTAGCTCCAAATTGAGGCTTTCCTTCTTCATTTAACCCTTGTACCATTAGGGTTTGTTGGACCTTATTCATTTTTTTGCATTTTTTGAGCAGTTTTAGCTGTAAAGATTGATATATTATGGCATTGATATTTTATGAATTTTATTCTTTCTTAGAAGTCTTTAAATAAAATGAAGAAAAACTACTTTGAAACAACTCAATAAAATTTATTATTTTGCAGTTATCCACCTAGGCCCATTGGGCCCTTTAAAGATCTATGATAGGTATACTATGATTTCTTAGTGATTTGACAATTCTAATATGGTAAGACAATCTGTTGTCTGATCATTTTAGGAATTATTTCAGTATTATTATCAGCTATTCCTAATTGTGGCTATAAGAAAACAAAAGTGAAGAAGTATGTAGTAGTGCATGATTTTTCAAGAAAAGCTATGTGAGAAATCTGGGCACACATCTTTGTAATTTTTTTTTTTTTTTTTTTTTTGGTGGGACTGGGGTTTGAACTCAGAGCTTCCTGCCTCTAACTGCTTGAGCCACACTTCCAGTCCATTTTTCTCTGATTATTTTGGAGGTGGGGTCTTCAGAACTATTTGCCCAGCCTGACCTCAAACCTTAATCCTCCTGATCTCAGCCTCCCAAATAGCTAGGATTATGGGCATAAGCCATCATGCTCAGCTGTAGTATGTTTTTTAAGCTTTTTCTTGAATGCAGTTGGTAATTCAGATTTTACTTTTTAATTTTCTGCCCACAATGGTAAAGGGAAGAAAATTACCAATGTGTTAAAACAAGTTTGGACAAAGCAGAAAATCAGTGTAGTGTGTGTACTGTAGACCGCCTAGTCTATAGAACTATAATGCAGCCTACCTGTGAAAATTTTCATTTTCTTGTAATAGCATTAACAAAATACAGGTGAAATTAATTTTAATAATATATTCTATGTAGCCCAGCATATCTAAATGTCGTTTTATCATATAATATAAAATTATTCAGGTATTTTCTTTTTTTCACACTAAATCTTAGAAATCTTTTGTGGATTTTTCACCTTACAACATATCTCAATTCAGATCTGCCACATTTCAAGTACTCACTAACTACATGTGGCTTCTAGTTATCAAATTAGACAACACAGCTCTAGAATTTAGTCATGGTTGATTTTATAAGAAAAAATTTCAGTCTGAATTTTTGGATAATATTCTGGATGTATTTTCTGAAACTCAGGAATTGATGACAAAATAGGTTTTTAGAGAGAAAAAGGAAAATACATGTGTTATTCTCATCTACTTAGTCATTCAACAGGAGGGACTTCATTGCATAATAGTTTATAATAACTTCAAGTACTTCTTTTCCTTTTTCAGTGGGGTAGTACTTGGCTTTGAACTTGAGGTCTCATACTTGGTAGGCAGGTCTATTTGAGCCCACCCACCCCCCCAAACTTCCCAGCCCTTTACTTTAGTTATTTTTCAAATTTTGAATTAGGGTCTCACATTTTGGTCTGGGACTGGCTTTGAACTGTGATTCCCTCCACCTCTGCCACCTGCATAGGTGGGATTACAGGGATCTGCTACCATGCCCAGACCTTGTTCCTTCATTTTCTGTGATATTTGTGCACCAACATGTGTACAGTTCATAAGGGAGGGGGTAAATACTAAAGGTAGGTGTGGGTATATAAATAGTGAGAAGGAACAGATGATGTTCAAGTAAAAAATAGCCACTGGATTGATCACTTGAATTTGTATTTATAAAGCTAAAATGATAGTGCAAAGGAAATGGCAGTACTGTCTTCAACAAAATTCTGTGCTGTCAAAAGTTTTTGAAAACAATTGCACTCTGATTGTACAAATCTAAGAAAAAGAACCAGAAGTGTTGATGATACAGAACCTATTGGAAGATACAACTTCAATTTGAAAATCAATGTGTTCTAAGTTTATGCATGACAGCTGATGGTCAGGTAGTTGCATTCAAAGGACATTTTCCACACCAGGTATGGTGATGCATGCATGCAATTCTAGCTACTCATGAGGTGAAGGCAAGAGGACTGAGAGTTCAAAGCCAGCCCGAGCAAAGTTAACAGGATCCTATCTCAAAAACAAAATACAAAACAAAAGAGCTAGGGTCATAGTTCAAGTAGTAGAGTTCTTGTCTAGCATGTTCAATTCCCAGTTCTGAAAAAAAAAATAGAAAGAGTAAAAGAAAAAAAGGGCCACTGCCCATTTCAGGTATGTTCATGTTCAAAACCTGAAAAATACGGGTTTGCTATGCTCATTTGTCTATTTTTTTAATTTCTAGAAAATTATTTTATATTATGACATTCTGCTTAAATGTTTTTTAAAATAGTTGGTGTGTGTGTGTGTGTGTGTGTGTGTGTGTGCGTGCTGGTGGAGACTGAACCCAGAGATAAAATAACTTTTCTTGGTATACTGAGAAGATATACAAGATGCTGGGCACCAGTGGCTACTCAGGAGGCAGAAATCAGGAGGATCTTGGTTGGAAGCCAACCTGGGCAAATAGTTCCAGAGACCCTATCTCGAAAATACCCAATACAAAACAGGGCTGGTGGAGTGGCTCAAGTAGTAGAGAGCCTGCCTAGTAAGTGTGAGGCCCTGAGTTCAATCTTGTACTGCCCTCCAAACAAAAGAAGATATGCAAGAAAATGGAAAAGAAAGTAATTTTCCATTATGATTCAGTGTTAGTATTTCACTGAATACCGCTTTTCATACTGCCCAAAATGATCTCAAGTATGTCCCAATCTTAGGAAACTCTTGTAAGTGATTATTGTGGAAGAAAAATGTTTAGACAAAGGACTGGGGGCATGGCTCCAGTGGTAGAGCCTGCCTGGCAAGTGCAAGGCCCTTAGTTTAAACCCCAGTACTACTTCCACCCTCCAAAAAATTTAGAACTAAAGTTAATGTGACGTACTCAACATGTGTGTCAAATTCTGTTCCTTCTAAATTATGATAAAAGGATAATTAAGATATATAAATCCATTAACAGGAGAGGAATCAGTAGCAACAATTTATTGAAGCTGGTTGAGATAACTCAGTTAGATCGCAGAGGCAAAACTAAGCTGGCAGTGGGAAAATCACTGGGTGCCTCTGAAACCAAAGGTGAAGGGTTAGGCACCAAAATAAGGAGGTTTGGGTGAGAGTTTGAAAACTGTTAGATCCCTAGGTCTTCTGCTGCTGTACTTGCTCCTCCTCTGTTCCAGGCTGATGTTTATCCTCTGGAGAGACCAGGGATGGGGATGGATTGGGAGTGTTCTGACACAGTTGTGGGGACTGTACATCAATGTAGGGTTCTAGAAAGCTTTTCTCTGGGAACACTAAGCAATCCAGGGAAAATCCTGAAGTGACTGAGTTAGGAGTTCACCCCAGAATACATGCAGATCACCTTCAGTGAAGCCTGTGGTCCATGATCCCCTGCCGTACTCTCAGCTTTTGGTTGGCTCTCTGGGAGATCCCACTTGCTGTCATGAGCCAAGGACTGCCAGATTTCTGAGGAAAGTCTCTAATGCAGAAAACAGACCCAAAGAAGCAATGGAAAACAGGCAGCTCAGAAGCAACTGATCTTGTGCTGCCTACTCTTGCTCACAGGTGCCTATCATCTAGAATTGAAAAGGAAGATAACTAGTTTAGTAAATAGCTTATTTATGTAAGTTTAAGTTTTTGGTCTTTTTTTGCTTAGATCCACAATAAAGGTCCTTTTTCCTGTCACCCACCATGAGCAGAGAATCAAATACTGGTGTTTCACTTCCCGGTTTTACATTCTCAAGGGTGTTGAATAGGAGCTCCTCTGTAGAGGGTAGGTCTGGACATTTGCTGGGCTCCAGGAACTGCTGAATTGTTGTGCCTTCATTGTTTTCCAAACTTTTGTGCCTGTGTGTGTGTGTGTATATCTATGTATCTCAAAATCTCATTAATTGTTGGACTGAGTCGATACTATCAATAATCTGAACTAGTGTGTTTTCTCGCTTTCTTTCTGTAGGCAGTGGACAAGTACTTCAAGCTTCCCCATGCTTCCAGTAAACCACCCCGGATTTCAGGAAACCTTGTGGACACTTCTTATAAAACATTAAGATTTGCATTCAGAGCATCACTGAAAACTGCCATCTATCGAATAACATCTACATTTGGTGAACATCTGAAGTAAGTTTACCTGTTTTGATTCATGGTAGCAGTCCGCTTTCAGGAGGTCTCTGAGAAATATGTCAGTGTGAGAATTTTAAAGGCTCACATGTTGAAAAGTGCTCTTCTCGGACCTTGATGATTCCCATTGTGAATTAACAGTTTGGATTTTTTTTTTCTTTTTCTTTTTTGGTGTGACTAGGGTTTGAACTCAGGGTTCATGTATGCAAAACAGGTGCTCTACCACTTGAGCTATACCTCCAGCCCATTTTGCCCTGGTTATTTTGGAGATTGGAGTTATGACAACTCTTTGTCTGGGCTGGCCTCGAATGATCCTCCCAGTCTCAGCCTCCCAAGTAGCTAGGATTACAGTTGTGAGCCACCAGTGCCCAGTTGGATTAGACTTTCTATTTAAAATTTTTGCTTATCACAAGCTGTGAGAATTTCTTTCAAATGGAGAAGAGAGAGGATAGAAAGTTATAAAAATAGCAAATGTCATTATATATATTAATTACCAAAAGGCAGTTAAAAAAATTTTTGTTCTCAGGGGAGAAAAAAGGCAAAAACCAAACCAAAACAAAAACCTAAATACCTTTCCAGAAAAACATGTTAAAAATAATTCTTTTGTTACATTTTGGTCAGAAAACTAAGACTTGGGTGAGCAGAGTATTCCATAAATGAGGCTGTGGTGCTTTGTGAATCATTCTGGAAAAACACTGACAGATCACACCTTGAGAAACTGAACCACAGAGAAACCCACAAAGGCCAGACCTGTTTATATTAGTTTCATTGATGTTTACTGCTTTGCTCTCACAAAATGATCTAGTTAGACAGGCTGAGGGATGCTAATTTCTTAACTAAACTGTGTTTATCATAATTATAAATGAGCTGTAGAAGGGATAAGAGATTGCTCTGCTTTTTTCTGTATGCAATCAGAAAATAGTTCAGGACTTCCTTATACCATCTGCTTTTAGAAGCAAGGAGTATATGTATTTTCCTTTTCCTTCCACAATACTAGAGAGTAGCAAGCACTTATGGGCACTTTGGTTCTGTGTGGAAATGCAAAAGAGCTGCAGATAATCCTCTGTCATAAGACATTTATTCACTTGTTTAAAATCAAACAAAATGCCATTTAACTTTGAACCTGTGCTGTTTAACATGCTGGCTGTGGATTGAATTTTCATTTATATTTCTCAAAGATCTTGTGAGGTACAGAGATTATCCTAGTTGTACAGATGTGGAAAATGAAGTGCAGAGAAGTTAAACCTTGCCTGATAGCATAGTCTAGAGCATGTTCAAACATGAACCTCAAATCAGGTCTTGATTTTAAAAATATGCCTTCTTTCCATCTACAATATTGTCGTGTGGCATATGCTTCGAATACATTCATTGATGAGTTTGGAGAATGAGATAGATGTAATATATATTTGACATATATTGGTAATAGAGCAAATGAGGGGAAAAGGGTAAAATAGGGATTTATTAGATAAGAAAGGGAGATTAGACGACATTAATAATTATTGATGGGCTGGTGTGGTAGCTCATGCCTGTAATCCCAGCTATTTGGAAGGCAGAGATCAGGAGACTCATCTTTCCAGGCTAGGGAAAAAAGAGACCTGGGCAGAAAGTTATGGATACCTTATCTCAACCAATAAAGCTGGCCATGGTGGTACATATCTGTTACACAGAAGGTATAAATGGTAGGATCTTGGTCATACAGCATGGGGAAAATGCAAGACCCTATGTGAAGAATAACTAAAGCAATGAGGTCTGGGTGTGTGACTCAAGTGGTAGAGCACCTGCCTGGCAAGCACAAGGCCCTCAGCCCACCTAGCTGCTTCTTAGAGGGCATCTTTGTACAGTGAAATACTTGAAATGATTCTATTAGAGGCAGCTGTCTGGTGTTAGAAAGCAGAGATGTATAAAAGGTATTTTAGGATGATTTGCACCAAATTTTTTGTTTGTTTGTTTTATGTTTTGTTTTAGCAGAACTGGTGCTTGAACTCAGGGCCTTCACCTTGAGTCACTCCATCAGCCCTATTTTTGTGAAGGGTTTTTCAAGATAAGTCTTGCAGAACTGTTTGCCCGGGCTGGCTTCAAACTGTGATCCTCCTTATCTCTGCCTCCTGAGTAGCTAGGATTACAGTCATGAGCCACTAGTGCCTGGCTATAGCAAAATTATTAAAAGAAGACTTTTGGTCTTTAATTAACTAGAATTTTATTATTCAATAATGATATATTACTATTCATGACCACCCAGGAATACATGGGTACCCTGCCAGGCGTAGTGGTCCACACCTGTAATCCCAGTTACTTGTGAGGCAGAGATTGGGAAGATCTCTGGTGGTTGAAGCTAGCCCCGGGTGAAAAGTTTAGTCAGACCCCATCTCAATGTATATATAAGCCAAGGACAGTGTTTCATAACTGTAATCTCAGCTACTCAGAAGGCATAGGTAGGAAGATTGCAGTCCCAGGCCGGCCCAGGAGAAAAGTGAAAACCTATCTGAAAAATAACTAAAGCATAAAGGACTGGAGGCATGGCTCAAATGGTAGAAAGGCCCAGAGTTCAAATGCTAGTACCAAAACAAACAAACAAACAAACAAAAAACCCTCTCGCCCAAAGTAAACTAGAAAACCAGAATCTTTTATTATATTCAGTATTTGTCCAGATGTTTTAAAGGGAGTTTTATACTCATTTCAGTGTGTGTTTGCCCTGGTTTTGTTAAGGCAGTGTATTTTTGTGTGGTAAGAGTGGAGAGAACTCTGTCCCCATCCAGAACATTACGTATGTTCAAAGGGAAAAGTAAATCTAAACCACCAAGCTGTTACCTTTGAAAGCGATTAATGGAGTCTATTGTGTTTTAACCAAACATTTTAGTTTAAAGGATTTTATATTAAAGGCAATTCCCATACTCTGCAATTCAAAGATAATGTTCGGATCTGGTTTAAATAAAATAATAAAATCCAGAAAATCTACTGCAAGGCCTGGAACTCTCTGCACAGCAGGTTCCACAGCAGAGCAGGTTCAGATCGATGCCTTTACTTGTCAGTCTTAATTTGCTTTGGTCTTTTAGAAGGTAGAAGTATGCCATTACTGAACGCAAACCCTCCTCTTCATTAGATTAAGTAACGTTTTCATCCAGCTTTTTCAGAAGTACTAAATAAGTGAAGATTTCTATTCATTTTTAATTGTTTTGAAAAATATTGACTCTGTGCTCTGTGGTTCACTTAATATGCTTAATGTAAAATAAAGCTTATGCTTTGCATTTATGTTTCGTTTAGTGCTGTGCAAGCATCTGCAGAACATCAGAAAAGACTTCAACAGTTCTTGGAGTTCAAAGAATAGTTAAGTAACATAAACTGTGTTCATTACACTGCTGATACAAGTACAGATGGGACAGTAAATGTGCAGCATTCTTGGATCAGAAGAAAATGGACTAATTAGATGCTTCCTTTGTCCTGGTGGTTGCTTTGAAAACTATACTTTAATGGGAGAAATCATGGAAAGAAATTCTCAGCAGAATAACTGAAAACTGCCTTTTCTGTACCAAATGCTTTTTGTGTGTGTGGTATAATAAAATCTTTATTCAATTTTACATGAGCATCTATGGCAGTAGAAATGACTCTAGCTCATATAACTTAATAATAAGAACTCAGAAATTTTTAGAATTTACTTTTGAAAAGAGTACAGCCAGTTCAGAAGTGAAAATAGGTTGACTTGATGCAATCTTCCTAATCATTCCAAGAGTTTAGCTCTCTTTAAACTCAAAATACATAAACGTTTTTAGGTTAGTTTCTGTTTACTGAAGGACAAAAATGTTAACAGTGGAGAAAAAGTCACAGTAAAAATACTGTCTAAAGGACATATTTTGTTAATCTGTTAGGTTGTGTTTTTGTTTCCAGGGACAAATTAAATTTGCATGATTGTCCAAAAAAAGTCTCAATTTACAGATGCTAACTCTATATAAAGGAATGTGGAAAAATTCAGTTCTTAAGTTACAAGATTAAACATTCACATTTGATTTTTGAGAAGCAATTGACTGACATCTATGAATTTATTTTGTATCATGCTAGTAAACAATAAATGTATGGGTATTTCCCCAGCTAGCTTTGCTTGCTTTTTCTGGAACAAAACATTAAGTGATTGCAGAATTCTTCAAGTGAGAGGAAAGGTTTTGTAAGAAAAACCAGGAAGTTTTCCCTTTTTTCTCTATGTTCATCTTCATTAGATCAAATTTTCATGAAGCTTTGTCAGGCCTCACAAGGGGCCTCTGCTGTGTTAACTGGCTAATTAAAATATAATAGAAAAATCTTTACAGCCAGAAACAACTTAGTCATCAAGCAGCAAGTGAAACCAAAACATCAGGAGGATTACTGTACATGGGAATATGTTATATGTCCCAAATGTGAGCAAGGTAATTTTATAATTCATTAGATGTAATACTTTGGAGATGAAACATTGGAAATCCCAGTGGTAGGTATTCACTGGACTAGCTTTGGACTAAAATGTTCCTTTGTAATTCTTTTCCTATTATCTTTTCCCTCTAGTTTCCTTTTTTTTTTTTCCGGTATGGGGTTGGAACTCAGGGCCTACACCTTGATACGCTCCACTAGCCCTTTTTTGTGATGGGTTTTTTCAAGATAGAGTCTCACGAAGTATTTGCCCAGCCTGGCGCCTGGCCCCGAATTTTTCCTTTAAAGTCAGCACAATATTGTATATAAATCTTTAATGTGGCATATATGTCTACCATTTGTCTCCTTCATTGGTGTATTGTATCTTTATAGTAGAATATTTTAGCTCTAGGACCTATTGCCCCTTAAACCAGCACAGGCCACATTATAAATGAATCCTGCTGGTCTTTAAAGTGCCTTCATGGGACACTTCTCCAATTGTGAAGTGTTTGGGTATTTCAGCTTTTTTTCCTTCCCCTTTGTGTCTAAGGTTGAGTTGATCTCTTTTTCAAATGTGAAAGTTGAATATCAGAGAATTGTGGCTAGTTTAACTGAGAACAGTTGTATTTTATGTATTGAAGCTATAAGCGTGTGTGTGTGTGTGTGTGTGTGCGTGTGTGTGTGTGTGTGTGTGTGTGTGTGTGCGTGTTTTTTACTGGGGACTGAACCCAGGGCCTTATGCTTGCCAGGCAAATGCTCTACTTGAGCTGTGTCCATAGTCCTTTTATTTTTGAGATAGATCTTGCTCATTTTCCCTAGGCTGCCCTCAGACTTGAGATCCTCCTGCCTCTGCCTCCTGAGTAGTTGGAATTATACCACCATGCCCATCTTAAAGCCTTAGATTTTTATATTACCTGGCTGAAGCATTTTGGGAGATAAGGCCTCTTAATCGTCTGTTTCCATTAAAGAAAAATTGTGATTTTTAACCCATTGGATTTCTAAGATGGAAGTGGAATGATTCCTTTAAACTTGGACTTGTACAAATTGTCTGGTTGGATTTAGGTTCTTGACATTTCTTATGTACTTTGCACAAAGATACATTTGTTGAGCAATGTGAATGTTTCTGAAATGTTCATCCCTACTTCCTATCAAGAGATTGTGCTATATATGAAATAGAGGCCACATAATGTCTGCCTGTTGGAGATCCGGACACTGCCTCCCCGATCTGTATTATATTTAGTAGGTGTGTGTGGTGGGGGTCAGTTCTTTCCCCATTGTGTGTTGGTAAACCTCCATGGCAGCTGTTGGGGCAAGGGTGTTAGAAAGAAGACTAAGGGAGGTGAAGAGAGGAGAAGCGATTCCCTCATTGATGAAGTCACATCCTGCCTTCAAGCCCACCTATCTATGACATTAGCATGAAAATCAGAGAGTGTCTAGCCTTTCTCCTGCTGTCATATAAAACAAGATTTTTATAAGCTCCTGTAATGTTTGCTGATCCTTGTGGAAAATATAAAGCTACAAAACTACTTGCACAGAGAACTGGGAATCTGCCCTAGAATAAACCTATTAACAGGTGAGTAGACCTGCATCAATACATCGATTCTTTGCTGGATTTTTTCCTTGGCAATTGTTCTGTATGTTTTCCTATGAATGTTTATGATAATCTGTTTATATCCTTTTGTATATTACTGGTTCTGAATTGGGCAGAAAAATAAATTGACAATTTTTAAAAAATGTGACTATTAATTATGTGTGTGTGTGTGCAAGGTCAATTACTTAATTTTTATTGTTTGTTTCTTTTCAACTTGGTCTCAGGGTTGTTACTTATAAAACCTGGAAATGTTTAACTTCTTGAGCAATCAGCTTTTGCCTTTAACCAGACTAATTTAATGGGTGATCTGTGTTCAGTGGTAACTAAGGAGCCTCAATTCTAAGTCTCTTTCTTTGTTACCTTGGCTGTCTTTCTTCCAAAGCTAAACAAAGGGTGCAGGTACTAAAAGCCATCTCTTAACAGAGGTTTCTTTTTTTGCCAAAATAGTGTTTTTAAACAGATTGTATTCCCCCAGGCTGACAATTATGTCTGCCAACTTTACTTTAATTAGTCTGAACTTCACGTTCAGGTCACTGAGTTACCAAAGCCCTCAGCTTCTTCTCTTGCTGTCCTAACCTATAGTCATCTCTAACATCAACAAGTTTAAAGCATAGATGACTTTCATTTATCAGTCAACAGTCTAGCTGTTACTAACAAGTTGCTGAACACCATTTAACTTTTCTAAAATTTAAAATTTTTTATTTATTAATTTTTTTGGTGGTACTGGGGTTTGAACTCAGGGCCTTATGCTTGCTTGCCAGGCAGGTGCTCTACCACTTGAGCTACTCCACCACCCCTGTTTTTTGTTTTCGAGATAGGGTCTCAAACTGTTTGCCTGGGCTAGTTCAAACTGAAATCCTCTTAGTCTCTGCCTCCCAAGTAATTAGGATTACAGGCATGAGCCACTGGTGCCTGGCCTATTTATTATTATTATTGTGCCAGAGATTGAACCCAGGGCCTTGCACATACTAGGCAAGTGCTCTACCACTGAGTTGGATTCCCAGCACTTTTAAATTATTTTTAAAATTTTTATTCATTGGCTGTGCACTTGGTACATGCCTGTCATCCCAGGTATGTGGGAAAATCACAGTCCAGGCTGGTCCAGACATATAGCAAGACCCTATCTCAAAAATTAAAATAAAATAATGCAAGAGGGCTAGCAGAAAGGGTCAAGAGGTACCAAGCCTGCCTAGGAAGCATGAGGCCCTGAGTTCAATCCTCAGTTAACCCCCCAACCCCTGTCCCAACAAATTTATTTACACAGGGACTTACTATGTAATCTAGTCTGGCCTTGAACTCATGATCTTCCTGCCTTTGCCTTCTGAATTCTGGAATTACAGGCGTGTACTACCACATCTAGCTTTCACCACCATTTTAAAATAAGCAAATTCTTTGTTTTTGAGGGACAAGAAAGGGGATAGACAAACACATCTGTAGTTCTTAGTCATGCTCTTAAGTGGCAGTTGGTGTAGTGAGGTGCAAGTTGATGTGGAGCTATCTAATCAAAAATATTTACTGACTGTCTATTGTGGCATGCTTATTAGAAATGAACTGAATAGGGCGGTCCCCACCCTTGAGTTTATAATCTTATGTGGTGCCATTTGGGTACATGTTACCCCAGATAGGTTTCAGTGTGTGTGTGTGTTTTTAAGTACTTGTTCATTCCTTTTTTTTGACCTTACCATATTGAATTAAACTGATGACAAATCCACTTCCCCTTGTAGACATGAGCTCCATTCTTCCAGGATTTCAATTGCAATCGGTCTTTAGGAAATGTTTATCTATAATCTTGAAATCCAGAGGGCCCTTTGGTAAAATTTGTAACAGAGTTTATTTGGCAGTCAAGCCTGAGCTAACCTGATGTGAGGCTGTTATATGGACAATTTATTTTACGGAGTATGGTTATGCTTATATCTCATTGTAGAATGTTCGATTATTAGGTACTGGTCTGGACCCCACTGGGATGTAATGTAATATGCGTGATTGTTTCCTCTGTAAAATCTGAAAAGTTCTTTATTCTGAAACATCTGACTTAATGGGAATTGTAGACCTGGGTTTTGGGGGTTTTTTCCCTCTTTTTTTTTTTTGGCAGTTACTGGATTTTGAACTCAGGGCCTCACACTTGCTAAGCAGGCACTCTACCACTTGAGCCACTCCTCCACCCCTTTTTCCTTTACTTATTTCTCACATGTTTTGCCCAGGCTGACCTCAGATCTCAGTCCTCCTACCTATGGAGGTCCCCTGTCACTGGGACCATAGGTTTGTGCCACCGTACACAGCTTATTGGTTGAAATGGGATCTTTTTGCTAGGGCTGGACTTGAATCGTGATCCTTCCAATTTCCATGTCTCAAGTAACTGGGATTACAGGCTTGAACCACCATGCCTAAGCCATTTTTTTTAATAAGATGCTATTTGGCATTCACTCCCTGCCTGCTTCATACCAGGTCCTGTGTGTACCTCCTTTTATGTATTTCCGTACCTTGTCCTGAAAGTTCATTTTGTATGGGAGAAATAAGTAGAGGCAGTGTCTTTTACAAAGAACCCTTTTCCTACTTATTTAGAGGTTCTGCTTTGCTCCAGGCTTCCTCTAAGCAACAGGCATTGATTCTTCTTGTCACCTCCTTTCTGGATCCTTTTGTCATTAGACATAGTATGTTCTTAGGTCTCCTGGTGCTAACCCACTTTGCACCTGTTTCATTGCAAATTAAGCTGTGTGGCTGTCCCTGTCCCTCACGTGCTCATGTTCTACTGCACACAGACCCTACCAGACACTATTGAGTTGTCTTGCAAGGAATCCTGGTGTTTCCGGGTATCTTTTGGAATGTTACTGGCAGAGAAACATTGGAAGATGACTTCTCAATCACTTATCTGTACCTTGGTAGGTTTTTGAAGCTATATTGACTGGATTAATTTATTCTTCTATCTCAGTCCTTTAGTAATAGTCTGTTAGTCCCTTCCTACGTGTATCATGACTCTTAGTTACAAAGACTCAATCTCCACCTCAAATTAGCTTACACACAGAAGGAAAATTAATCCTAAGAGCCCAGAAAAGTCTTGATGGGCCCAAGAATAGATTTGCTTCTAAGCCCCAGGAAGAACCTGGAAAGCCGTCAGGATCTCTTAAGTGGTTCTCTGCTTTCTTATCAATGCTTTTTTTGGTCTCTACTGGTCACCTGGCTTTTTAACACTCCCTCCAGCTGTCCTCTAGATACACAGTTTACATGTGATAGAGACTGACCAGCTGTCTCTGATGCCAACCAAATTCCGAATTGAGAGAAATTAGCCCAACTGGATCAAGTGTCCAAGGGTCTAATCAGGCTTAAGAGGGACAAGGTCATGTAATGCCAACATGACTTTTGAGCATTCTGTTTTGTTGATGAGAATGAGTTGGAGGGTAGAGGCTGTTTCCAGAGTTCCAGGATAAAGGATAAAATTTGGAGTTCATGGCTTGCAAAGAGGAACTGGTAAAATCTTTGGGTTGGGACCCCAAAGAGCTACACTGTAGGAGAAAGGATGAAAAGGAAGACTGTACAAATGGCAGTTGAGTTAGAATACTCATTAAATTGGAGTAAGATATCTCTGCCAGTATTTTCAGGTCCTAGCAGAAGCTATCATAAATCCTCTGGAGAAAAACAACACCCCAGACATCAGTGATTTACACATCCAAGTTTTCCAACATACTCTGCACACCATTAAAAATAACCAGGCACCTGAAGAGGTAACATGAACAAGAACCAACAAATGCAACAGATATTAAAATAATTATGATTACTACATTCTATGACATTAAAACATGAAATTCTAATTCACTAGAGAACTGGAAACTAAATATATATAAAATGTGGAGTAGCCACAGAGAAGTTCTAGAACAGAAAAATAAGTCCCAAAAGGAATTCCACATCCAGCATTAATCTTCAAATATGGTGGGGGAAATAAAGACGTTTTCAGACAAAAGGTGAGAGATTCTGTCAACTGTCCACACTAAAGGAAACTTAATCTGTGAGGCAGTTTTTTCAGAGAAAAGGGAGGATGGTCAAAGAAGGACAAGAGAAAAAGGTAAATATGAATATTGACTTATGAAACAATGTCTTATGGGGCTTTAAATGTAGAGAGAATTAACATACACAACATAATGGCAGCTAAATCAGAGTAAGAGTTATAATGCTCTGAGGTCTGAGAAGAGTTTTGAGGCGGGTTCTCACTATACATAACCCAGACTAACCTCGAACTCCAGATCCTCCTGTCTTAGCCTGCTGAGTGCTAGGATTGCAGACATGCTCTATTACACCAGCAATAGCAGGCTTTGACAAAATATTGAAAATTATTTTCCCCACTAATATTTGAAAATTAATGCTGGATATGGAATTCTACATTAGATTCCTTTCAGGACTTCTGTTTTTGAATTTCTCTGTGGCTTTTTTTCAAATTATATACATATATTAAAAATATATAAAATGTGTATATATGTGGTATTCAAATGTTGATATAATAAAGGAATATATACTGTATTTACATTTATATGCATTTCAAAAACAGATAAAAGTTAATAGTAACAGGACTGGGGGCATGGCTGAAGTATTAGTGTACTAGCCTGGCAAGCATAGGCTATGAGTTCAGTCCTCAGTACTGAAAAAAAAAAAAAGTTCATTGTGACAAAAGTCAGAATAGTGATGCTGAGGAAGAAGGTATCATGTTGTGTTAGGGAGAGCTTGAGGAAAACTAAGGTGCTGGAAATCTTTGTATCCTGGCTTGGGTTTTGTTGGTGTTTGCACACAGAGCTGCATTGAGTTGCATATGTGAGATTTGTGTACTTTCATGCACATTATGTCTTAACAAAAATATAAAAATTTACAAGCAAAAGGAGAAATGGATAGATCCACCATTACAACATGGTGCTTTACAAACCTTTCAGTTACGGATAGAACAAGATTTTGGAAAGCAGTGAGGATGCGGTATATCTGCATGGCATCTTCAGCAAACTTTACTTATTGGACACATCAGTAACACTGCACCTGCTTACCAAAGAGCGGGCTTTCTTGTCAAGCTCGTGTTGAATGTTTATAAACCTGGCCGTACGCTGGTTCATAAGGCAAGCCTTAACAGGCTTCAAAGGATTACAATCATTTAAAGCATATTTGTCTATAAGGCAATTAAGATAGTGACAAAAATGATAAACATCATATGTTTTGAAAGTAAGAAGCATTTCAGTTTCCCACAGGTCAAAGAAGACATCATTGGAAGATACTAGAAAATATTTTTCAATGAGTGGTAGTAATAAGTATATGCTGAAACTCCATACTTAGAGGGAAATCTATACCTTTTTGTTTTGCTTTTCGAAACAGGGTCTCATTACATAGCTCAGCTGGCCCCAAACGTGCAGAGTAGCCCAGGTTGGCCTGTAATTCAATATCCTCCTGCCTCAGCCTCCCAAGGGCTGGATTACAAGCATATGCCACCATGCCTTTAAATGCTTATATTAAAAATGACAAAGGTTGGGCATGAGTCCATTTCAAAACTAGAAAATGGATTTAATCACTGTAGTCTTTATCACTTCTAGACCTTTTCAATGCACGTGCTGGAATGTGTGATAATGACCAGTTCACTTCCTCTCTTTTTTCAGTGGTCTATGAGAGCCTTGGGTTCAGGGATCATGTCTTATTCTTTGTGTCCCTAGTCCCTACTAAAGTATCTTACACATAGTTATTTGTTCAAACTAAATTAAACTCTGTCACTGTATTAGGGTTGTTACT
The DNA here is from genome assembly GCF_047511655.1 of Castor canadensis. Classification (NCBI taxonomy): domain Eukaryota; kingdom Metazoa; phylum Chordata; class Mammalia; order Rodentia; family Castoridae; genus Castor; species Castor canadensis. The sequence goes on from NC_133392.1 coordinate 120,303,343, forward strand.
AACCCAGGATCTCAGACTCAAGTGTTTATGAAAGCTGGGCAGGTGATGATGAGATGAGAAAGGTAGACTGGGTGGGGCATGCAGCAAACTGTTGACTGTGTGCCCCATCCAGCTGGACGCCTGTTGCAGCTGCTCAGCCCCAGTTGGTTGTTGCTTTGTGAGAATGCTGGCCCAGAATGGCTACATCTCCCCATTTGTTTGTAAGAAGGAAGAAATTTTGGATTTTGGTGTGAAATCTCCATTGTTAAAGTGTTGGAAATGAATTAATTTTAACATGGTTCAGTAAGTGCCAAATCAAACCACATAACACCATGACTGCCAGTTTGCAGCCCATTTTATTGCATACTTTAGGCTATGGGGATGTGTTTTTTTAAATCTAAACATCCCAGTCAACAGACTCCGTGCAGCTTCTTCCACCAAGCATGTTTCTGCCTGAAGAAAAGGATCCTGACTATAAGAAATTGCAGGATTTTTAAAGCCTTTGCAGTTGGCTGTTCATCCCAGCTGAATCAGACATGTGCTCCCACAGACTTTTTCCTCCTTTTGTTGTAACGTTCTTAATGATGCATTCTGACTTTTTCACTCTGTTTTCTACACATTTGTCACCACTTCTGCATTTGGATCTTCATGCTGGAAAATCTGAGGCTTACATGGAAGATTGATTTTTAATGTCCCTTGTGTTGTTTTCTGCTACGACATTTGCATGCAATTAGGACATTTTAAAAATAGGAGACCATGGAGTTTGAACAAAAAAATAAGAATCTTTTGGGAGGATGAGAAAATGGAAAGGCCAGCCTTTAATTTTTGTTAACATCCTAATTACATCGTGGTAACCCTTGTGACAATTTCTGTCCCTCGTAAAGCAACACCTGGTTTTTGTTCCAGGGACAGGGACCAAGACTGGCTGGCTCAACCCTTGTTCATTTGGGGAAGAGATGACTGGAAGGCTCCTGTTTTCCAATGGCCAGCAGAGGTCACTATTTCGAAGTTGTTAGAGGAAAAATTGCGGTCCACACAGGTCTCTTGTTGGCGGGAGGTTTTATTCAGTGTTCGTGGGAGATTTTTTAATTCAAACTTTCTGTCTTTTCCAGGTTAATTTTTCTACAAAAATTAACTATTTGCATATCTTATGGTGAAAAGTTCGGCTGGCTTGAGAAGGCTTCTGTAGACATTTGCTTATGGACTGTTGATAGCTATCATTTATTGAGTACCTACTCTGTGGTGAGCTCTGTGCTCCACTCTGTACATTAATTCTCTTTTAACAACCATCTGCCTTCCACAGTTGTTATGGTTACTACAGGAAAGGCTCAGGGAGGAGAAATGAAATGACATCATTAGTGGAGAGGGATTCATGTGTATGGAAACCTGCGCTCAAAACTAAGCTCTTCACTTTCTTGGGAGCTGTATTTTATCCCCAAAGGAATGTTTAACAGCTTGAAGCAGCAGTCACCAAGAAAGTATGAGAGAAGTGTGTATTCTTGTTTGTGGTAGTACTGGAGTTTGAACTCAGGACCTTTCTCTTGCTACTACCACTTGAACCACGCCCCTAACCCAGCTTGATGTTTTTCCTTTGCAAAACCCAGCCTGCGGTCTGCTAGAAGAAGCTAGACTTTGCTTCTTGGCCTTTAAAAATGTTCAGTTAGGCCTTGCTCCTTCTCCAGGTGAAAACAAATATGAGTAATACATTGTTTCCAAAAATGTCCTGAGCTAAAGACCTATTTGCAGAGTAAAGTTTACTAAAAGATTTCTTTCAGTTTACAAGGCCAAGGGAGAACTCTCCAACTCTGAAAAGAAATAGATTGTGGATGAAAAGATAAATCTATTTCAGTGGACTTTTACTTGTACATGTTTTAAAACTAATCACCAAAATTTTCCATAAAGCTGGAAAGACTTGAGAGGTCACTTGTGTTCACTGCTAGGTTCTGAATGGTCAGTTTGACTCCTCTCCTCACTGACATCAGTAAGAAAAGGCTTTATATTTTGGGGACTGCTAAAAAAGGACTTTTGATTCTGGAGTCTCGCAAATTGACCTGGAATACTGCTGTCTATTATTTATTTATTTTTTGGTGAAACTGTGGTTTAAAGTCAGGGTTTCAAGCTTGCCAGGCAAGCCTGCTGTACATGAGCTACTCCACCAGCCTTTTTTGGCTCTGGTTGTTTTGGAGAAAGGGTTTTGCTTTTTGCCCAAGCAGGGTTGGGCCAAGAATTTTCCTATTTTATTCTTCACACCTTCACTAGGATGACAGGTGTGTGCCACTGCACCCAGCTTTTTTTTTTTGTTAAGATGGAGGTCTCACAAAGTTTTTTCTTTGCTCAGGCTAGTCTGGAACCACGATCCTCCTGATCTCAGCTTCTCATATAGCTAGGATTACAGGTATGAGTCCCTGGTGCCTGGCTCCATTATTCTTATTTCAAATTTTTTTTGTATGGTGGTTATGTTAACCACGATAGTTATTAGAATAGAAAACCATGCCTTGTTTTAGATTTCACAAGGATAGAAAATAGCTTCAATAGTAATTGCAAATGTTTTATGCACAATGTACTTATACCTGGGTTTTAATTACGGCCAATGTGATATGGTTCAAAGGCACAGGTGGCATCTTTTTTTCATTTACTCATTCAAGTAATAAATATATACTGAGTATCTATCTACTTCATGGCAGGTGCTGTTCTGGGCACTGGGACACACAGTGAACAGAACTAGCTTCCCATTCTAATGGCAGGGGTAGAGGATGAATGTACAAAGGCCATCTGGTGAGTGAGTGCTCTCAAGAACAAAGGGAGAGTGGAGAGTGGAGTGGGATTTTATTTTAGATAGGCTGGTCAGGGAAGATCTCTTGGTAAAATGATGTTTGAAGCTGAAGAAGCTAAGGGAGAGAGTATCAGAAAGTAGAAGGGCCCCAAGGCAGGAGTGTATCTGACAAGTTCAAGGAGAGGCAAAGAACTTGGGTGGCTGGGCATGGCGGGGAGAGGGGATAGTGTAGTGAGGACAGGGACTCAGGGACCATGCCATGGCAGGCCAGTAGCTCTGAAGGACTTTGCTCTCATTCCAAGTCAGGGGCAGCCACTGGAAAGTTCTATGCAAAGCAATAACATGGGGCAACTTATGTTTTAAAGGTGAAAGCTATTTGTTCTGTGGAAAATAGACTGAGGAGAGAGGGTGGCAAGAATGAGACTACTTAGATGGCTACTGCTATAAACCAGGGAAAGGATGGTGGCCGGGACCAGAGTGATTGCAGCAAAAGAGTAAAAAGCAGGCAGAGTTGGTCTGCTTTGAAGGGAGAATTGACAAGAATTGCTGGTGGAGTGGCTGTAAGGTGTGAAAGAAATGAGATCTGTTAGTACTGACTGCAAGGTTTTTGAACTGAGCAGCTGGTAGAATAGAATTGCCATTTACTGAGATGGAGGAACAGGTTGGGAAGCAAGATTTGGTTGAATATAAATGAAAACTCAGAACAAAACAAAATGGTGGCCTAAGTAATAGCATTTTATTAACTTTCACATATGAAAGAAAATCTAGAAACAGGCTGTCCACTGCTGCTATGGTGACCACCTGAGGTTATCAGGGATTCGGGTTCCATTCTAGGCAATGGGAAGAAAGAGGAGAGGGAGAGTGGAGTTCCCCTTTTTTTAAGGAGACTTTCTGGAAGACCACACACTTCCGCCTACATCTCATTGGCCAAAGTGTAGTCTCATGGACACATGGGACAAGGGAATCTAGGAAGTGCTTTGAGATGTTACGTGTCACCCCGCACCATGGTTGGAAAACACAGAAACAATGAATATAAGGGTGGACTGCCAGCAGTCTTTCCCTGAGTTGGGTTTTGGAAGAAATGAGTTCTAGTCTTACCTATGGCACTATCCAGCCCTGTGACCTTGAGCTAAGAATCCACATCACTTAACCCTTCAACTGCAAAATCAAAGAATTGGACTGAAAGACTTGAAAGTTCTCTCCTACTGTAACATTGTGTGAGTCTTTGAGTTTGGCATATAGGAAGGTGGGTATGGATTTCATAAAAGAGAAAAAAGTCATTGAAGAAAAGGTCACACCAGAAAATGTCTGTCAAGCTGGGCCTGGTTGTAGCATGCACTTGTAAGTCACAGCTACTTGGGAGGGTCACTTGAGCCACAGACCTTGTCTCAAAAAAAAAAGTCTGTCAGATGTCTTAAAGCTGATTATGTAATTGAAAGGTTTATTTTAAACTTATTTATAAATACAACCTCATTCTTCTAGTTTTCAGAATGGTCTCTGCATATAGGTGTAGAAGATTTGAAGATGTGCCTGAAAAGAAGCATATTAATTATAAAATACTTGTGTGTACTGCATGGAGTTATGAAATTGTTTATTTTACAAGAAAAAAAAATTTAATGAAAATGTAAATAGTCATTTATTCTGTTCCTTCCTCACAGATGTATTGTTGAAGTCTTAATGACCAACTTTTTAACCCATTAAATCAATTTAGTGCATAGCTTCAATGCACAAACTATCAAACGTCTCTCATACATATACAAAGTCCCTATCTTGGTCTGCAGTTTATTTTTAGGAATACAGTAATCCCACACATCAGTAGGTAACACAACAGAAAATAAGTGCTCTGAGAGGGACCATGAGGATGGAGCTCCCAGGAAAGAGTAAGGACAGAGGCTTACTGTTTGGTTGGGATGGGAAGCTGGCCATGTGGAGAAGGAGCCATTTGGTGGCACCAGAGCTTGAACTCAGTGCCTTACCCTTGCTAGGATGGGACTCTTACCACTTGAACAACTCTGCCTATGAGAAGGGGCCATTTAGATACCTGGACAGACTGAGGTGGGAGTGGTCAACCAGAAGGCCTAGATCAGTTGGAGATGAAGTGTGGAGGCACAGTGGGAAGATCATGGCATTTAGGGTCAGGCAGACCTAGGGCTAAACCTTGACTCTGCTGCTTGCCAGCTCTGAGACCTCATGCAAGTCACTTAGCCTCTTAGATCTCCTTTCCCACATCTATGATAGGAGGTAAGGCTACCCTCCTCATAGGATTGCTGTCTTTATTGAATGTATGCATCAGTGTCATCTGTAGTCAGGTGCATAAAAGCACCTGCCCCAGGGCATGGCACCGTGTGCTTCTCTATATAACAGGCACCTTCTATATGGACCTATATGTCCTCATTATTCTTCAAGCTCAAAAATCTTATTGTCTTCATTAGCAGCATTTGATGTGTATTTTACACTGTCTGATTCTGTTTTCCCTATGTGTGCAGTGACATGCTAAAACCCAATTAAAATCTCTATGGAAAAGCAGTCACATGTGATGAGCTTGAGGAAGGGATCTAACTTAGTAGCCTGGCAATTGTGACATCTTCTTTGCTTCTGGAAACCACTATTAAGGATGAAGAATGCCTTGGGCTACCCAAAGGAAGTTCCAAACTCTTAACAATTGCTATTCTTCCAGACACACAGCCTCTCTCTTCCCTTCACTCTCGTCACCTGGGTCTGTCAAGTTTGTCTCCTAGATAATGCTGCCTTCCAGCCTCTTCTTCCCACCCCCACAGCCCCTGGTGATGAGTCCAGGCTCCTCACAGCACTCTTCTGGGCTTCCACCTACTCTTCCAGCATCTGCTTTCACCTTGCTCTCAGTCCATTTTCCACATGACAGCTGGAATACTGTTTCCAGGACAGATTTGATGTGTGTGTCTCCAGCCTAAAACCCTTCATTGTCTTTAGGACAGCCCACTCCCTTCCCCAGTCTCACCTGATGTCTTCCTGCCCTTGCTCTGCCACTTCAGTCACACTGCCCTTCCTTTGCTACCTGGCAGCAATCTTAGTTCCCCTTGCCTGGGGGCTTCTGGACACACTCCTCTGTCTGGCTGGAAAGCGTTCTTCAACTGTACAACCAATAACTGCTCATCTTCCAGGGTTATTGTTTAGCCGTTGCCTCCACAGCAAAGCCTTCCTTGTTCATAAGATGGGGTCAGGCTTCCGATCCCCTCCCTACTTCGCATCTTCTCACAGCATGGAGCATTTCTCTCTCGGGCTTATCATTGTGATTTTGCATTCATTTATATAAATAGTTGAATCTGTGTCTACCACCAGTTGGAAGCTCCATGAATCTCTGGCACCTAGGATAGTACCTGGCACATGGTAGGTGTTCAATCAATATTGTTGGACGAGAACAGAGAATGTGCTGGGAGATGGCCTTTAGTTCTTCCTCCTTACGTTCTTAGCTATTGTCCTCTGACTCTTCCTTCATTGACTCCTTCTACTTTATCAATGGATGCATTTATTCAGCAATTATTCTCTGAGTGGGCATGACATCCTACAGGCATGGCACTTATAGGTACTTTGCTAGGGCCACTGTGAACAATAAGCAATTCCTGCCCCTGAGTTGGTCAGGACCACCCAGCAGGCTTTAAGGTAGAAGAACGGCATGGTTGGATCAGTGATTTTGGGAGGTCACTCAGACTGCATGGAGAAGAATGGAGTGTAAGGGATAGGCTGGAGACGAGGTTCAGGTGGGAAGCTGGCACAATAATTCAGGCTACAACTGATGAGCCCTCATGAGATGGAGATGGATAGAAGAAGCAGTTACAGCAGGTACTGCGGAGGTGGGGAATCACAGGCCTTGGTACCTGAGAAGGGAGGGTGATGAGCCTAGGATAGTCCCTGAGATCCTGGCTTAGTTGTGTCATCATTCATGTAAGAGAAAACTCAAGATGGGGATAGGAGAAAGAAGAGAAGCAGGAAATGAGTCAGGTAGAACTTGGCTTCCCAAGCTACTTAATTTTTCATCCCCAGAGCGATTCTGATTAACCTGATGTTTCATTCAAATAGTCTCTAATAGTCTCTACTTTATGGAATGATCAAGTTGATCCTTGTTTGTTTTAAACTTACATACAATAAACTTCAGAGTGTATAGATCTTTAAGTTTTGACAAATTTGAGTCCTGTGACACCTCTGCAATCTAAATACAGATTCCATCAATGTCCCTATCCACCAAATGCCCTCCTTCCTTTGCAGTTAAACCCTAACCAGCCCCTAACTCCTGGCAATCACTGGTCCTTTCTCTATAGTTTTGACTTTTATCTGGAATGCCACATAAATGGAATCATACTGTATGCAGTCTTTTGAGTCTGGTTTCTTTACTTAACATAATGTGAGATTCATCATGTTTTTATGTGTATCAGTAGTTATCCATTTTATTGCTGAGTAGTGCTGGGTCTGTTGTAACAAAATGTTATAGACTAGGTGGCTTAACCAAAAAAACTTTATTTCTTCCAGTTCTAGAAGCTGGGAGTCCAAGATCAAGGTGCTGGCAAGATCTGGTTTTTGGTGAGGGCCCACCTGGTTTGCAGATGGCCATGTTCTCATTGTGTCCTCACATGGCAGGGAGGGGAGAGGAGGAGGAGGAGGGGAGAGCAAGAGAGATAGAGAGAGATGGATGGAGGGGAGCCCTCTATTCTCATTCTCTCTCTCTTTGATGGGACTGGGGTTTGAACTCAGGGCTTCATGCTTACAAACCAGCTGCTCTACCACTTGAACCACACCTTTAGTCCTCTCTTTTTCTTCTTATAAGGATATCTAATCTTATTGTAGGGGTTCTACCTCGTGATCTCGTCTAAACCTAATTACCTTCCGAAGGCCCTGACTCCTAATACGAGCCCATTGAGGGCTAGGGGTTCAATATGGGAACTTGGGAGGGATACAAATATGAAGCGCATAACAGGGACGTTTGGGTTTCCCACTCTTGAAATTACCAAGCTGCCAGCAACTTTCCTGTATAGGTTTTTCTGTAAACATAGGTTTTCATTTCACTTAGGTAAATACTGGGAATGGGATTGCTATATTGTATGGTATTATATTCAGTTTTATAGAAACTGTTTTCCAAAGTGTACCTTACTGCATTCCTACTAGCAGTGTGTGTATGAGAATTCCAGTTGCTCTATATCCTTGACAGCATTTGGTGGTGGTATTCATATGTTTATTTACATTTATATATTTTCTTTGTGGAATATCTGTTCAAATTCTTGCCCATTTAATGGTTCTTTTTTATTAAGCATTTTTATTAGTATATATTAGTCATATAGGGGGTTTTATTGTAACATTTCCATATGTGCTTACACTGTACCTTGTTTAGGTTCATCCCTAAAACAGTTATTTTTTTTTTTTACTAAGTTGTAAGAGCTGTTTCTCTTTTTTTTTCTTTTTTTGTGGGACTATGATTTGAACTCAGGGCTTCATGCTTGCAAACTAGGCACTGTACTGCTTGAGCCACATCTGTAGTCTATTTTGCCCTGGTTATTTTGGAGACGGGGGTCTCAAGGACTATTTGCCAGACTGACCTCTAACCTCCATCCTTCTGTTCTCAGCCTCCCAAGTAGCTAGGAATACAGGCATGGGCTACCAGCACCTGGTTTGTAAGAGCTCTTTATGTATTCTGAACAAGCCATTTGTTGGAATACATGATTTATACTTTCTTCCTCCCAGTTAGTGCCTTGTCTTTTCATTCACTAATAGTCAGTATTAGCTAGGCACTGGTGGCTCATGCCTGTAATCCTAGCTACTCAGGAGGTAGAGATTAGGAGGATCATGATTGAAAGTCAACCCGGGACAAATAGTTTGTGAGACCCTATCTCAGAAAAACCTTGCACAAAAAAAGGGCTGGTGGGGTTGTTCAAGGTGTAGGCCCTGAGTTCAAACTCAGTATCACACACATACACACACACAAAACAGTCAGTGGTATGGTACTGGTATTTGAACTTAGGACCTCACACCCATGTGTATAGCCCTAATAGTCAGTGTCTTTTTTAGAGCAAAAAGTTTAAAATTTTAATGAAATCCAATTTAACAGATTTTTATTTTAATTATTATGCTTTTGGCATCATATCTAATTACTCCATGCCTTACTGGAGGTCACAAAGATTTTTGGATCTTTTTAATTTTGATCCTGTTACTATAGGTCAAGATTATGAAAAAAAATTTTTTTCCAGATGTATGTGCATCTGATCCAGCATTGTCTGTTAAACTATCCTTTTCCACTGAATTGAGTTTGCACCTTTGACAAACTCTATTGGTCTGTTTCTGGATGCTCTATTCTATTACACTGGCCTATGTGTATATCCTTTCACCAGTGCCACACTATCTTGATTACTATGAAATCAGGTAGTGAGTCCTCCAACTTTGTTCTTTTTTTAAAACTGTTTAGGCTATTCTAGTTTCTTTGCTTTTCCAAACAAATTTTAGAATGGGCTTATTATTTCCCCAAAAATTCCCTCAGGGATTTTCATTGAAGTTTGTTGAATCTTAGATTAATTTGGGGCAAACTGACATATTAACAGCATTGAGTCTTCCAAATTATGAACGTGGTATGCATCTTCATTTATTTTGGACAGCTTTGATTTTTTTACCACTATTTTGTGGTTTGTGGTTTTTTTAGTATGTAGCTTTTACACATCTTTTATTATAGTTACATCTAAATATATCATTTTAGTGCTCTTATAAATAATACTTTAAAATTTTACTTTGTAAGTGGTTATTGCTAGTATATGTAAATATTATTTATTTATTTTGCTGTACTTAGATTTGAACTCAGGGCCTCTTGCTTGCTAGGAAGGCACTTGAGCCACTATGCCAGCCCTAGATTTTATTTTTTTTTGAGACAGGGTTTTACTGTGTAGCCCAGGCTGACCTTAAATTCTTGATATTCCTACCTCAGCCTTCTGAGTGCTGGGATTACTGGTATGTACCACTATGCCTGCCTAATACACTTTATTTTTAATATTAAATTTGTATCCTGAAGCCTTGATAAATTCACTTAGTTCTAGGAGCTCCTCCTTCTTCTTCTTCCCCTCCTCCTCCTCCTCCTCCTCCTCTTCTTTTAAGATTCAATGGGATTTTCTTCATAGACAATCATGCCACCTGCCAATAGGGAGTTTTATTTTTTCCTTTCCAATCTGTATGCCTTTTATTCTTTGCCTTGTGTTACTACTCTTGCTGGGACTCCTAGGATGCTATTGAATAGGAGTAATGAGAGCAGATATCTACACTTTGTTATTGATCTCAGGGGAAAACATTCAATCTTTACACTAAGTGTAGTGCTATGTAATGTTATCTGGGTATTTTTGTTGTTTGGCTGATCTTGTGGGTTGCTTCATCTAGTTAAGAAAATTCCCAGGTCTGACATGGACATGGTGGCACAGGTAGAGAGTGAGGAAGTAGGCAGGATGGAGATAATTCTAACCAGGGGATTCAGAGAAGGCTTCTGGGGAAAGTGACACTTGAGCTAGGTATTAAATGACTCATAGGCAGGAGTAGACAACATGGATAAAAGGGAAAGGTGTTCCCACAGGAAACATCAAATACACAGCTATGAAGGCATGAAAAGACATTCTGGGTTCTAAGAGATGAAAACTATTCTAGGGTGCTTGGAACATAGGGTAGGACTAAGGGTATGGTTGGAAAATATTCTGACTTATTTACATAGCCATTGGGAGCTGTTGGGGAGGTTTAAGCAGGGAAGTGTCTTGGTCAGATCTCTGTTTTAGAGACTACTGGTGTATGGAAAATGGATAATGGAGGGAGGGAGGAAGAGGGGAAGGAGAAGGAAGGTTCTGAGAATTGCAGTGAGGATGGAAAGATAGGGTGCTGTTAGGTGGATTTATGACACCTAAGGAAGGAGAGGCCTAGGATAGTTCTGATTTCTAACTAGGGAGACTTTGCTAGGGGATCAAGGGAAGGACACCCAGGAAAGGACACAGATGTGAAGAGCAGTGAGAGAAGAAAAAATGACATTTGCTTTGGCAGATAGATCCAGATGGAGATACCCAGGAGAAACACTGTATATGGGACTGAAGCACCAAAGAGATTGTGAGTTGGGACATGGTTAGTATAAAAAGCACACATTATTGTCTAGTCTGCTAAGGTGAGAAGTGAGTTTTGGTTTGCTTTTGTTTTGTTTTTGGCAATTAAAATATGAATGGGTTTTATTTTAATACCAAAAGTATTAAAAGAAAAACTAGTCCACAATCCCACTGCTCAAATGACCCTTGCTGAAAGGGAGAGAAGATAGTGTATATTGTTAGAAAAATACAGTTGGATGGGGGTAAGGCTCAAATGGTAGAGCACTTGCCTAGTATTTGGGAGGCCCTGGGTTTAATCCCTAGTTGTTCAAACAAAATAAAACAAAACCAAGCAGTTCAGAAAAGAATAAAAATGAAAAGTACAGGCCTTCCCCCATCCTCTGTTTCCTTAATCACTGGTAATAGTTCTTGTGTTTCCGTCTATGAAAAAAATGAATATGCCTACTAGATTCTACATGTCCCCAAAGGGGACCTGTCATACACAGTGTTTAAGAGGTCTGTTGTATTGCGCAGATTAACCTCATTGCCTCACCAGCCTTTACAAGCCCATCTATCCCATAGGGCAGACCTGTGAGTTCATTGAGGGAAAGGTAGGGTCTCAGGGTCCCTCGCTCGATCCAGGGGCTGGCCTGGGGTAAGTGTTCAGTAAAGAATAACTGAGTGAGCGGTTGCTGCATTTGGAGATTTGGAGAGCCTTTGCCTGTATGTCCAGCTGGTTAAGTGACTCAGTTCAGAGTCCCAGCTAAATGTGCAGTGCTCTGTGTGTGTGTGGGGGGGGTGTGGCAGTGGCATGTGTGGTAGGGGAGAGAAAGCAGAAGACCAACCTCCTGGCCTTATCAAAGGACATAACTGGCAAGGGTCAGAGATCTTCCAAATTTACTGCTTTTTGAGAGAGTGAAGTTATGATTTGCCTAAAGCCACATGGCCTATTGGCAGCAGAGCCAGCCCCTACATTTCAGTGTGTGTGTGTGTGTGTGTGTGTGTGCTGCAGGGAGTTGGAGGGATAGTATAGTGAGGTACTCTTGTTCCTTTCTACCTCTTCCCCCTGCCATAAAAGCAGCAACAGTTGCCAACCCCAAGTCCCCAGAATGAGGCAAGACCTTTGCAATATTCTATACCCTCGGCCTGTGTTCCAGGCACTGTTGATTGAAACATGCGTGTATTAGAGGTGGTGTGAACAGCGTAAGAGAAAGAGCACTGGGAGGATAGTTTTCTCATGCCAGCTCTGCACACCCGGCCACATTGCAGTGGGCGGGTCACATTATCTTTCTTCTGAATGTGGGGGTGGGGTTTAAATAAAACTCCCAAGGTTTATTACTGCTCTTTTTTAGTGTGGGGTGGTGTCAGTTGGCAAACACTCTACCACTGAGCCATGTCCCCAGTACTATTATTGCTCTTTGTAAGATACTATGTTTAATAGATTATAGGAAATTGTCTTACCACTTTGTGATTCTAAAATCTTGGTTTCCCAAGATTCTGGGAATGCTTCTTGGGGTGTCTTATTCTGTGTAGAACCCTGCTGTGTGAACCTGACCAGTTGTGCAGTAGGAAGGAGCTCCATACACATTTTTAACTTGAGACCAAAGCCAAAGTGGCCTGTCCCCACATCAGTGGGGAGTCAGGGAGGACCCTTGGAGCAGGTCCAGCTCACTAGCCAACAGTGAACGGGGGAGGGATGGATGACCATTTCTTTCAGTTCCCTTGTAGCCCCAGCAGATAGGCCAGACCTGGTGAACACTCCCATTTGACATAGCAGAAAACTGAGGCTCAAAGAGGGGGTTTGAGCCTTTCCTTCCAGTCCCTGTGAAGTCTTACTCGTTGCCCAGTACTCTTCCACATTGAGCAGGGGGGGGTCCCCTCAGACATTGCTGTCTGTGGGGGGACTCGTGAGGCAGGTGAGCCCGGTACCAGTCCTGGTGGATCTTTGAGACCCTCTCTCGCCCGGCTGGCCTCTTTCCTGTGGAAAATACAGCAAAAGCAAAACCAAGAGAGAGTGGGTTGAGGCCTGGGTTCAAGTCCCAGCTTTGCTGCTGACTCGCCGTGAAATCTGTGCGAGTTCTCCAGAAAGTGGGCTGGATTCTGCGAGAAAACTTGTCAAGCACTTTAGCATCTGTCACCTCCTCATTATCAGATATCACCATTCCCATTTGACAGTGGGGAAAACCTGACCCGGAGAGTCAAAAGATCCTGCCGGAGGCCACTGGGAGAGCAGGTACGCAGTCGGGTGGAGCCGGGCTCTATGGACGCTCGGCGCACTGGGCCACCCGGGACCGTGGCCAGCCTCTCCCTGGGTGCTGACCGGCGGGGCTGTCCGCCGCGCAAAGCTCGGGCCGGCCGCCGCCTGTCAAACCCCACGCCCAGCCCCGCGCGGGTCCCGCCCAGGCCCCCAGGCGAGGAGGCCCGCCCTCGTGCGGCGATTGGCCTCGGCGGGGCGGCCGCGGTGAGCCAGTGGCCCGAACGGCTGTCGGGCAGCAACGGGCCCGCCCCGCCCCCCGGGGTGCCGCCCCGCAGGACGCGGCGGCAGCGGCGGCGGCGGCGGCTCCGGGGGCCGCGGCGCCAGAGGAGGCTCGCGGAGTCCGGCGTCCCGCGAGCCGCAGCGTCCGCAGCGAGGTGAGAAGGGGCGCGGTCCGCGGTCTGGGGAGGGGATGGGCATGTCGCTGGGGATCCGAGGTCGGCGAGACAGTGGCGTCCGAATCCCGGGAGCTTTGGATGGCGGAGGGCGCCGAGGGGAAAGGGGAACTTGGGGTCCCCGGGCCCTTGATCGGGGGTGGGGAGAGGGAGATGATGGGAGGGCCAAGACACTGGCGCAGGGGACCCGAAGCGCGCGCGTGTGGCAAGAGCGTGAGACCGTGCGTTTGTTAGTGTTGAGTGTCTAAGAGGGTGAATGAGTATGTGTGGCACGTCGCGTCCCCGGGTGCGCATTTGCGGGGGTGTGTGGTGTGCGTGGGAGCCAACGTGCAAGGATGTTATTGACTCTGTGCGGGTTTGCGCGCGCGATGGGCTCATTTACCCTGGTGTGCGTGGAAATGTGCGTGTCTCGTGGTGCGCTTGATGGGTTCGCGCAGCGCGGGTGAGCGCCTGTCCTCGGACTCCCGTTTTCTCTGTTTGTGGGGTAAGCGGTGAGTGTTGGAGGGTCTGCGCCCAGGAGCAGTGCGTGTGCGGACCGCGGCCTCTGCGCGCAGCTGGGCCCCTGGAGGTGCGCAGCCAGTGACACACCCCAAGCCCTGCCCGCGGCTTCGCGGGAGACCTGCTCTGCTCTGGGAATCCTGTTGCCGCAGGCTCCCTGTTCCTCTGGGGGACGCCAGACAGACGCTCCAGGCCTCAGTTTCGCCATTCGCCCGAAGAGGGCTGGCCTCGGTCGAGGCGGATTTGGGTGGGAGGACGCAGGGGCTGCGTGGAAATGCGCGGCTGAGCAGATGGGTCAACAAGGCCGGGCCAGCAGCGAGAGCTGCTCCTGCGTGGAGAAGGCGGCTTGTGCGAGGGGTCAGGTGAGTTAAGGCTGGGGTAGGTGTGGTGGTGCTAACCTATTTTTAGAAACGAGGACTAAACTGAGGGCAGTGCCCTGCCCAAGTTTCCGTCCCGGGGAGAGCGGGGTCGGCTTCCCGCATTCTAACACGCCGGTGCTGTCTCCCTTCCGCAGGAGCCTGGCGCCGCCCCTAGCCGTGCGTCCTGCCCCCTCGCCATGCATTGCGAGGTGGCCGAGGCACTCTCGGACAAGAGGCCCAAGGAGGCCTCGGGTGCGCCCGGCCGCGGGCCCGCTGGCCTCAGCGCACACATGGCCTTCAGAATCACTGTGAGCGGCGGAGGCTGCGGGGACACTGGCCCGCGGGACCTGCTGCCTCGGCTGCCGGGGCCACCGCCGCGCGGCCACGACCTCCTCCGGCCCAGGAGTCCCCGAGACTACGGCCAGTCCAAGGCCACCGCCGGGAAGGGTGAGTCCAGTCGTGCCAGCGTGCCCGGCTCGGGCATGGAGAGATTTAGACTGCCCAGCACTTCTGCCTCCTGACTTTGTAGTATTCCGGAGATCTTGTTGGAACTATCTCTGGTATTCCTCAGTTTTTCTGTAGTTGTTTTGAGCTCACTTGTTAGTCTGAAAGGATGCCTGCTTCAGGAAGTATCCAATATAAACTCAATAGGCATGTTTTTTTGGGGGAAATGTGTGGATAGAAAGCTCAGATTACATAATTTTGCTTCTGTATGTTTCTGATAAAAAGTTGTGTGAAATGTCAAAATTCTATTACATGTAGGGGGAGTAGCAAGTCCTATATTGGATATCTGTTTCTGAGCAGTTGAAGACATACTTTGAAGTATTCCAGTCTCCTTAAATAACAAAAAACAGAGGCCTTCCTTCAGCAGGACCCCTTCCCCACTAGGGACCTCAGTTTCCCCATCTGTCAAGTAAGGAATGTATTATATCTGATGATACCTAGATTTCAATGGAAAAAATTTCTGAATCAGTAGGCCAGTCTGGATTAGGTCTTGACTTAAAAGTGACTTTTGTGCACTTAATGCTGCAGAGGCCTCTTGTTGGCCAGAAGTCACTTTGCAGAGTCTTCTGCTGTGGGTGAAGCTGGTGACTGGAAGGCAGGCCCAGAATGGGTTATGGGTAAAGTCAGGGATGGCACTGGAATGCTCGAGAACATGTTCCTCTCATAACAGTTAACTGTTACCGTAAATTTTATGCTGACAGATAATTTAACCAGAAATTGGGGGAAATTGTTCAGGTGCCTTGCCCGCCCTCTCCTTCTGTTCTCCTTTGGGAGAAACTGAAGCTTTGGGGTTTGATTATATCAGTACTTGAGACCTCTTAATTCTCTTTCCAAATGATTTTCAAGACAAATGGCTCTAGGTATTACTTCCTTAGCATCAGCCCAGCCCCTTACAAAAGGTAGGCCTACTTGCTTCCCAGATCAGAGCCTGGGCAAATGAAATAAGCATACAGGATTTTCCTTTTTGTTTTAAAGACAAAACCCTAACTTTGTAGGATAGAACAATTTCTTGTTTTAAATGTCAGTCTCTTCTCTTAGACATAGGGGTCATTTTTTAAAGGGATAGATAGGGGGAAAATGCCTGCAGAGCATTTTTGCTGGAATACACATGTGACGTCTTTTTACCAGGGAGAGAGAGAAGGGCTGTGAAGCAAGACCTGAGCAGTGTTTGCTGCCGTGAGTGCTGTGGCTTGCGGGGCTCCACACGCAATGTTTTGTGTTTAAAAAAAAAACATGGTTATCATCTGCAGATCAAGTTCTAGTGAATGGTTGTCCCAAACATAACCTTTGTTCCACACTGTGGTCAGAGGCCTTTCATCTGATGCTTTGTGTATTTGTTTCCTCCAAACTCCAATTATTTTTGCCCATTCCCCTATGTCTAAAATAAGAGATCTTTAAGCCAGAATTGTACTTGGAAAGGGCAGAGGAGGATAAAGGGATGGGAGACAGAGCCTCTTTTTTTTGTACCTAAGCTGGTCTCTCTTGTTACATTTTAATGGAGAAGATTCTCAACTCCTACACTGCTTTAGAGTGAGGCTAGTAGGGTGGGATAGATCACACCCATTTGAAAGATGAGGAAAGTGAGGCTTGTGGTTGGGAAAAGTATCTGGTGTGTAGAAAGCCTCCCAGCAGGTCAGGGTTGTAGAAGCCAGAGCTATGGAAGACAGGGAATGCTGGGGGACCTGGGCTGCCTGTCATTGTAGGCCTGTCCCTCCGTCATGCCAAGTGGCCTTAGAGAAGACCAGCTTCTCCTGGCAGGTCATCAGCAGCCCTCAGAAATGCTATAGAGAGAATGGCACCTTCTTCCTGTGCCTACTCCCACTAAAATATTCCCCAGACCATGAAACCCTTTGAATGTGTACTGTCCAGCCCCAAGCTCTCTGGCTTATTGGAAACAGACAAATAGAAATACCAATTGAAACATTTATTGACTATGCTGGAATTGATAAAACACCCCCCCCATCTATGATGTATGGGACTCTGGGGGGCCTCACATTCCCTCATTTATGGAAAATATACCCTCAGACTGACTTGGAAAGACCAATGAAAGCATTTGTGATAAGGGATGAGAAAAGACATGTCAGCACTTGATTATTTCTAGGATTACTTATATAATGTGTTTAATGTTCTCAATCTCTGCTTTTTTATGAGCCGTAATCATAGGGTAAATAAAACAAGGATTTTAAGAATGCTTTACATACTGAAATAGTAGAAGAGGTCACTTGTATTAATTTGTGCAGGGTGCCGTGCTAGGGACAGTGATCCTGGAAGTAAGGTAGGGGGGCTCAGGGAGAAAGATTTTTTTTTTGCAGTGCTGGGGCTTGAACTGAGGACCTACGCCTTGATCCACTCCACCAGCCCTTTTTTTGTGTGTTAGGTATTTTCAAGATAGGGTCTTGAGAACTATTTGCCTGAGCTGGCTTCAAACCGTGATTGTCCTGATATCTGCCTGATGAGTAGCTAGGATTACAGGCGTGAGCCACTGGTGCCTGGCTAAGATTTGATTTTAAAATGTTGAATGTAAAGGGTAGTAATTCTGGTGCAGTAACCAGAGGAGGCTGAGAAGTTCCACACTTCAGACCTTTTGTGACTACTGCTGTCCAGCGACCAGGAGAAGACCACATTTCTTAATTTGGAGTCAGGTCTCAGATGATCAAGTTTTCAGAGGAAGAGAGTGAGTTCTTGTATTCAGCGGATTATCTGTACTTGTTCCATCCTGTGCGTTTCCAGATCCAGACCAGGAGGCACTGGCATGGTTTGATGTCATGGACTGACATTGTCATCATTTACAATAAGAGTCACTCTCTGTTTATGGCCGAGTCCCGTTTATCCAGATTTCAAACAGCTGGGAAAGCCAACTTGCCAGATGCTGCATTTTTCTTTCTTATTAAACACTCGACCCTGCTTTTATATGTCCCGACAAGAAAAGAAGGTAAACATCTGGGCTTTCAGCGATGGATAGCTTTGTGGCGATGGCCCGATGACGCCTGTTCTCTGTGCGCAGTGCCTTAAAGTTTCCACAGTGTGTCCCACACATTCCTTCATCATGCTCTGCCTACCTTGGAGACTCTGCAGATGTGGCAGTGCTGTGTATCTGCACACTGCGGGGCAGATAGTGACTTGCATTGATGTGACTACTGTTTTAAGATGAACAAAAGGTGCAGGGATTTGCTGAAAGCGATAGGCTGTGGTTTCTGAGGCTTCAAGCTTCAAATATCTGATTCTGGTTCCACAACTTGTACCTTCTATGTGTGTGCACTGGTGGCTGAGAACTGGCATTCCCAAGCGAGGCTTTTGGATATTCTCAGAGAATTTAAAACTATTTTTTGCTTTTGGTATTTTTCTGGTCTTGAATCTCTGGAAATCAGGAACTACTCTGTGCCATGTCTAGAAGACATTGTAGTTTACCAGGTGATTCTGTCTGTTCAAATGAGATAATGAGGTCACTGTTTAATTCATAGCGACTCACTGGGCCCTTTTCACCATGTACCAAGACTGGATTCATCCTAGCAAAAAATGAGACTGATGACTGTGGCAAATGTGAACTCTGCCATTAGTAAAAACAGCCGCTGTAACATGGCTGTAAATTCCCAGAAGTAGTCAATCTTGTAAACTCCCCTCCCCCAACCCCCCCCAGAAAAGGAAAGCAACTCCAGGTTGTATGCATGGACATCGTGGGCTGGAGGCTGGGGGCTGGGAGGTGGGGAGCGAGCCATGATAGGTTTGGTGGTGGTACCTAGTGGAGTTTCTTCATAAGCAAGAAGTCAAGATGTTTTGGGGAGGATTACAGAGGCTGCACATCTGTAATAGAAAGGTATGAGTTATTTTTAAAGCATTTTCCCCCTCTGGCTCTGGTGGACAATTTGCTTGCATTTCATCCATTTTAAAGTGCTGGTCCTGTGATCCGGAAATAATCAGATCCAAATTTTTTCGGTGCTTGAGGTTTCTTATAAGGGGGGAGAAAAACCTGCTGGCCAAATGTCAGGCTCATTGAGACAAAGAGAGACAAGTATGTGTGTGTGGGTATACAAATGAGATAGGAGCATGTTGCGTCTACAGTCATAAGAGTTATGTATCAGACAAATCTTTTATAGACATGTAGGGGAAATACAGTTGCCAAAGATTCCCTAAGAATCTTGTGCAGCTAGAATTTCTCTTCCCTTCCTGCCTCCCAAGCTCTCTAGAAACTGCTAAGACTTGCGGGCAAAATGGAAAGGAAAGCATCCCAGGAGATTGACACTCAATTTAAGTCTCGTGGTTTCTCCATAGTTTACCTGTAAACTGTGGTTTACCTGTGCTTAGCTGGACTGAGGTCTAAGAACACTCTGGAATCAAATTGATAAGGTGGGTTGCTCTGTCTGTGTAAATTTCTTTGTATGTCGTCCATGGTTTTGCTTCGCACTTGTCCTGAAAAAAGAAATTTCAGAGTTATTCATCCCACTGCGTTTCATTTGCGTGAGAAGCCAAGCAAGCTAGCATACTTATTTTTACAGTGCGTTAAAATCTCATTACAGGCATAAGTGCACAATGAATCATTTAAAAAATATATTCTTATGTTCTTTGTTCTGAATGTTGCATAATTATCATAATTTTCTTTGGTTTTATTTCGTGGAGTTTGGCTGGCATCCTAGAAAAAGGAGAAACTAACATTTGGAATAGGGGTTTCAATCCTTTTTTGGACAGGATTAGGAAAAAAACCCAACAAACAAACTTTATTTGGAAGTTGAATAGTGACTGACTATTGCTAACTGTACCTTTTGCATAAAGAAGATAATTTTCTCGTTTCCTCACTTTTCTTGGAAAAGAATTCCCCGTTTTGAAGTCAATCTGGTGATAGTTCGACAACCTCACCTTACGTGTATGGTTGTAGTCAAAGTTAAATTATGTGCAGTTTGCTAATTTTTCTCCCAGTACAGACTTTAGTTGCAGTTAGTTTGGACTTAGAAAGTTGTATTGTTTCTTTTGGTAGGGGGTAGTTTATTTTTGTGTTGAAAGAAACAAAGACATTAAGTTCAAGGCGGAGAAGAAAAGAAACAAACTGTAGTGCGCTTTGAAAAATTTGACTGCATGTTGCAAAAAACGCAAGCTGTAATACCAGGCCAGAAAAAAAGACCAAACTCCCGAAGAAATATTTGTGCAGTTTATTTGTGCAGTTTGCCATTACTGTGCTAATGATTCTAGCAGTTTAAAAACGGACTCATTGTTTATCAACAGCTACTCCACTCCTCAAATTAATAGTTTACAATGAAAAAAAACTGCTTTCAGTATTGGAAGCAAAGTCCGGGGACTCAGTTGAGTTACTGAGTAAGGAAAGCAGAGAAGAGGGGAGAAAGTTTCGTGGCTGCTTTGGTTTCCCAAAGCCTTATTTATAAGAAACTGAAAGAAAACAGAGGCTGGGCCGGGGTGGGGGTGGAGAGAATACAGCCCTAACCCAGTGGTCTTACAGTTTAAAGTCACTGAAGGCATCTGTTTTCTTCTTTCCTGACTTCTTCAACTCCAAAGGGTTGATCCTTCAGAAGGTTCCAGCAGATTGAGGGGACTGTGTTAGCATTACGAGCTATGTTTTTAAAGTCAGCATTTGAGTCAGATGCTGGAGTCAGATGAGGAGCCCTTCAGCCTGTTAACTGAATAACGCATTTCCTGTATGGCCTGAATTTATTTGGTGATTATGGTCGGGACTGCCTGGAGCACACACATGCGCCATTGTGCAGCTTCGATGCATGTGGGCTGTGCTCTTCGCTTTGAGCCTGGGTTTCCCCATCTGTAAATTGGGGAGCAGTTTGATTGGAACATCCATAGCCTCTTCCTGCTGCGATACTCCTGGATTTCCAGCCTGAGCTCAGAGGGTCGGGAAGGATCCCGGTGGTAGTAAGAGCTGCCTTTGTCTCAGGTCTTGACTGTCCTTGGAAGTCTGGACTACTAAAGGTGAATACTGAAGGAACAAGAGGAGGGAGGTCCACCCACCTTCCTTGAGCACTTACTGTGTCCCAGCCAGATGTGGTACATCTGTGCTCACATTTAATTATGTCCAGTAGCCCTGTGGGGAAAGGAAAGGCAGCATTACTCTGAATTCTATCAGTGGGGGATCTGAGACTAGGACAGTGAAATGACATGTCAAAGGTTATGCAGGTAGTGAGTAGTTGAGCTTGGAGTTTGCGCTCAGGTCTGTTTGAAAGCAAGTCTGTCCTTTCCCCTAAAGCACACCACTTTGAGGACCAGCCTTTAAATCCAAGTCGTGTGGCTGTGGAGCTCTGGGGAAGGAAGCAGGAGGCCCCTGGGAGCGTCCCTTCTTCATCTCACTTAAATACTTTTGTCCTAGCTAGCAGGCTGAGGTGTGACTATGACTGTTCTGTTAGGACACTGTCATCGTGTCCCCTTCCTCTCTTCCCCTCCCCCCCCCCGCAGCAATGGGGGATGGAGAATGGTTTGCAGTGTTATTCAGGGCCTCAGGAAGCAGGGTCTCTCTGGGGCTATGGAGGGTCCCCTCTCTGAAGCAGTGCTGCCACCACCCTCACTGGTCATTGCAGGCTACAGCCTCTGCCTGAGCCCAACCCACAGTGTGGGGAGATTCCCTGTGGAGGCCCTGGGTTCAGTGTCCCTTCGGCTGCTTCTGAGAACTTCTGTTGGAAAATTCCCCAGGTCCCCCACTCCTAGAGTACATGCTTCCTTGAGTGTGGTGACTCAGGGATCCATTAAGCAATTGTTTCTTTTTAAACACTTGACGGAATGAAGAAGGGCTCGGAGGGAGAACAGGCCAGGGATCTGATTGACCTTGAGAGTTTATTTGTGGGAAATGGGTCTTTTGAGGTCCCACAGCCAGGTTGTCTGTAGCCTTGTCTGTGTGTCCACAAGATGCTTGCAAGTGTGCTGTCTCAAAGAGTCACACTTACCCTGAAGACAAAAGTGCGGAGTCTTTCTGGTCCCTCTGTGGACGTTGGGTCTGGAGGGAGCCAACAGATTAGCATAGGGATGGCTCCTTTTGCCATATGGCCCAGATTCTTCCTAGTTGTGTCTTTTTGGCAACCAGATTTACTCTTTTAGACATTGTTGCTTTTGTTTTTGAATAACAGGTCTGCTGGAAAATAGGGCTTTAGCAGTAAAAAAAAAACAAACCAGGGAGGAACGTAAACCTGCCTTGAGAAAGACAGATCCCATTTGCTGTTTTAAGCTCTCCGGAGGGCTGGAGATTAGGTTTATTTTGGAACTCGGCTGGACTATATGAATTACTTCTCTGAGCGTTGGGTATTTAATACCTAGTAGAAGTTTGTATAAGAGCTGATGATGTATTTTGCTGACTTCCCAACCCTGTAAATAAATTACACGTGCCGGCAGAGGCTGCCAGTATCCACTGTGTCAATTGAAGCTTAATTTTTATCCCAAACCACTTAATACTTTTGTCCTAGCGGGCAGAGAAAGTTCGCTTAGCAGCGGACTAGAAGGTGGCCTGTGCCCAGGCCTGCGTAGATTCATGATTTGCCACAGTTTTTGGTGGCTGAGTAGCATCAGTGCTCTCAAGTCCAAGCCTCAAGGCAGAAAATGATAATATAATTTTAAGTGAATCATAAAAATGAAACCCAATCGCTTCCACTCCCCAAACCTGTCTTGCTCCCCTCCCTCTCTGGAGAAAACAGCCGAAATTGTGTATTTCATCTCAGGCTGCCTGTTCATTTTATCTCATTGGAGTGCAAAGCCCAGGTAATAACGTTGGCATTTCCAGTGCGAAACAAAATAGGGGTTCTAATTTGGAGACACTATTAAATATTTCATGCTTCAACCAAACTCAATTCTTTTTTTCCTATAATAAGTTTAAATATTAATTCTCTGGAATGTCAGATGCCTAAAGCTAGGCATTTAGTGATCCAGTTTCAAGTGTCTCGAAGGTTTATGAAACAGGATATTTCACTGGGAGGGGATGAGTAGTGTGTTTCAGAGATATCTGAGTTCAAGGCAGTGTCTTCTGATTTACTTTTTAAAGGGAAAAGGTCATAAAATAGTTGCTTTATGTGCTGAAGGATTAAGTGGCTTAGGCTGAAATAACAGCAGGGGCTTTACTGGTTTTGCCTAGTTATATTTTAACAATGCTTTTTTGGGGGAGGGGGGAAGGTCATTTTCCCGCCTGCTTGTCTCCTCCTCCCTACTCTTCCCACCCCCCCCCAGCCAGATGGCTTTAATTCTAACCAAATCCCACGCTGAGGCCAAATGATTGATCAAACAGTCATTTGTACTTACGTAGCGCTCTTTGTGAGAAGATCTCTGCACTGAAGCTCCTCGAGGGGAGGCTTTTCTTGGGGCCTTCAAATGGTTGATTTCAAGCAGATTTGGTGGGGAGGGGGGAATTTGGAGGGTTCAGGGGTGTATGAAGAGCTGAAGTCCCGGACCTCAAGTAAAACCTTTGTTACTTCCCATCCTGGGCAGCAGGCGTATCCAGAGTTTTCCAAATACAAGGACAGTAGTCTTCCCACTGGCTCACCACGGGAGTTACACTTTTAATGCCCGTTGATGGAGAAGATATCTGGTGAGGTCGAGGTATCTACTAACTTTAAGCGGTCTTCTAAATAGATTTGTATTTTTTCAACCCTTAGCAGCACCCACACATATCTGTACAGACATGGCTTTGTCCTACAGATCGTTCTTGGCATGCATTTTGAAGATCTTCCCTGAAGTCACAATTTGGCTTGTAGATTGGTGACCTGTCAGTTGGTGGGAAAAAGTGGAGCCCTTGCCCTGGCATCCGAGGCCCCCTGCCAGACGGTCCATCTCCCTGTGCCTTGCTGATGCCTACTTTGCTTGCTCTGCGGTAGCAGCAGACTTTTCCTTATACAGCCTGAGACCTGGAAGTTTCTCTTTGCTTGTCCTTCTTTCCTTGTACACCATTTTTATTCATTTCCATGCTTCCTTAACTCAGTTTTGAAATGAGTGGGGAAAGAACCAGTTAATACTCAAATATTTACCCTTGTGCTCTCGTGTCCAGCACCAGGTCTGGCCTCAAGTGAGTGTCTCAGAGGTGTTTGGGGTGCTGGTGGAGGCTGTGGGTATGGAACCAGACCACCAGGTTCCAGTTGTTGCTCAGTGTGTTAACTTGGGGACCTTGAGGGAGTTATTGAACTTTCTGGGGATCACAACAGTGACAATTTCAACAGACCGTGATGAGGATAGAATGAGCTGACAATGGATAAGTGCTTAAAAACAGAGACTGGCACATGGTGAACTCTCAGTTAACATTGAGGTTATGATTATTGTCACTATTGTTGCTGCCGCCATGTAAATACTATTGGAACTTCTGCAAAGGGCTTTGCCCCACCTCCTTCCCACCAGACTGACTTGACTTGACTTACTCTTTACAATCCTGCTCAAGTGCTGAGGTGGCACTCCTGGAAGCCTTCCCTTGCCCCTGTTCTCCCTTCTGCCTAGTGATGCTCATATGCTTATTTACTTATGGCGATTATTTACTTATGTGTCTCTGAGGACAGAGACGGTGTCATTGTCTCTGTGTCCCAGATGCCCAGCATAGGCCTGGCTCAGAGTGGATGTCTAGGAAGATGGGGAATGGTGTCCAAGCCAGTCCTTGCCCTCTAGAGCCCATAGCCTGCAAAGGAGAATGTGCTTGGATGGTCCTGCTTTTCCGAGGTTGACCACACACAGGCCCGCGGCACCCTGAGGCTCTGGTACAAGTGCTCAGCCATCCTCCCATGTATACACAGACATGTTCTCTTTCCAGCCCCATCCTGGGCTCTGCCCTGGCTTGCTGGGTGAGCTTGGCAAGGCTTTTTACTCCCCCTCCTTGTCGGGAAGTGTTGGCTTCAGGGATTGCAGAATCTTCTGGTTGCGAGCCTTTGGAGCAGTCAGGCTATGGTCCAGGTGGAGGAGGAGCCTGTGGCCCTTGGCTGTGCCAGAGTGACTGGCCATAGCTTCTTGGCCAGGACTGAGAGCACACTTGTCCTCCCTTCTAGACCAAGCCCTCGGTGCTGTGACGTGGGTCTCATCTTGTGGTTTAAAGAGCAGATACTGGCAGTTGCTATACATCTGATCCAGATTTCTCTAAAATGAAGAATCTCAGACAGGTTGGACTGAGAGCCAGGAGCCAGGCAATGGCAGCTCTCAGACCCTGCGGGGTAGAGGTGGGTATCCACACTTGAGATCCCCGCTGCAGGGCAGGATTAGATAGAAGAACCCTTGGAGATCCTAGTGGCCTCCTGGACCTTCTCTGGGTACCATGGTGGGCTTTGTAAGTTCTTTTAAATCATAATATTTGTCCCAGCCCCATAAGGTTCAGAGAGATCATGTTACTTGTGCAAAGATGGCCACATGGCTTTGGAGTCAGACCTGGGTTCAGGTGCCACTGGCTGGACCGGGGGCAAGTTCACTGAACGCTGCACCTTAATCTTCCTAATCTGTGAAGGAGAGGTAGGTCCTTTCTAGAGAGTCCATGCAGGGACTGAGATGAGAAGTGTGTAAAGCACGTGGCTCAGGGGCTGCCACTTGGCAGGTGCAAAGCCGATGCAGTGGTTGGTCTCTTGTCTCTTTGAGGGGCAGAGCCAGGACCAGGTTCCAGGCTTGATAGGTCCTGGGCCTGTGTCAGTTCAAGACGCTCACATAGCCCGTGGTGACTCTGGTATCCAGTAGGACAGGAGGGGGCTTGTTTATGGGATGGGTCCGGAGGCACAGACCTCTCCCTCCTCCCTGGCTTAGTGGTTGGGAGATGCTGTCTGACTCTACCATCCTGTTGAATTACTCACTTTGTGTGTGTGTGTGTGTGTGTGTGGTACTGGGGTTTGAACTCAGTGTCTCGAGCTTGGTAGGCACATGCCCACCTCCTGCGCCCCTACCCCTCACCCCAGTCCTTTTTTGTTTTTAGTTATTTTTCAGGTAGGGTCTTACTTTTTGCCTGGGGCTGGCTATGGGCCACAGTCCTTCTATTTATAACTCCTACATAGCTGGGATTATAGGCATAAACTGCCATGCCTGGCCTCTTCAATTCACTTTTGTGAGGAGGTATCATTTTATTTTACAGATGAGGACAACTGAGGTCTAGAGGGACGAATGACCTACCCAAAGCATAGAGCTAGCAGGTGGTAGCTACAGTCTGACCTGCTCTTTCTCTATTCCTTGCCACCTCCTGGGGATCTGCTGCCTTGGGTTCAACCTGACCCATTCCCCACATTTGAAAAACTGCCTTCTCCAGTGAGAATTAACCTTGACCTCCGTCGTCTTCTGACTGTCAGCTCTTCCAGTTGCTTAGCTCCATGCTATCTTCCCCTGTGGGACTCCTTAGAGTCAGGACCCGTGATGGTCACGCCTCTGGCTTGCTGGTGGAGTATGGTCCAGAGCATGGAAGAAACGCAGGACCCCAGCAGGGATGATCTTGTGCACTGAAGGTGGGAAGTTTCTAAGTGGATTTTTAGTACAGCAGTTGGGGTGACTCTCGGTTCTAGGGTTCACTTCCTTGTTTGTAATGTGGGGAGAATGAGTTACCCCTGCTTTGCCAGTTAGCTATTAGGAGCATGTGAAATGGTGTGAACATGTCCTGGAAACTGCCAGGGCTGTACCTGCATTTGGTTGGTGATTGGTTGGCTGGCTCATCGCTATTTATTGAACACTTGCTACGTTTCAGGCATTGGGTTCGGCCCTGGGACACCATATGTAAACTTACAGAACCCTCACTTTCACACAGCGTGTGGCCTAGAAGGCAGGTAGATGGCAAGTGAGTGCATGCAGGACCCTCCCAGGCTGACAGGGCTCCCAGGCCTCCTCTGTGCAGCGTCACTACCTCTCACTTGACTCTCTGGCTTAAGCAGACTCCTGTCCTCCAGCCGGCCTCAGCCTGGTGACCTCAGACAATCTTACTGAGCCATGGTTTGCCAAGTATAAAATGGAAATATTTGCTAGCTCCCCTGGCAGGGCTTGCAGAAGGATCAGTGAGGTTGGAGTGGGAGAGGGCTCTGTGGGTGGCTGACTGCTGGGGCCTCTGGAGACGGGGGATCTTAGTCTTTAGAGCAGCCCTCTGCAGGACACTGGTGGTGGTGCCTACATGGGACAGTCTGTCCCCAGATGGGGGCTGCCTGGGCCAGCCCTTTTCTTGCACCTGTTGCCACTTCCTGCTTGCTTAAGCTTTTTTCAATGGCTCTGGTTGCTATGCACCCAGAATACATAAGAGCTGTTTCCAGTGGAGTTGAGTAAATTCCCATTGTTTGACATTGGCCAAGCAGGTAGGGCTGGGGGCTGCTGGAGACCCTCTTCTCCCTCCCTTTCTCCTCCTTACCATGTAACCCTCATTGACTTAGCACTCACACTGCCCTGTGATGTGAAACATTCTTCCGTGAGAACACTTATGGCTACTTAATTGCAATGAAATATTAAAATTCAGTCTCTTAGTCATATTGCATGTCAAGTGCTCAGTAAACATGTGGCTAGTGGCTGCCATGTTGAAAGGTGTAAAAAAATTTCCACCTTCACAGAGAGTTCTGTTGGACAGCATGTCTAGAGGGTCATTCTTTAATGTACTCAGTTGTTCATCACGTGCTTCCTGACACCCACTCATACACCAGGCTTTGTGTCCTTAGCCTCTGCCTTGGGGAACATCCAGTAGAAAGGACAGGCAGGGGGACATAACAGCTTTGCTTGAGGTGTGGCCAGATGTGGTTCCTGCTGGATGCAGATGTGAGTCCTAGGGCCTTCCTCCTCTGAGTTCACAGGACAGCACTGACAAGAGAGATCTGAGCAGGCTTCTTTGAGAGGTGGCACTGATGGGCCAGGCCCTGGTGGGTTGCTGGTTGTTGGGGAAGCAGCCCACAGCATGCAGATAGTCCCTGAGCTGGGAACATGCCGACAGTGGCCTGTGCAGCAGTTTACATAGCAATGAAGAGATATTGTTTTATCCTCAGAGGTTCCTGACTTCCAGCAAATTACATGGTCTTACTCCTAATCCTTCTTTGGGAGGTGGCTGACCCGTTTGAAGATAATTTAATTTATTAATCATCATTTTATCCACTTATGTATTACACACTTATTATAGAAAAAGTTGGAAACTATAAAAACAGAAAGACAGGAATAGTACTTGCTTGTAACATCACGCCAGCAATGACTATATTTCTTTTCAGTCTTTTCTCTATGTATATTAATGTAGTTTTATATCATTGAGATCATTTCAAATATAGTTTTATGTACTTATTTTTTTTCTTTTTTGTTTGTTTGTTTTGTGACAGGGTTTCACTGTGTACTCCAGGCTGGGCTTGAACTCATGATCTTCCTACCACACCCTCCCAAGTGCTGGGATTACAGGCACGCACCACCATGCCCACCCTTATGTGCTTATTTTTCAACTTACCATCCTAACATAATAAACCTTTTTCATGTTGTTAATATTCTTTATAAGCATGCTCACTTTGGCAGCACATATACTAAAATTGGAACAATACAGAGAAGATTAGCATGGCCCCTGTGCAAGGATGACATGCAACTTCGTGAAGCGTTCTACATTTCTAGCTATCCTTATCTCAACTAGCAAAAATCCTTGGTCCTTCCTATTATTGCTTATACTCTCTCTTGAACAAAATCAGAGATAAGGGCAAAATAGTTTCTGCCTGGTAATGAGGGGGTGAAGCTGCAGTGAAGCTGGAGGTTTTGTCTGGCCTCCCACAGATAGTCCATGTGCATACAAACAAATACGCGTCTGTCTATTATTTGCATATGATCGTGCTTAGCATTTTTCAGCTTCTCCCCTAGTAGAGACAGTGCTGAAGTGAGTGTCTTTTTGCAGGGACTTTCATGTGCATCTCTGATTATCTTCTTAGAATACAGTCCCAGAGGGAAAGTCAGTCAGGTTGGTGACACCTAACACGAATCACCACCAAGTCTTTGAGAAGGTTGCACTGGTTTTCGCAGCTTCAGGTGGCACTTTCCTAGGAGAAGATAGACTTACCTGAGTCTTTACCAGGGTTTCCTCATTTGAAAGTGGAAGTGACAACTGGCTATCATTTACTATTAGTGTGGTGGACACAGGGTGTTGATTCACAATTCATATCTCTTTTGCAAACTGGTGTTTTGTTGGGGGTCTGAATATTTTATAAAATTAAAAAATTAAAGTCTTGAAGTGTTCTTCTTAAGAATGTGAATGCTTTGTTCATCCTATTTGTTGCTAGTACTTTTATGAGTCTGCTGTTTAAACAAATTTCTTTAGGATGCTTTTGAAACCAAACTAAAATTTTTTCATGCAGTCATATTGCCAAGATTTTCCTTTGTCATTTTCTTCTTTGCTTTTCTTTTTGTCACTCACCAAGTCCTGTTGTTTGTTATTGTTACTATTTGCAGTAACTTGTTTCATTAATGTTCTAAACTAAATTTTTATTTAGCAAAATAATGCCAAACATAGTTTTTTAAGTAACTAAATGCTTTCTTTAAAGAGAGCCTGTTCTTCCCTGTCACCCTCGTGAGAGGCCGCTGCCTTCAGCCAGGGCAGCCGTGATGCTTACCTCCAGGGGGCGCTAGTTATGTGGACTTGTAGCATAGTGGCACTGCACTGGACTCATTTAGTTGTTTTCTAGCATTTCCTTCCATATGTTTCAGTTATAAAAATAAAACCGGTAATAGTTAATGCCTGTCCAGTTCTGCTGTCAGCCCATTGCAAGCATAATTCCTTTAATTCCCCTGTGAAAGTGTTCCCGATCTGCAGATGAAGATCTGAGGGAGAAAGAGGCTTGTCCAAGGTTATGCAACTGTCAAGTGGCCAGGATTAGTCTCTCTCAAAGGACTTCTGCTGTATCGGGGTGCCCTGTCCTCACTGCCCACTGGTCCTATTAAGACAGCTGAGGATTTAGCTCTCTTAAGTGCCCACTCCTCTCTGGTTTCCACCCTGCCCTAGTACCTCACTTGATTAAATCAGTGCACTGCTAGGGCCATGTGTGATTGGAGTTGCCATGGCATTGTCTTTCTAGGTTCTGGAAGAGCCCCTGATAGCAGGTGTGTTGGTGGCATTGGCTGCCTCTGTGGAGGAGGGAGAGGGCAGAGCCCAAGGACGGTTTCTTTGGAGCGAGTTATGAGGGGCTGTGATGTGTTCTTCGGCCCATGCCACTTGGCTGGGAGGGCATTGCTTCCTCCTCACATAGCTCAAGAGGCCAGGCTGTAAAAGAAACAGGTAGAGAGCAGGGCACAGCTGGGAAGCTGGAGGAATGATCGGTGGGTCCATGCACAGGGATGATAAAGAAGAAAGACCTTAATTGGGGTGACTGCCTGGTGGCAGAGTGAAGAGAGGTGGCATGCTGTTTTTAACCAGTGACATGGCCAAGGCATGTTTCAGGGACCCAAAATGAGAGGACCCTGACCAAGAGGGCTTCTGCTAGGCAGAGACAAGAGACTGGAGGTGTCCCATGCGATGCAGGGGGGTGGCAGGTGTCTGCCAACCAGGGAATGAACTGCCGATGAACCCACAGAGAAGGGGCCCAGGAAAGCACAGCAAGTGTCAAGCTCCAAATCCAGAAGGCTCCTCTGTGTGTCACTCAGTGGGCAGTCAGGGGCCTAGACTGGCCTCCACCCTACCCAGCTTTCCAGACAGACAGACCCCGGCTGGAGGAGGGAAAGAGCTTGGCTTTAAGTGGAGTTTGGAATTGAGATTATTAATCTAGATGGGACATCTTAATTACTAAACCGAGACTGTTCTTGGGACTAAAAGTTCTTGGGACTAAAAGATGTTTTATGATCTGAGAGTGACCCAGAGAGTTAAGGGAATTTCCAAACTTCCAGCAACTCCAAGGGGCAGGGGGTGGGAAAGAAGTCTGCCGATGGGGTTTTGAAAGGGGGAGTGGAGGGGGCCGGCCAGGTAATGACAGCTGTTTCTATAGCACATCTGTGGTTCTCTTTCTCAGCATAGTGGGGACATTTGGGACAGGATGTCAATCAAGTCACCCACTCTGGGAACTTTTCCTTTCTGGTGCAAGCATTTGTCTTCCCAAGTTAATTGTGAATTCTGTTTCATTTGTTTGGTTTTAAATTAGGGTCTTTGGGTCTAGTGCCATTTTCCTGTAGTTGGATTCCATTCGTCTGACAGTAACATGCCTGTCAGTCCTGCTTTCCTCAATGTGCAGATGCATTAGCCTGTGCTGCTGCCATCTCTCCCATATGCCAGGCTGGGGTGTGTGTGTGTGTGTGTGTGTGTGTGTGTGTGTGTGTGTATGGGGGAGGGCTCTCTGCTCTTCTCTCCCAGACAGTCCTGTGCAGGAGCCCCGAATCTTTCCACCATGTGTCACACACCCTGGCTGATGTAAGCAGAGAAGAGATTTTATCAAAGCATGCTGGGTGGTTCCCAGATCTTCCTGCTGAGGCTGTGGAGAACCAGGCTGGGAAACTATGTAGCCAAGAACCTGGCCATAGGCTGCCCAGTGGGAGGACTGCCAGGCCCAGGCGAGCAGCATGCACTGCTGCTAGAGGGGCTGTGGCTGACATCTGTTTTGACCTGTGCCAGAATGGATGGATTTGAGCCGTCTCCCTGAGTCATGTTCTTCTAGAGTCTTCTGATCAGCAAAGTCTGTGTCACTGTGCCAGGCATGGCTGCAAGGGAGACTGGGAAAGCAAGCATTTTTGTAACTGAAAAAAATTTTTTGTGGTAATAGAGCTTGAACTCAAGACCTATACCTTGAGCCACTCCACCAGCCCATTTTTTTGGGTGTGATGGTTTTTATCGAGGTAGGGTCTCGTGAATTATTTGCTCGGCTAGCTTTGAACTGCGATCCTCCTGATCGCTGCCTCCTGAGTATCTAGGATTACAAGCATGAGCCACCAGTACCTGGCTAACTGAGCACTTGCTGTGAGCTAGGCACATTTGTAGGTTGGGAGAAAACAAGAAAGCAGGCGTACATGTGTGTACCCATGAAGCTTACGTTCTACAGGGGATGATAGCCTTGAAATAAATACAGAGTTTATCAAATGATGGTGCATAGTATGGAGAACAGGCAGGGAAGAGGCTGGGGATGCGTGTGTGTCTGTATTGTAGTGTGGTGAGGATAGGGTGACATGTGAGCAGGGTCAGGAATCTGACATCATCATCTTGTCTTGTTTTCATCTTGCCACATCTGTGTATGTGTGTGCGTGTGCACACATGTGCTCATTGGGGTGGAGTGGAGGTTTACCTCATAAGGTGAGTAGCTTTCCCAGTAGAAGAAAGGTGTTCAGATGCTAGGTGTCAAAAAGGAAAGGCAAATGCCATTAATGTTGTATTTTCTCTTTCCTTGGTTTAACTGTGCAGTTTGCTAGGGTGCATTCTTCAGCGGGTCTGCAGGAAAGGTGGTAGAGGATGTAAGTAGTAGTGGTTTGGCTGAGAAATGTTAATCAGAGCTAACCTAGAGATGCCAGGCCCTGTTCTAAATGCCTTGCCAGAACTATCCTCACCACAACCCATTGAAGGAGCTGGTAAGGACTATTATGATGCTTATTTTACAAGTGGGGAAGCTGAGACCCAGTGAGGGTAAGTAACTCAGCCATGGTCACACGGCTTGTAAGTGATAGGGTCAGGATTTGAACTTAGGCTGTCTGGCTTCAGGGCAGAACCTGGGGAGAATTTTGAAGATATGTCTCACTTTGCTGCTGAGAAATCCAGCACCCTGCTGATTTCTTTGTATAGATTCTGCACACCCTTCACCCACCTGACCCCATCTGTTCTCTGAAAGGTTTCTTGATGTTTTGTGTATCTCTGGTGTTCTGAAAATTTCCAGAGATGTGTCTCATGTGGATTTTGGTAGGCCCTTCATCTCCAGAGATTCAGGACTTTAGTTTCAGAGATTTTCTTGTATTAGATTTTTGAATTTTTTCTCACACTGTTGTTCTGTTGTCTCCACTAGTTGCATATTTGGCTTTCTGTATTCATGCTTTTTTTTTTCTTTTTGATCTGTTTTCTGAGAATTTTCTTGACCATATCTCCATTTGAGTTTTCACTTGAGTTACTTTTTTTTTGTGTGTGTATGCAGTACTGGGGTTTGAACTTAGGGCTTTATGCTTGCTAGGCAGGTGCTATGCCTCTAGCCAGTTTTTCCTTTACACCTCCCTGTTTCTGCCATCCTTGGTCCATATTCACATTTGGATTCAAGCTCCCTTTTTGGCAAGTGCCACTTTTTAAAAGAAGACCCATGTCATAGCCCAGAGCTGGTGGTGGGTTTTCTGTGCACCTGAACTGCCTAAAATCTGAATCTGGTAGGACTACATGGGCCTCCCATGGTGCAGTCCTGGGCAGCCTTGGGGAGGAGCAAGCTCAGTGGGCCAGTCTGGCTGTCAGACCCTATGGGCAGGTCTGAATTGACCTTACTGGCCATGATCTTGTTTAGTTAGGGGATGCTTACTGACCCCATCTGTGTGCTGGGTTCTGTGCTGGGCCCTTGCCCTCCAGGAGCTCTTAGTAGATACATGGACTCACAACCTCCTCATCAGTGCTGCGAACGGTGATCGCCAGTCATGCACATGGAGACGAGGAAGCCTTATGAGTCCTGCAGTGAGTGCAGGTTGTCTGAGTCAGGCTTTGAAGGACAAGGAGGTCCTTGACTAGTTGGTGAATGGGGGATGGGAGGAGAGAAGCATCCTAGGCCCTCACCACCCAAAATGTGGTTTTCTGCCCCAGCATTGGTGTCACCTGGCAGCTTGCTGGGTATATAGTCCCAGCCCCACCAAAACTGTTGCATTAGGAGTTGGTTTGTGACAGATCCCAGTGGTTTGTGTGCACATCAGAGCTCTGGAAGCACCGCTCTAGGCAAAGTCTGTTTGTAGAGGCTTGTGGAGTTGCGAGCTGCTGTGTTGGACACTGGGGAGGAATTTGGAGCAGAGCTCCCCAGTGACTTGAATGAAGTTGGAGAGGAAGATTGGATTCTCCCTGTGCTGGGCCACTGAGGACAAGAAACAGAGCCAGGTAGGCACCTGCCACATCCAGACCCATGAACCCTCAGGCTACCATGTCAGCATAGCCTTTAGGGATCAGCAGGCCCTGCTTTCTTATCAGATGAGTGGGAACACTGAAGCCCAGAGATCCCAAGTGACTTGCTTAAGGCCAGACAACAAATTAGAAGAGAGACTGGGTCTATAACCGTACTACTCTGAACGTGCCTGATCTCGTCTGACCTTGGACCTGGTTATTACCTGGATGGGAGAAGAGACTGGACCAAAAAACCCATACCACATGACAGGCACTAAACTAAATGATTCCCTGGAGCTAATGAAGTAGTTGTCTTTCTATGGAGATCTCTGTTTATCAGGAAACTGGGGCTCCAAGAGGTAAAGACACTTGCCTAAGGGCTGTAAGAGCCAGAGCTGGGCCTTACACTTCTGTCCAGCTCACTGCCCTACCCATCTGGAGGATACGCAGGGGGCCTCTCCAGAAGCCAGTAGGCAAAGAAGGACTTGGCTAGGCTGGGTTTGGGGAAGATCACACTGGTGTGGTGA
The DNA here is from genome assembly GCF_047511655.1 of Castor canadensis. Taxonomy (NCBI): domain Eukaryota; kingdom Metazoa; phylum Chordata; class Mammalia; order Rodentia; family Castoridae; genus Castor; species Castor canadensis. The sequence continues at coordinate 120,337,575 of NC_133392.1, forward strand.
CACTGTGCACTTTGTGTGAAGTTGGGTGATCGAGTTCATCCTCGGTCCTCACCTTTTGGTTTACATGGCAGTTCTGGTAAGGGTCTGGAAGGTCCATTCTGAGTCTGACTCTGCATGTCGTACTGTGATCACAGAGGTGCCAGTGTGTGGCTTTGGCCTTAGAACCACAAGTGTCTCCTTTTGGCCTATAAGAGGTGTGGGTGGTGTCAGTCCTGAGGTGAATATAGTCAGAGAAACTTAGTGTCAGGATGGCAGAAGGGTGGCAGTCATGTTGGGGAGGGATTGACCAGCCCCTCCAGCTTGGCCACCATGACTGACTCCACCCCACATGTGATTCTGATTAGGGGGCCTGTGTAAAAGTTACCTAAACACCACTCTAATTACTCTGTTTAGGAACATTTGCATGCGTGGGAGGGTGCCTGGCACTAGCTTCCCACATGTGCTGGGGGGCTGCGGGAGGCACCGCATTTGCATGAGCGTGACGAGCACCGCAGCCGAACTTAGCAGCCACCCAGCCTGGGGAGCCTGTGAGATGAGGCAGGCCGAGGGCAGGACCGCCTGTCCCAGGCGCTTGCTTGTAGAGGAAGCATTTTGAAAAGCTCATCCTCCCTGTGCGGAGGTTGCCTTGTCCCTACAAAGAGTGCTGCAGCGCATCTGAGAGTTTATAACACGGGACATGATTTGGAGTCTGGGCGACTGGTTCTCTCTCTGGGTGCCTGTGGGCAAGTACTTTCACTGCTTTGAGCCTCAGTTCTTCACCTGTCCAAGGACACCTGCCATGTGGGCTTGTGAAGACAGAGAAAGAGAGCCTGTGAGAGGATGTTGAAAGAAAGGGCTGGCGATGACTTTGCACATCTCTTAAGCTGCAATGCAAAAAGGCTTTGGGGTGCCTCCCCACCACCTCCACCAGATGGAGAGGGATGGTGTTGGGGACTCAGGAGAGCAAGGGCAGCAGCAGGAGGATCTTCAGGAAGAGGGAGCATTCCTCCAAGCTGAATGGGCAGTCCCAGAGGGTGCACAGCTATAGGACTGTCCTGTGCAGGCAGCAGACCACTCTCAGGAAAGCTATGACATAGGCCTCTTATGACTTACACTGCCTTCCCTATTGTTCTTCTGTCCAGGGACTCCCTTCCCATGCTTCTGTACATCTGTGAGTCCTTCCGTGTTACTCTGCATCTGTTCATCTATCAGTCTCCCACAGTAAGCTGCAGGCAGCTGCCCACTGTCCTTTCAGCCATCCACCTTACATCCATCCTCATGCCCTTTTGAACACCCACCTTTATTTTCTTCTACCCATCCAGTCACCTATCAGGAGACATTCATAAATCCCATCAAATACTCCCTCTTGCCCTGCCCAAGGTCATACAGCAATGAGGTGAAACTGTTTCCGTGTGGGGTTCATCAGAGGTGAATGAGGCTGTTTTCAACATCAAGGAGGGCCCATCAGCACCTTGACCTTCCTTTAATGATGAATCAAGTCAGAGAGTAGATCTGAATGAGTCTTTCCTCTTGTCTACCTGCTTGTCCGTACACTCATTCACCCACTTACGCCTTCACGCACCCAGCTGTCTCACCTGTCCACCCTTCTCTACAACCACCCATCTTACAGTCTGACTGCTGAGAACTACCAAGTACCTTCTCCCATTCAGTCACCCTCCTAGCACTACAGGATCCCATGGGTAAGGCACCGAATGAGAGTCTGGCCTAGGGATGACCTGGGTCAACTGAGTTACTTGAGCTTGATTTTAAAGCCTTCCAGTGCTGACATTCTGTAAAACAGAATGCCAAACACATAAGGTATGGCTCCTGTTTTCATTTATTCAGCAAATCGATGTGCTTAACAAGCAGTTATTGGGTGTCTACTGGGTACCTGATACTTTTCTAGGCAAGTATACTGTGGTGAGCAAGACAGACAATCCTTGACCTTTCAGAGTTTACTTTTTAGTAGGGGGGGACACAGGATAAATAGGTAAACAAATAAATGTGGATGTGGTAATTGCCTCTGGGTGCCAGGTGTGTTGTGGGCCAGCTCCCTAAGGGAACTTCGAGTTGAGGTAGAGGTGAGACAGGTGTGGGCAGAGGCAGTGCTCCGAGGCTCTGTGTGTGTGTGTGTGCTGTGTTCCAGGCTGGAGTGCACTGTAACAGCAGCAACTACAGTGGTCAGAGGGGCAGCCAAGGAGGCTTTCCTGAGGAAGGGAGACCAGCACTCATCTTGGAAGATGGGCCAGGAAGAAAGTTGGATCACAGTACTGGGGACCAGCTGAGGCTTGCAGAGTGCCTTTTGTCCCTTAGCTGTGCTCCAGTGCCTGGGTACTGGGTGTTGGCCTTGTTTTCAATTTACTGGGTGATGCTAGTTCCTTACCTGCTTTGAGCCTCAGTCCCAGAAGCACAATACAGTAGGTGAATTGTAAAATCTCCTGGACCATGACTCGGAGATCTATGAGTTTAATTAAAAGGGGAGACAAGGCGGGCACAGTGGCTCATGTCGGGGGTGGAGTTCAGGAGGACTGTGGTTGGAGGCCATCCTGGACAAAAAGTTTGAGAGACCTCATCTCAACCAATAAAAAGCTGGGTGTGGTGGTAAGCTTCTGCCACCCCAACAACACAGGAAACATAAATAGGAGGATTTCAGTCCAGGCCGACCCAGGCATAAACACGAGACCCTATCCCAAAAATAACCAAAGCAGAAAGGGCTGGGAGTGTGGCTTAAGTGGTAGAGAGCTCTGAGTTCAAACCTCAGTATTGCCAAAAGGGGAGGCATATTTATATAATATTTCATGGTGGCATTCTTTTGAATACCATTTTTGGTAATAATCCTTGTAATAGTCCTGTGCTGGGGAGGGGAGTGCTGCTCCCATTTCTTAGGTGAGAAGTTGTGTCTTCCTATTCTGTCTGGTTGCCTCCAGCCCTTGCTCTCCCTTTGAAGCTCTGGGGAGAGCTTTGGTGAGGTGGGTAGATTTGCATGACTAAAAGCTAAAAGCACCAGCCTAGAGTGGGGCACATACCAGGGGTGCATGTGTCCTGTCTTTGTTTGGTACCTCATCTAGGATGGTAAATGCTCATTTCCATTTATTTTTGGGGGATGGTTTTAGCAAGAGCACTGCAACAGGATGTATTGTTATTGACAGCTTCCTCGTAGACAAGGAACAATAAGAGAAGCTGGCAACATCCACGTGTCCTAATGGCAGAGGTGGGACTCACAGGCTTTCTGCCTCAGTGCTCTCCACACAGACCAGAAAGGTGCCAGGGAGGAAGGGGATTGGAGACTGGCTCTTACCACACCATTCTCTCTCGTGTCCTGCATATGGGGAAAATGGGGGTATGTCCCCTCTTTAAGAAAGATGCTTTTGGGGTGCTCAGAGCCTTCTACAGTAGATGGCTAGGTTCTGGTCTAGCTATTTGCACTGTGATCTAGCAGGTGCTGCCGGGCAGAGTCTTTTGTTGAAGGGCTCCATGCACACCCGCATGTGCAAACAGAGCAGCTCCAGCCTCCTTATTAATTATGAACCTTTCGAAACGTTCCTGAATATACCCTGAGTTCCCGCTTGTGAAACTCTGCAGGTCAGAGGCCACACATGTTTTGCTTTTCTTAGTTGAGGTATTATGTGTTCAAGGTAGATTTATGCTACAACCTTTGTTTATTGACTTGTACTTTTCCCTGTGAACCTGATGGAACATGACAGATGATATTTACAAGGCACGTGTTTCCGATTAAATCATGTGAGACATTAAAGCCCGATAAATGAAAACCCCTTTGAAAGGCCAAGTTCAGAGAAGAAGGCAGCCCCTGGTGGGGCCTTGAAGATGGAGTCGCTGCAGAAAGTGCTGAAGGTGGCTGGCAGATCCTTTGCCTGGATGAGGCTCTTTGTCACTACTTCCCAGCCAGGGATCCAGGCTACAGAGAGCTCCTAAAAAAATGGCCCCAAAGAACCCTTCTTACTCTCACTGATCTAGAAAGGAGGGAAGGGAAAGGGATGCTCTGCAACTACCGTGTGCTTTCCTGCAGAGTCTAGTTGGATGGTCCAGCAACTTTTAGCTACCTTGAGGGAGTCAGTGTGGCATGGGTCAAGAATGTGACTGCAGTCCCCAGGACACTCTGCCTTTCACTGTTGGTGACTCTGGGGAAATTACTCAACCACACGAGCCCTGGCTCCATTGTAAAATGGGGGCAGTAGTAACACTAGCTCTTATGTTGCGCCACAGTACGTAGGTCCATGCCATGGTCATTCTTAAAGATGAACTCAGGTCATTGCCAATAGGCAGTTGCAGCTGGAATCTAGGCCTTCAGGACCCAAAGCCTTTCCCAGTGCTGCCCAGGCTGCTTTGGTGGGTGATTGGGTGACACAGGGGTAGCCGATGGTCAGCAAGTGTTGGCCTGGCTGACAGTTGCACCAGGACATGGGGTATCCCTTGGCCTTCCTCAGCCTTCCCGGGAGTAGTCATGGGAGAGCTCGGTAGGCAGGATTAGCCTAATCGGAGTCTTTCCGTGGAGGTCAATTAAAGGATTTGGGCAAATCTAGAAAGTGGAAACAGCTTGGGATGGAAAGGCCACGCACCTTCCTCCCTGCTTCCCTCTCTTGCCTTCCGCTTCATCAGGAGAAGCCACAGCCAGAAGACTTGCTTTGTTTTCCTCTCCTGGACACCTGGCCGCAGGTGACCTGAGAGCTAGTGAGGGCAAGATTGGATTGTTTTCATATTTAAGTTATTTTCTCTTGAGGATTTCTAACTAGCTTATTAGCTGCTTTATGGGAGAAGAGGCTAACAGGAGGAAAGGACAGTCCTTCCTCACCTCCCAGAAGGAAAGCTGGCTTTTGGAGACTAAAAGTTCTTTTAACTCTCCTCCTTAGTGCCTTCATCTCTCATCACCTGCAGATTCCCTGGAGCTTGGACATCTCATTTGTTTTGAGATGCAGTGAAGGGAGGAATCTGTGGTGTAGTGGGCAGCTGGCTTTGGAGTCAGCCTGCTTGGATTCACTCTCCAGCTTTGTCACTTGCCAGAAGGGCATCTTGGGCAGGTGGCTTCTCTCTCTCTGGGCCTTTGTGTCGTCATGTGATAAATAGCTGCTGTGGCACTTAGGTGGGATTGTGGACGTGAAGGGTTCTGGACGTGGCAGACACTGAGTTAGAATCTGCAGGACTTCACAGAAGGCCCATGAGGCCTCGAGGGGGCCCTGAACAGCACAGAGCTTCCCTCCTTCCCCATGCACCCAGTGCCCTGTTAGGCATGTGCTGGGAGCCGGGAATTCAGGCTGCCTGTGGTCACCTCCCATGCTGTGACCTGCCTTACCTCATCTACAAAACCGAGAAAGAAGCCCTTTCCTGCCTCCCATGAGGTGTTGCATGTGGGAGCCCTGGGAAAACTGCAGACCTTTAAATGACAGTCACGGTACCAGTGATGCTTCCCACGGAAGGTCACAGAGGATGCTGGTCTCCTTTAACCTCACAGCACTTCTTCGGGGTGGTGGGGTGTGGGTCTCTCTCTTTCTCACTGAGGCAGTGATTGGAGGGGAGGTGACTTGCTCAAGGCTTGATTGCTGCTAGGTCCTACAGAGCCAGGTGTTAAACTGAGGTGTGTTCCAGTGCACATCAGGCCTGTGCTGTCCCTGTCCTGCTGGCCCGCCCTTGGGAAGACCACTGACTCCTGGAGATGGAGATGGCTCTAAAGCAGGAGGCTCCCAAGATTCCTCTGTCCTAAAATGAAGTCCCCTCCTCCTTCCCTGTGGTTTGAAGCACCCAGGTGTGGAGGGGTGTGACTGTGGTCAAGGTGGGGAGTTGTCTGAAGAAAACTCCACCAGGGTAGGGACTGGTTCATTTTTGAGTGAGCAAGGCAATGAGTGGCCTTGCCACTAGAACTCTGTGCATCCTTGGTCAAGCCCTCTTTGTGCTTTAATCTCTCAGGCGGTGAGATGGGATTGAGAAAACCTTTATTCCTGCCACACACTTGCTGTAAGGGGTTAAGTGCAGTTTTGAGGATGAGCTGGCCGGGGCCAGCAAGGTGCCGTTGGGGGCCTGGGTATGCCTGTGTTCTGAACTGAGTACAAACCGTTCTTCTGGATGGGGAGATAATTTTTAAGGGCACTCTACTGTCTTCAGTGCACAAACAGCACTGGGGGAGAAGGACTTGTTTCTTGAGTAGGTAGCACTGACTCTCGGAACAAGCTACACACACTCCCCTTAGTGAAGAATGTTGCTCGGGGCCGGGCTTGATTAAAATCGGAAAATCTAACAGGCTTAACTGTGTGGTTTTGGTTGCGGAGAGATCAGGAGAACTTTGTCTTGCCCTATGTCTCACTGGCCCTGGTCATAGAATCTGAGGCCATAGAGGGTCAGAAGCAGTTACGGGCCTACCCCACACCCCGATTTATTAGTGGGGGGCTGTAAAGTCTTCCCAGCCCAGGAAAGGGGGAATTGTGACCTTCCTCCTTCGAGCTCTGATTGCCTTGGGTTGGGAGGGTGTATTGAGGGCTGAATGAAGACCAGCTTGCTCTGTGGACTCTTTGGGACAGGAAAAACAAGCCCTGTGCTGATATACTCAGGGGAGGGAACACTCAGGCAGCTCAGTGCTCGGTCCTGTGCCAGGCGCCCTGGGAGGTATCTCCTTTATACCTCTCTGTTAAATGGGGTGAGAATAGTACATACATTGGGTTAGCACACACAATGTGCTCAGGGCACAGACAGATACACTATGCAAGCTGGTTCCCTGGAGGCCCCTGAAGGAAGGAATGGGGTTACTTTTTACATCTAACCTGCAGGGACTCAGAGAGGCAGCCACTGGTAGTATCAGTGAAGGCCAGAGCAGGGCATGGAGTTTGGGTCCAGCCAACTTTGAAGATCAGGCCTGTTGAATAGCAGGAGCAACCTCTCCCCAAGGGACAAGCTCTAGTACCACATTCCCTTGTGGCTTTTGAGGACAGGATCCTGATGACTATGGGAGGGTGTGAGCAGACTAGTCAGGCTGGCTCTCTGCTTAGACTTTCATGGCCATGCAGAGGATATGGCCAGGATCTTCTGTGGTTGGGGTCCCACGGCAGACGGCCCTGGCTGGCACATCATTCCTCATTAATTGGGCTTGGTTGAGTTTCAGGGTAGAGTACCGAGTGGTAGTGACCCCTGCATGTGGCCCCCACCCTCACACCCTGCTCAAGGGGTTCCCACTGGGTGCCCTGGGCCTGGGCTGTGCATGTTACTTGGGGCAGTGAGGGGAAAGCTCCCTCACTGTAGGCAGGTGGCTCCCTGCCCTGTTCCTTCCCCACCCAGAAGCCCTGCTATGCCCCAGATCTATAGGTCCCAGCTCTGTGCCCTGACCTTATCCTTGGGGGGAGCTGCCAGGGAAAGACTCCTTTGTAGGAGTATTTGTCACACATTTCCCTGTGCCTGGCATTGTCCTAGCACTCTCTATATGCTCACTCATTTCCTGACTTGGAGCCTGCCCTGGAGGTCCAGCCTGTGTTGTCCTGTAGTGCTTGGTGACTTTGGTGAATAGAAGGACAGAAAGGAATTTGTGCAGAAGTCACCTATGTGGGCAGAGGTGGGGAGGCAGAACACAGGAACCTGTCTGTCTGTCTGCCTGCCTGCCATAGACCTTTATTAAATGCTGACTGTGTGCCTGGCACAGAAGCTGGGCTAGGATCACTGCAGAGGAAGCTGGGCTTCACTGGTAGCAGTGACAGCTCGTGGGAAGCAGGTCTTCCACTTCCAAACCAAGTGTGACCCCAGGAGGGTCTTTCCTGACTCAGAGGTGGAAGATCCTGGTGATTAAGAGCCAGGGCTGTGGAGCCAGGCTCTAGATTGTGACCTGGGATGGAGCTCTTGAGTCTGCCTCTCCCAGCTGGGGCACAAACTTCTTTTTGTGCCTCAGGTTCTGCATCAGTACAGTGGGGACAGTAGTAGGGCTTAGGACAAACATGGCATGTAATGAGTGCTCTCAGTGAGTGAGACAGGAGAGGAGAGTGTTGACAGAAGGGAGCAGAGGAGAACAGGTCCTCTGTTCTGGAGAGACTAATCCCAGAGCTCCTCTGTGGGGAGAAAAAGACAGTCCCTGAGTCAGTAATTCAAATCCCATCTACCCCACATCGCTACCTACCCGCACTGCTGTAATTAGCAAGACAGCGATAAGTGTTGTTACAGGTGGGGAGTCCCCATAAGTTACTGGTCTAGTGTGTACCCAAGATTATGGAAAACGCGTGTCTACACATTTTGTTCACAAATGTTAATAGTGTTATTTATCATAGCCAGTGAGTGGAAACAACCCAGAATGTCCCTCAGCTGATGAAAGAATAAATAAAACGAGGCATATGCCATACTGGAATGTTAGTTAGCCATGAGTGTCATGAAGTAGATACATGCTGCAGCCTGGATGAATCTTGAGAACGTTACACTATGTGAAAAAAGCCAGTCACAAATGGTCACCGAGGCTGTGATTGCATTCATGCAAAATGACCTCCATAGACAAATGTAGAGACACTGGAAATAGAACAGGAGTTAACAGGGGCTGGGAGGAGGAGAAGGAGGGAGTAACTGTCCTGGGTGAGATGGTGGTGATGGGTGCACAACTCTGGTAAAACCACCAAATAGTGCACCTTAAAAGGGTGAATCTTAGAGCTGGAAGCGTGGCTCGAGTGGTAGAGTGCATGCTTAGCAAGTGCAAGGCTCTGAGTTCAAACCCCAGCACTGCAAATAAATAAAGGGTGAATCTTGTGATAGGTGAATTATATCTCAGTTTAAAAACACATAAGAACCCTTACCTCCCACTCCCCCCTGGGTCTGATCTGTCCCCTCTACTCCTCTGGGTGTGCTCCTTACTTGCTCCAGCAAGAGGTGCAGGCAAAGTCTATTGCCACTCTGTACCCTGCAGCTTTCTTTTGGGTGGGGAGCATGGGTGAGTAACTGCAGTTTGAACTCAGGGCTTCACGTACTTGCTAGGTAGGCACCTATACTACTTCTTGTTCTGGTTATTTTGGAAATAGGTTCTCCCTTTCTACTCAGGCTGGCCTAGATTGCAATCCTCCTATTTTACGTCCTTACCCACCCCCCTGCCTTGTCTCTGGGACAGACACGCGTCACCACGTCCACCTAGTGTTTGAGAATGGGGGTCTCGTGAACTTTTTTGCTTAGGTTGGCCTCAGTCCCCCAAGTAGCTAGGATTACAGGTGTGAGCCGCTGCACCCAGCCCCCCCCTGCCTTCCGTCTTGACAGCCTGTCTGAGCTGAGAAGAAAGCACTTCACAGAGAGTATTGCAGGAAGAAATGTGGAGCTTTCTTTTTTTTTTTTCATTTTTCTTTTATTATTCATATGTGCATACAAGGATTGGTTCATTTCTCCCCACTGCCCCCACCCCCTCCCTTACCACCCACTCCGCCCCCTCCCTCTCCCCCCCCAATACCCAGCAGGAACTATTTTGCCCTTATTTCTAATTTTGTTGTAGAGAGAGTATAAGCAATAATAGGAAGGAACAAGGGTTTTTGCTGGTTGAGATAAGGATAGCTATACAGGGCATTGACTCACATTGATTTCCTGTGTGTGGGTGTTACCTTCTAGGTTAATTCTTTTTGATCTAACCTTTTCTCTAGTTCCTGTTCCCCTTTTCCTATTGGCCTCAGTTGCCTTTAAGGTATCTGCTTTAGTTTCTCTGCATTGAGGGCAACAAATGCTAGCTAATTTTTTAGGTGTCTTACCTATCCTCACCCCTCCCTTGTGTGCTCTCGCTTTTATCATGTGCTCAAAGTCTAATCCCATTGTTGTGTTTGCCCTTGATCTAATGTCCACATATGAGGGAGAACATACGATTTTTGGTTTTTTGGGCCAGGCTAACCTCACTCAGAATGATGTTCTCCAATTCCATCCATTTACCAGCGAATGATAACATTTCGTTCTTCTTCATGGCTGCATAAAATTCCATTGTGTATAGATAACACATTTTCTTAATCCATTCGTCAGTGGTGGGACATCTTGGCTGTTTCCATAACTTGGCTATTGTGAATAGTGCCGCAATAAACATGGATGTGCAGGTGCCTCTGGAGTAACAGTCTTTTGGGTATATCCCCAAGAGTGGTATTGCTGGATCAAATGGTAGATCGATGTCCATCTTTTTAAGTAGCCTCCAAATTTTTTTCCAGAGTGGTTGTACTAGTCTACATTCCCACCAACAGTGTAAGAGGGTTCCTTTTTCCCCGCATCCTCGCCAACACCTGTTGGTGGTGGTGTTGCTGATGATGGCTATTCTAACAGGGGTGAGGTGGAATCTTAGCGTGGTTTTAATTTGCATTTCCTTTATTGCTAGAGATGGTGAGCATTTTTTCATGTGTTTTTTGGCCATTTGAATTTCTTCTTTTGAGAAAGTTCTGTTTAGTTCACTTGCCCATTTCTTTATTGGTTCATTAGTTTTGGGAGAATTTAGTTTTTTAAGTTCCCTGTATATTCTGGTTATCAGTCCTTTGTCTGATGTATAGTTGGCAAATATTTTCTCCCACTCTGTGGGTGTTCTCTTCAGTTTAGAGACCATTTCTTTTGATGAACAGAAGCCTTTTAGTTTTATGAGGTCCCATTTATCTATGCTATCTCTTAGTTGCTGTGCTGCTGGGGTTTCATTGAGAAAGTTCTTACCTATACCTACTAACTCCAGAGTATTTCCTCCTCTTTCTTGTATCAACTTAAGAGTTTGGGGTCTGATATTAAGATCCTTGATCCATTTTGAGTTAATCTTGGTATAGGGTGATATACATGGATCTAGTTTCAGTTTTTGCAGACTGCTAACCAGTTTTCCCAGCAGTTTTTGTTGAAGAGGCTGCTATTTCTCCATCGTATATTTTTAGCTCCTTTGTCAAAGATAAGTTGCTTATAGTTGTGTGGCTTCATATCTGGGTCCTCTATTCTGTTCCACTGGTCTTCATGTCTGTTTTTGTGCCAGTACCATGCTGTTTTTATTGTTATTGCTTTGTAATATAGTTTGAAGTCAGGTATTGTGATACCTCCTGCATTGTTCTTTTTTTTTTTTTTTTTCATTTTTCTTTTATTATTCATATGTGCATACAAGGCTTGGTTCATTTCTCCCCCCTGCCCCCACCCCCTCCCTTACCACCCACTCCACCCCCTCCCGCTCCCCCCCTCAATACCCAGCAGAAACTATTTTGCCCTTATCTCTAATTTTGTTGTAGAGAGAGTATAAGCAATAATAGGAAGGAACAAGGGGTTTTGCTGGTTGAGATAAGGATAGCTATACAGGGCATTGACTCACATTGATTTCCTGTGCATGGGTGTTACCTTCTAGGTTAATTCTTTTTGATCTAACCTTTTCTCTAGTTCCTGGTCCCCTTTTCCTATTGGCCTCAGTTGCTTTAAGGTATCTGCTTTAGTTTCTCTGCATTAAGGGCAACAAATGCTAGCTAGTTTTTTAGGTGTCTTACCTATCCTCACCCCTCCCTTGTGTGCTCTCGCTTTTATCATGTGCTCATAGTCCAATCCCCTTGTTGTGTTTGCCCTTGATCTAATGTCCACATATGAGGGAGAACATACGATTTTTGGTCTTTTGAGCCAGGCTAACCTCACTCAGAATGATGTTCTCCAATTCCATCCATTTACCAGCGAATGATAACATTTCGTTCTTCTTCATGGCTGCATAAAATTCCATTGTGTATAGATACCACATTTTCTTAATCCATTCGTCAGTGCTGGGACATCTTGGCTGTTTCCATAACTTGGCTATTGTGAATAGTGCCGCAATAAACATGGTTGTGCAGGTGCCTCTGGAGTAACAGTCTTTTGGGTATATCCCCAAGAGTGGTATTGCTGGATCAAATGGTAGATCGATGTCCATCTTTTTAAGTAGCCTCCAAATTTTTTTCCAGAGTGGTTGTACTAGTCTACATTCCCACCAACAGTGTAAAAGGGTTCCTTTTTCCCCGCATCCTCGCCAACACCTGTTGTTGGTGGTGTTGCTGATGATGGCTATTCTAACAGGGGTGAGGTGGAATCTTAGTGTGGTTTTAATTTGCATTTCCTTTATTGCTAGAGATGGTGAGCATTTTTTCATGTGTTTTCTGGCCATTTGAATTTCTTCTTTTGAGAAAGTTCTGTTTAGTTCACATGCCCATTTCTTTATTGGTTCATTAGTTTTGGGAGAATTTAGTTTTTTAAGTTCCCTGTATATTCTGGTTATCAGTCCTTTGTCTGATGTATAGTTGGCAAATATTTTCTCCCACTCTGTGGGTGTTCTCTTCAGTTTAGAGACCATTTCTTTTGATGAACAGAAGCTTTTTAGTTTTATGAGGTCCCATTTATCTATGCTATCTCTTAGTTGCTGTGCTGCTGGGGTTTCATTGAGAAAGTTCTTACCTATACCTACTAACTCCAGAGTATTTCCTACTCTTTCTTGTATCAACTTAAGAGTTTGGGGTCTGATATTAAGATCCTTGATCCATTTTGAGTTAATCTTGGTATAGGGTGATATACATGGATCTAGTTTCAGTTTTTTGCAGACTGCTAACCAGTTTTCCCAGCAGTTTTTGTTGAAGAGGCTGCTATTTCTCCATCGTATATTTTTAGCTCCTTTGTCAAAGATAAGTTGCTCATAGTTGTGTGGCTTCATATCTGGATCCTCTATTCTGTTCCACTGGTCTTCATGTCTGTTTTTGTGCCAGTACCATGCTGTTTTTATTGTTATTGCTTTGTAATATAGTTTGAAGTCAGGTATTGTGATACCTCCTGCATTGTTCTTTTGACTGAGTATTGCCTTGGCTATTCGTGGCCTCTTGTGTTTCCATATAAATTTCACAGTAGATTTTTCAATCTCTTTAATGAATGTCATTGGAATTTGGATGGGAATTGCATTAAACATGTAGATTACTTTGGGGAGTATCGACATTTTTACTATGTTGATTCTACCAATCCATGAGCATGGGAGATCTCTCCACTTTCTATAGTCTTCCTCAATCTCTTTCTTCAGAAGTGTATAGTTTTCCTTGTAGAGGTCTTTCACATCTTTTGTTAGGTTTACACCTAGGTATTTGATTTTTTTTGAGGCTATTGTAAATGGAATTGTTTTCATACATTCTTTTTCCGTTTGCTCATTGTTAGTGTATAGAAATGCTAATGATTTTTCTATGTTGATTTTATATCCTGCTACTTTGCTATAGCTATTGATGATGTCTAGAAGCTTCTGAGTAGAGTTTTTTGGGTCTTTAAGGTATAGGATCATGTCGTCTGCAAATAGGGATATTTTGACAGTTTCTTTACCTATTTGTATTCCTTTTATTCCTTCTTCTTGCCTAATTGCTCTGGCTAGGAATTCCAGTACTATGTTGAATAGGAGTGGAGATAGTGGGCATCCTTGTCTGGTTCCTGATTTTAGAGGGAACGGTTTTAATTTTTCTCCGTTAAGTATAATGCTGGCTGTAGGTTTGTCATATATAGCTTTTATAATGTTGAGGAACTTTCCTTCTATTCCTAGTTTTCTTAGAGCTTTTATCATGAAATGATGTTGGATCTTATCAAAGGCTTTTTCTGCATCTATTGAGATGATCAAGTGGTTTTTGTCTTTGCTTCTGTTAATGTGGTTTATTACGTTTATTGATTTTCGTATGTTGAACCACCCCTGCATCCCTGGGATGAAGCCTACCTGGTCGTGGTGGATAATCTTTTTGATGTGTTGCTGAATTCGATTTGCCATTATTTTGTTGAGGATTTTTGCATCAATGTTCATTAAGGAGATTGGCCTATAGTTCTCCTTTTTGGAGGTGTCTTTGCCTGGTTTTGGGATAAGTGTAATACTGGCTTCATAAAATGTGTTTGGCAGTTTTCCTTCCCTTTCTATTTCATGGAACAGTTTAAGGAGGGTTGGTATCAGTTCTTCTTTAAAGGTCTGATAGAATTCAGCAGAGAATCCATCAGGTCCTGGACTTTTCTTTTTGGGGAGACTCTTGATTGCTGCTTCAATTTCATTTTGTGTTATAGGTCTATTCAGGTGACTAATTTCCTCTTGGTTCAGTTTTGGATGATCATATGTATCTAGAAATCTGTCCATTTCTTTTAGATTTTCAAATTTATTTGAATATAGGTTCTCAAAGTAGTCTCTGATGATTTCCTGGACTTCCATGGTGTTTGTTGTTATCTCCCCTTTTGCATTCCTGATTCTACTAATTTGGGTTTTTTCTCTCCTCATTTTAGTCAGGTTTGCCAGGGGTCTATCGATCTTGTTTATTTTTTCAAAGAACCAACTTTTTGTTTCATTAATTCTTTGTATGGTTTTTTTGGTTTCTATTTCGTTGATTTCAGCTCTTATTTTTATTATTTCTCTCCTTCTATTTGTTTTGGGATTTGCTTGTTCTTGTTTTTCTAGGAGTTTGAGATGTATCATTAGGTCATTGATTTGGGATCTTTCAATCTTTTTAATATATGCACTCATGGCTATAAACTTTCCTCTCAAGACTGCCTTAGCTGTGTCCCATAGGTTCCGGTAGGTTGTGTTTTCATTTTCATTGACTTCCAGGAACTTTTTAATTTCCTCTTTTATTGCATCGATGATCCACTCTTCATTAAGTAATGAGTTATTTAGTTTCCAGCTGTTTGCATGTTTTTTGTCTTTACTTTTGTTGTTGAGTTCTACTTTTACTGCATTGTGGTCAGATAGTATGCATGGTATTATTTCTATTTTCTTATATTTGCTGAGGCTTGCTTTGTGCCCTAGGATATGATCTATTTTGGAGAAGGTTCCATGGGCTGCTGAGAAGAATGTATATTGTGTAGAGGTTGGATGAAATGTTCTGTAGACATCTACTAGGTCCACTTGATCTATTGCATATTTTAGATCTTGGATTTCTTTATTGAGTTTTTGTTTGGATGACCTATCTATTGATGATAATGGAGTGTTAAAGTCTCCCACTACCACTGTGTTGGCGTTTATATATGCTTTTAGGTCTTTCAGGGTATGTTTGATGAAATTGGGTGCGTTGACATTGGGTGCGTACAGATTGATGATTATTATTTCCTTTTGGTCTATTTCCCCTTTTATTAGTATGGAATGTCCTTCTTTATCTCGTTTGATCAATGTAGGTTTGAAGTCTATTTTGTCAGAGATAAGTATTGCTACTCCTGCTTGTTTTCGGGGGCCATTGGCTTGGTAAATCTTCTTCCAGCCTTTCATCCTAAGCATATGCTTATTTCTGTCGGTGAGATGAGTCTCCTGTAAGCAACAAATTGTTGGATCTTCTTTTTTAATCCATTTTGTCAAACGGTGTCTTTTGATGGGTGAATTAAGTCCATAAACATTAAGAGTTAGTACTGATAGGTATGTGGTGATTCCTGCCATTTAGTTGTCTTAGTTATTTGAAGGTTTGATTGTGTGTCCTAACTTGATGTTACTCTCTACTGTCTTGCTTTTTCTTATCCTGTGGTTTGGTGCTGCCTGCCTTTTCATGGTTAAGTTGGGTGTCACTTTCTGTGTGCAGGATCCCCTGCAGAATCTTTTGTAATGGTGGCTTTGTGGTCACATATTGTTTTAGTTTCTGCTTATCATGGAAGACTTTTATTGCTCCATCTATTTTGAATGATAGCTTTGCTGGGTAGAGTATCCTGGGGTTGAAGTTATTTTCATTCAGTGCCCGGAAGATCTCACCCCACGCTCTTCTTGCTTTTAATGTTTCTGTTGAGAAGTCTGCTGTGATTTTGATGGGTTTACCTTTGTATGTTACTTGTTTTTTCTCTCTTACAGACTTCAATATTCTTTCCTTAGTTTCTGAACTTGTTGTTTTAATGATGATATGTCGTGGAGTAGTTCTATTTTGATCTGGTCTGTTTGGTGTCCTGGAGGCCTCTTGCATCTGTATGGGAATATCTTTCTCTAGATTTGGGAAATTTTCCGTTATTATTTTGTTGAATATATTACGCATTCCCTTCGCTTGCACCTCTTCTCCTTCTTCGATGCCCATGATTCTCAAGTTTGGTCTTTTGATGGAGTCAGTGAGTTCTTGCATTTTCTTTTCACAGGTCTTGAGTTGTTTAATTAATAGTTCTTCGGTTTTTCCTTTAATTACCATTTCATCTTCAAGTTCTGAGATTCTGTCTTCTGTTTGTTCTATTCTGCTGGATTGGCCTTCCATTTTGTTTTGCAGTTCTGTTTCGTTCTTTTTTCTGAGGTTTTCCATATCCTGGCAGTTTTCTTCTTTATTGTTGTCTGTTTTTGTCCTGAGTTCATTTATCCGTTTATTCATTGTGTTCTCTCTTTCACTTTGGTGTTTATACAGTGCTTCTATGGTTTCCTTTATTTCTTTTTTTGCTTTTTCAAATTCTCTATTTTTATTGTCTTGGAATTTCTTGAGTGTCTCCTGTACATTTTGGTTGACCCTATCCAGTATCATCTCTATAAAATTCTCATTGAGTACTTGTAGTATGTCTTCTTTTAAATTATTCTTGTGGGCTTCATTGGGTCCTTTGGCATAGTTTATCTTCATTTTGTTGGAGTCTGGATCTGAGTTTCTGTTCTCTTCATTCCCCTCTGGTTCCTGTACTAATTTTTTGCTGTGGGGAAACTGGTTTCCCTGTTTTTTCTGTCTTCCCGTCATTGTCCTTGGTGTTGTTACTGTCCCTGTACTGTGTGTAATTAAGTATTTTCTGGCTTGTAATAATAACAATGGTAATATTTAGAATGGAAGAGTGAGCTGAGATGGAAAGCAAGAAGTTAAAGAAAAGGGGAAAACAAATGTACAGACAAGAGGGAGAAAGCAGAACAAGGTATCAGACAAGAGAGTTTCAAAGGTATAAACAGGGAGTGTTAGTGTACTAATCGACAGTAAGCTGAACAGACATTAGAGAGACAGAGAGAGGATTGAAAATCAAAGATAAAAAAAATAAAAAATAAGTAAATGAAAGTAATATCTATATATAAAAATGAATTAAAATAAAATGGAAAATAGAAAAAAAAAAAAACCAAAAAACTTCCAAGTTTATATGCAATGCAATTTCAGTCTTAATAATTTGGATGTCCGTCTCAATCTCCAGTCCTGGAGTTGGTGCCTCAGATGTTGTTCTGTAGTTGTCTCATCAAAGGGTATGCATAAAGTAGAACAAAACTACACACTCACACACACACACACACACACACACACACACACACACACTCACAAAAAAAAAAAAAAAAAAAAAGCCCCACCAAGTGTCCCCAGTTCAAATGCAATACAGTTTCAGTAAGTTTTTCGGCTTGCAGGTGTAATTCGGTTGTTCTCTCACCTGGTCCGCGTCTTCCCAAGCCGTCTGGGCGCCGGCCACTGGCGGCCCCGGGGCCCTCCTCGTTTCTCAGTTTAACGTGAAGTGGAGATTCTCTGCGCCGGCTTGGCCATTTCCGGAGGAGCGGACAGACGCACACTCGTTCCCCGTGTGAAGGATTCCTGACTGTTCACGCCGGCAAGATGGAAAACGTGGAGCTTTCTGAGCAAAGCAAGGAGCTAGAGCCTGTGCTGACGCTGTGAGAGGAAGTGAGGGCAGGCAGCAGCCCAGCCTGAGATGACAATTAGGAGCAGGAGCATCTGAGTGTGCCACAGTGCAGGGGGTCCTTGGGCTCAGTGCCCCCCAAGCACTCTATGGTGCTCCAAAATGGTGGTGTGGTGTGGGACAGTGGTGTGGCCATGGCCCTGGCTGAGCATGAGCTCAGGCCCTGTCCTCCCCTGATGGATCAGCCCAGCTCTCAGCTTTGGGTTGGGGAGGCCTGGATTTGAATCCAGCTCTTCTTCTGTCTGAGTGACCCTTTGCAGATCACTCCAACTCTGTGCTTCATTGTCCTCTTTAGTAGTCATGGGTTGATGTGGACTGACTTGTGTTCCTCCACCACTGCGTAAGTTGAAGCCCTAACTCCCAATGGGTGGTATGTGAAGCTGTAGTTGTAAATCTCAAAGGGTGGGTCCCCTTCATGAGATTGGTACCCTTAGAAAAAGAGACCCCAGAGGGCCTGCTTTCTGTCTCCCTGCCATGGATGTTCACAGCAAGAAGGTGGCTGCCTATAAGCCAGGAAAGGACCCCACCAGAAACCTGACCTTAGACTTCCTAGCCTCCAGAACTGTGAGAAGTGTTTCTGCTTTTTAAGCCACCCAGCATGTGGTAGTTTATAACAGCAGCCTACCACAAGGCGTTGAGAACAGCAGTGGCTGCACCACAGCACTGGGCATGTGGTTAATACATTTATGTTAGGAGCAGGGGGCTCCTTCAGTGGCTGTGAATGGTCATGATTAGTGGTGGGACCTTGGGTGAGTCGCTTCCCTCCTTGAGCCTGTTCCCTCCTCTGAAAATGGGGTCAAGGTGCTGCCCATTCAGGGCTGTGGCCAGGTTCAGATGGCATGATCTGGACTGAGGGCTCATAAACTCAGAGGTGGCTTGTCTGTGGAATGGGTTGGACTTTTTTGGGGGATGGAAGTGCTGGGAAGCTTGGCCAAGAGCATTGTGGGATGGAATGTGAGTAACTCTACACAGGGCAGCAGGCCAGAAGGGTACCCGGCTGGACCACTGTCCACTGCTCGTTCCAGGAAGTGGCCAGACAGAGGACCCAGGCTTGGTCCTGAGGGCTGGGGCTCTGAGCTCACCATTGTCTGGCCCCTCATGGAGCGTCCAGTGGGCTGGGGCCCACCAGCTGAGTGCACGCTTGGAGGACAGAGGTGCATCTGGCTCACAGCTTGTGACCTGAAGCCGGTGTGGCTGCAGGCTGTGCCCTGAGAACCTTGGGTTACAGAGTGGCTTCCCAGGCTGTGCCAAAGCTGTCTTTTGGAGAGAAAGAGAGGACAAGATGCAGAGCCCCAGTGGTCTCCTTTTTCTGACCCTCTGACAAGAATCTTCCGGATGGAAAATCCCTGCTTGGAGTGCCTGTCACATCATCCCCTGGAGCATGTCCTGAGGGATAGGGGACATTGCTTTGCATTGTCTCAGGGCCATTGGATGAGGTGGACCCCACCCAAGACATCCCAGAGTATGGAGAGAGGTGTGCACCCAGGAGAATTTATGGGACTTTTTGGTTGGTTCTTTAATATGCCCTGTTTGTTTGCTGTCTGGTCTGGGGTGATGGATGGGTGGGGCAGGGAGTCCTCAGAATGCTGACCTGGGCAGCACAAATGCCTCTTCTGGGACAGAGTAGGACAGACATCAGAAAGGGATGTAGAGACAGGGAGGTTTCCAGACGTAAGATGTTTGGTCATTAGATTAACTGGGCCCTGGCTCCTCTCCATGAGTCCTTGTATTTTACAGAGGGTGTTGGTTATAGTGGTTAGAACCATGGGCCCTGAGCCCAGTTCCACCTTGTATGGGCTCTGTGACCTTACAATCTTTTTTTTTTTTTTTCCTTGTTTTTTTGGTGGTACTGGGATTTGAACTCAGGGCTTCACACTTGCTAAGCAGGCACTTTACCACTTGAGCCATGCCCCTACCCCCTCAGCAGGTTCTCCAAGCTCTCTGTGCCTCTGTTAGCTCATCTGTGAATAACAATAATAGTAGGAGGTGTCATAGGCTTTTGTTAAATGAAGTGAGAGAGTCCACACACCATTAGTATCTGGCCCAGAGTGAGCGCTAAACACACCTTAATGGGACTGGCAGTGAGCTGCTTCTCCTTCCCCTCCACACTGCTGTCTCGTGCAGCACCACTGACCAGAACCGAACCCTGTGGAGGCCAAGCCCTCTGTGGGCTCCAAGCAGATCCTGAGCTTATCCCAGGAATGCTCATAGCCTGGACTGGGGCTCAGGAACAGACAGAGGGGCTCCATAGGGTGGGGCCAGGTGGCAACACTGGTTTGAAGCCTGAAGAGGGGGTCTCAGGCAGAGTGGTGGGGGCTCCATGTGCAAGGCGTTGGAGTAGAAGTGAACAGCAGAGAAACCCTTGAGGGATCTCAGGTGGGGTGACCTGCTGGGATTGGCATTGCTGTCTTTCCTGCACCTTGCTAAGTGGGCGTGTCATTGCATCATCATGGGGATTGTGCTCTACTCTGTGACTATCCTTCCCACAGTGTGCAAAGGCCCATGTCCTGCCTCCTTCCAGTTTCCTTCCCTGTCTTCGGAGAAGTAGCCTCAGTTGGCAAATGGTGACCCACTCCTGCAAACACTGGGCCATGAAGGGAGAAGTGATAAGATGCCCATCTCAGATGCTCCTGGCCTCCTGTGGCTGACTCAGCCTGGCTCCCAAGGTCAGGATGGGGGAGTCTTTAGACACGGAACTGCTGGAGTTCCAATTGGTCCCAGTGGAGGGACACAGCACGAGTCACTGGAGGGAGTGGGCCTTGGAGCATGGTGGGAAGGGAATTTCAGGCAGCATGACCAGCATGGGCAAAGGCACAGAGGGAGCAAACCGGCAGCCCTGTGAGGAACAGCAGGGTGTGCCTGGGCTGAAGGGTACAAGGAAGGGAAAGGAAGAAATGAGGCTGGAGGTTGAGGACAGCCAAGTGGGGGTAGGGTGGGGTGAAGGTGAGGGGTGGGCATGAGGAGTTTTATTTATGTCCCTATGGACAGAGGGCCACAGAGAGCTTTTGGCTGTGTTTTGGTAATATTAATTTTTACACACTGGTTCTTTGGCGAGAGAGCAAGGAATAAATTTATCCATTTTTAAAATGGGGTGTGGGTAGCAAGTTCTTTGCTTGCAGAATGGTAGCTTGTTATTTGAAACCATTGTAGATACCCTCAAAAACTTCTGCCATAATGAAGGAAGCAATATTTCTCCCATAGATTCTGTAGAACTTGGACTTCAATTGAGGAATAGTTACACGTAATTTATTTCTTCTGGTGCTTGATCTGAGATCCCAAGGGAAAGAACAGGAAGGAATTAGTGAGCTCTATATTACAATTTAATTGCTTGAATGAAAAATACTATTTTTTTATTGTAAACCATTAGCTGCTCCTAGTTTTATTAAACTCCAGCCTGTGCTGAGCACAGCATTAACCACTCAGAGCTTGCTGGCTACCGGGGGAGGGAGGGCGGGAAACCCTCAGAACTGTCCCCCTCAGAACTAGGGGTCTTTACTGGAGCCTGAGCACCCCAGAATTCTTGCATCTTTGGAATCTGTACTTGTTAGGGATCTGTACTTGGGCACAGGCTTTGCTACCACAGGGTTTTGCCACAAGTGGTCCTAGGAAAGGTCCTTGCCCCTGGGTCAGGCAGGAGGAGCCTCTCCTTAGATGGGTGCACCTGGCTACGTTGTTTAATCTGCTTTATAGAGGGAGAGTTTTCTTTTCTAGAGACAGTCCCCAGGGGTAAACAAAACACTAAGTACCCTGGTATTCAGTAGATGCTCAATAAAAGCTAGTGTATGGATCCTAATGCTGCACACATCTCCAGGCCACTTTCCTCCTTTGTTCCCTTTCTAGGTTCTAAGCTTCTGTCTGCTAGAGCCCTGCTCGGAGATCCAGCTCCATCCCTGCCCTACCACCTTCCTTGAATGGGACCTGACCTGGGCCTCTCAAGGTCAGCCTGACTCTTCTGAGGGACCTTCCCTACTGGATTCTGCTTTGTCTCTGACTGTGTGGTGGCCCCACATACAGGTCTCTGCCTCCTAGGATTGCCCAGCTAGATCAAGGAAGAAGATAGGCAGAGCTAGGTGTGCTGGTTCACATCTATAATCCTTAGTTTCTTGGGAGGTAGAGTTCCAGAGGCTCATAGTTTGAGGCCAACACCCCCCCCAGGGGGGTAGTCTGAGAGACCTCATCCCAACCAATAACTGGGTATGTGCCTGTTATCCCAGGTACATGGGAAGCATAAATAGAAGCATAAATCGAGGTGCAGGCCAGCAGAGCATAAAAACTAAAGCAAAAAAAGGTGAGGGAGTGGCTCAAGTGGCAGAGCGCCTGCCTAGTAAGTGTGAGACCCTGAATTCAAACCCCAGTACCGCCAAAAAAAAGGCAGGTGAAAACTGCCTATGTCTAGGATTGTAATACCTGTTAACCACCTTAGAAGGTTTTCTGCACGCCCTGCCCTGTAGTGGCTTTCCTTGACTCTGTTCTCCCACATCCCATACCCTCACTCTTCACTTATAGTTCCTGTTTCTCACGCTCCCTCTCCCTGGGCTTTTCCATAACCTTGGAGGCCTCTCCCCTCATTATAGATGGGAATCAGGCTTGCAGAGATGAGGTGCTGACCCTGTGGTCACGTAGCTGGGATTTGGGCTGCATGGTCCAGTGAGAGCTGGACAAGGAGAGAGGACAAAAGCAAAGTAAGCTGCACACACTAGGTGCTCAGAACAGGATCATTCTAGGCTGAGAACTCCTCACAGTGTCCAGGGCTGTCCTGGGCTCCTTGCCACAGCAGACTGCTGGCCTGCAGGGCTCTGACACACACACACACACACACACACATACACACACACACACACACACACACACACACACACACACACACACACGGATTCACAAAAACAGATGTGGTCCTCCACGTCTGACTTACTTTCCCTGGCTTACTAGAAATCCTGGTTCTCCTGCAGGGGAGGTAATGGGTCAACTACAATAGCCCTCTCCCTGCCCCATGACTGGCTGCTTCTTTGCATCTGCACTGTGTCTTGAACGACATTTGGTGCTTAGTGACCCTGAGGCCTGGTGTTTTCAAGATGGCCTTATTTCCTATGAACATGAGACTGGAGCTCCTGCTGGCCCATCACTTTCTGATGTGCGTGGAGCTGTGCTGGGTATCCTGAATCATTCTGTAATTCACTTAACTCCTGCGACCCCACGTTCAAGATTCAAGACCTTGAGCAGCCTGCCAAGGTGACAGCCAAAATAGGCAGAGGTGGCCAGGGTGCTTGGAGCACCTGCTGGCTTTCTTCCTTGGTGTGCTCCTACCTCTCTACTGTCTCCCTCAGCATGAGCTCAGTTGGTGACTTGTCCCATTTGGTGTCCAGGGGGTCAGGAAGCAGGGCTATCCTGAACTGGCTGTCAGGAGTAGGAATACTGGGGCCCAGCTCCTAAGAGGAGTAGGCAGAGGGGTCTCTGGCTCCAGACAATGGCTTATAGAAAGGGAGTGTGGAGTTCTCAGCCTGGAATGACTCTGTTCTGAGTGCTTATTGTATGTGGTATACTTTGCTTTTGTCATCTCTCCTTGTGACCCCATCCACCAGTGCCCCAGCAGCACCTACCCTGCAGGCACCATACGCCTCTGTCTCCTGCCTGTACCCATGCACTTCCCTTCTCAGAGTGGTAGCTGCTTTCCATTTGACCAGTTCTTGCTGCAATTTGGGGCTCATTTCAAGGCCACCAGAAAACCTGCTTGACCCCCAGTGGGATCAGAGCCCCAGTCTTTGGAGTGTCCCTCCATGTAAAACTTGCCACCTGTGCAGTGCTGACCTGTTTTCTTTCTCTTGCACCCAGCAGTGGTCTGTGGGGCCAGGACCATGTTTGTTCCTTTGTGGGGCTGGCTCCCAGGAAAGCTTGTTGGGTGCTTTGATGTAATGATGGTGTTTCCTTATGTTTGAATTATCTTGTCTGTATCCCAAAGCACCTTCACTGAGCTGCACAGCAGTCTGGAGAGTTAGTTAGGGCACAGATGCAAGATGTGTTTTCCAAGGGAGGAAACTGAGGCTCAGGAAGCTGCCCAGTGTGATGCGCTCTGCTCCCCAACCCACAGCATGCCGTGGATGGTGCCTGCTTTGCGGCACCCACACCCTTGGCGCCCCCCATCCAGGACTGCCTGTAATCAATTGCCTTCCTCCCCACTGAGCTCATGCTGCTGAGGGAATGGAAATTTGCATCCATGGGTGGGGGCGAGAGGCTGGGGGTGGCTCTGGCTGGGGTGCTGTGGGACCAGCATGGGGTGGGGGGCTGGAGGAGCTTGCCAGACCTGACTTAACTGTTCTGGCTTTGGCCCCCTGGGCTGCTGAATGCTGTTCCAGTGGCTGGCTGGGTGCCTGGGCACACGTCCCCATGTCTAGGAGGCTCGGAATGGTCAGCAACAGCTGGGAAGTGGGATCTCACTGGTTTGAGGTTTCGAGGTGAGGTTGGCCACAGCAGTGGTCCCCAGAGACTAAGTGCCTGGAAGCTGGCTCCAGTCCTGCCTGGTCTAAAGCTATGACAAGTCATTGCCTGTCACTGCCTCAGTTTCCTCACCTGTAAAAGGGGATGGGAGGAGTTGTGGAAGGGGTCACTGGGAGATTGCTTATCTCCCTGGATGCAGTGGGGACCAGGTTAGGAGGACATGTCTTCTGTTAGACATGGGAGGTGGATATGGAAGGATGAACTGTAAACTTCCTGGTGCAGGGGAGGCCCCACCAGGACCAGGCTGATGGACAGGTCAGTCCAGCCAGTGAGGATAGAGCATCTCCAGTCCCAACAGGTGAGCAGTGGGGGCTGCGGGAAGAACGGGGGTGTTCTCAGGTGGTAGTGTCTGTTTGGAGGATTGGGCCTTCCTGGAACTCAGGCAAGAGTTGGAAGCCCGAACTGGGACAGTCTGGGATTTTCCCCAAGCTTCCATGCTCTGCCCTGATTCTCAACATGACGTTGAATACCAGATCAGGGACAAGGTAGCACACACCTGGCAAGTTGGTGAGGGTTAATGAAGTTGTGAGGGTGATGTGTTAATGTGTATAAAGCACATGGTAAGGGCTCAGTGATTGTGAGAGATTTTTATTGTTACTGTTGCATTCTTCATATTATTGCTACATTCTTTCCACACATATCTCAAGGACACTGGATCCCACTTGCTGTTTTATAGTTGTGCTGAGTAGTTTTATCCTTTAGGCAATGGGGAGCCATGGAGGATTTTGAGCAAGGGTATGACATAGAGCTGTGCTCCAAGATAATGAATCTGGCAGTGGGCTTAGGCCTCGTTATACAGTGTGGTTGGCTCAAAAAAAGGTTTATTGTTTTATGGTATTGAAAAAAACAGTTTTTCAAGCCCTTTCCTTTTTAATTGGGGGGAAAGAGAGGTTAGATAAGAAAACTCGTGTTAAGAGAAATGCAGGCAGTTGGAGGTTCCAGGTGTTTAACAGAGATAGCAAAAGTGCAGAGTGGGATGCATGTCAGCCAGGGGTTGCCAGCTCCTGCCCCTAGGCTAGGTTGTGGGAGGATCTCCCCCATATACTCCACTACCCTAAGAGTGGCCTTGGATTGCACTAACCCTTATATAAATCACGTCTGTGCCCTGAGAGACACAGGCTAGTGCAGTAGGTCTGTGGTATGACCCTGGGTTGAGCTGGGGCAGAAGGGAGATTGGGACTGACCAGGAAGGGAATACAGGGGTCCTTTAGAGAAATCAGAAAATTGACAAGAGGAAGCTGTGCAGAAATGTGGGACTGCTTTAGCAAATCCAGAACCCAGCCAGAGTAAGATTTGATCCTGACTGAGTGACTGCAGGGACAGGAAGTGGAGAAGAACTGGAACCTGGAGGGGAGGTAGAGGGACAAGGGCTCTGGGGGGAGTGGAATGGAGGACGAGCTGGGGAAGGAGGGGAAGTGGGGCTGCGTGGACAGGTAGGTGCTCAGCTCTTAATGTGTATACGTTTAGTGTCCTAGGCCCAGGAGTTTCCCCAGGGATTCTGACTCAGAGTCCAAGGCAAACCCAAGATTCTGTGGAGAGGGACAAAGGCCAGGCTCTGAGGAACTTGATGTAGGTCTTCCCATGGGGCCCGTGATGAGGAGGGTGGGAACAGGAGTCTGTGGCCAGGCATAGTGAGAGAGGCAGACCTGAGCCCTGCTCCCTCCTTGTGGGTGCTGCCAGGGGGGAGACTGAAAGAGGGGTGGCCCTGGCCTGGGTTGGAGTGAGGGTTTGAAGGGCTTTGTTCAGAAGCCAGTTATGAGTGATGGTAACACTGAGGGTGTGTGGGGCTCCACTAGCCAGGTGGGGTTTGGAGAGGGGATGAGTCCAGGGAGTGAGACAGAGCGTCAAAAGCAGGGGACCACAGCTGGGGGACCAAGGCTGGCCCAGAGCAGGCCTGATGATGGCATGGAGAGCAAGGGTGTGGGGCTGATGTTATCGTTGAGGAGAGGTGCCTAGACTTCCTGCTGGCTGTTCCTCCACTGGTTTGCTCATCCAGTACTCATTAAGGGCCAGGGCCCGACTAGGGTGTATGTACAGGCTGCCTTGCTCGGTGACAGGTAGTATGGCCTAGTGGTAAACAAAAAAGTGGGCCCTGGAGCTGAGTCCTCACCATCTTCACACCATTACCTATTAGCTGAGAGACCTAGGGAAAGTTACTTGACCGTTGTCCCATCCATAATCCCACATCAAGGATTGGATGTCGAACTAGACACAAAGTGGTTAGCCTGGCACCTGCTTTTCTTGTTCCAACCCTGCCCTTGGACAGTCCCTGCACTGCCACCAGCATCTATCCCTGCTGACACCATGCTCCCTGTAGAATGCCCTTTCCCATCTGTCTGCTTGGCAGTTCCAATGTACTACTCCTAATCCCCAGGTACTGCCCCTGACACCCATGTACCAACCCGACCCCTCACATACTGCCACCCCCCACCCCGCCCTGGGCTGCCCCTGACTGCTCTGTAAAGAGGGTTGGCCATCCCTGTCCACCTGCCCACTGGGTGACTAAGGGAAGGAGACTGCTTTGGCACATCAACAGCACTGAACAGTGCAAAGTGCTCTGGCTCTTTCTTGCTTGTTCTGTCAGCAGGTCAGAGGAGTTGAGGCCTGGAGGTGCTTCAGTAGTCTTACTGTCTTCCCCGATTGGGGGTTTGCAGGTAGTTCAGGTGAAGGCTGCCTGAGCCTTGGTTCTGGGAGATGAGAGCCAAGTTGCCGGTGAGACCAGCTGAATCCCCAGGGTGGGGGTTCCTACAGTGCCTATCTTCAGACAGGGCGAGGGCGGGGCCTTGGAGATTCCCTTCCCCAACATGGTGCCCTGGTGATGCTGCACTGTGGTGCTAAGTGGGTGCTGAGGGAAGAGGCTCCCCTGTTTGTTGCCTGCATTTCTAACTGGGCCCCTTTCGGTTCATGGCTTGTTCTTCCCACTTCCTGACCAGTGGTGAATACTGGGGACGAGTCAGCACAGGCCAGCCCACAGTGGCAGATGGTGACCACAGTGGCTCAGAGTGCAGTCTGTCAACAACCTGAGCTTCTCGGCCTGCCACCTAGAGGCACATTTCATGTGATCCTCTCGGGTCACCCAGTCACTTACAGAAATGTGTCACTGGCCCTGTTGGGGTGAGAGCAGAGTCTCACAGTGTCTACCTGAGAATGGTCCCGGGCACCCGAGCAATGGTCACGGTCAGTAAACCTCAGCTGTCACTGAAGGAGTGGTAGCAAAGAGGCTGTTCTCAGGAGTGCTGGAACCCTTGTTTTCTTGCTTTGGGGGTCTTCCAGTTTGTATCCTAAGGGCACATGCCAGGCCCCTCACATCCCCTGGGGATTTTCTTTCTGAGGGGATGTAGGGAAGGCCAGGCTGTGAGCTCAGCAGCCCACCCAGTGGCACAGCAGGGCCCATGACACTGGCAATGCAGTATCTGCGCAGGGACCCCTGAGCTGGAGGCTGCGAGGACCCTGAATGATAAGTAACCATGCCCAAGTCACAGGACTGACCCCCTGGAAAGGGAGCCACCACCAGAAAGCTCTAGAGGAGTCTAGCTGTTGTCTGTGAGGGCCCTTTGCAAGCCAGCCACAGCCCCCGAGGGAGGGTGTGCTCTTCCCTCATCTTCTGACCCAGCACAGACTCTCGCACTGCCCTGGGTGACTGATTGGCTCTGCCAGTGCCTGGTGCCGTGTGGGGGCCATGCAGCCCAGCCTTGTCCTCCCTGCCCTGTACCTTCCCGTTGGCCTCCAAGTACCTTCCCTGTCCGCAGCACCTGCTGCATTTTGTCACATCTGTTGTGCCACCTTTGCTGCAGTTGTGTCTCTTCCTTACCACATTGCACCTCAGGGGCCTTTCCTTTTGTTTTTGCTGGGGCGTTTCCTACCTGATTTTTAAAATTCCACTCCAAGGTCTTTCCTGTGAGCCTTCCCAAGCCACCTTACCTCCTCTGTGGCCTCAGCCCCTCCCGTCACTCTTCTCTGCACAGAAGCCTCTGTGTCTATAGCTGACTTTCTGGGGTCTCTCTGAATCTCCCCACCCTGCCTGCCTGTGAATTGACAATCACACAGCATGGGAGAAAGTGCTGTTACCTGCCAAGTGCATTAAAGCAAAGTTGGAGCCATTTCTAAAACTGCCTCCATTGGTTCACCCCCCAGGATGCCTGCCTAGGATTCGACCTGGGGAGGGAATGACACTTCTGTTGGACTGGGGCCTTGGAAGACCCAGCTGGCAGGGGCCCCTATTGAGGGGCTCCATAAGTGAATTGTCTGCCATTGGGCAAGCCAAGTGCTCAGTACAAATTTGCAAACAGTATTTACTTACCAGCTTTTTCTTCAGCACCTGCTGCCTTACAGGATGCTTGCAGAAGCTGTGGCCTGCCTCAGGGCTGTGTGGTCCAGGAAGAAAGTAACCTGCTTACCCATAGTCACCAAGGAGGAATAGCATGCTTGCATCTCAGGGAAGGGAGTCTGGTTTCCCAGTCACAGGAACCTAGGGAGGACTTCCTAGAGGAGGGGGTATCTGACCTGGGCATTACAGAATGGGAAGGGCTCTGCGGGTGGTGGTGGGCAGGAGAACAAAGAAGGTATGGGGAAAAGTGGGGAAGCACAGAATAGAAGACTGGACCCCTAGAAGTAGTCTGTAGTGAGCACTTCACTGCCTTGCATGGAGGCTGCACATCTGCCTGAGGGAGGAAGGAGAGCCCCTGCCCCTGCTTTCCCACAAAGTGCTCACATCACATTTTGTAGGAACTAGTCAAAATATAGCTGCAGATGGACTTTTTCCTTCCCCCAAGGCCCTGCTCACATTCCTGGGCACAGGAGGGAGCAGGACCAGGGGGGTGCTTGCAGAGAAAACAGAACCTGATGAAAGTGTAGTGAGGGTCCCCCCCTCTCCCCCAATCAGGGATAGAGCCTTGATGGAGTAGGTGGTGGCCTACCACACACAGGGCTACAGCAGGCTCTGCAGGGGTGGATGATATGGCACAGCTGGGGGGAGGGGGGAGAGTTGAGGGGGATGACATGACACAGCTGCATTGCTCCAGGCTTGTGTCTGGCCTGTGTGACCTTGGCTAAGTCACTTACCCTCTCTGAGCTTCAGTGTCTTCAGCTGAATAGCTCTCAGGAGCTTTTTGCAAACATCTCTGGGATCCAGTGTGCATCAAAGCAAGGGAAGGGTTCTGCACTATCAGAAGTTGCTTGGCGACAGGCACACTGATCCTGCAGGGCATGGTCTCATCTCCCTAGCATGGTGGACAGGGCTCTTTGGGATCTGGCCACAGTAAACTTACTACACCACCCATCTTCGTTTAGGCTATCCTGAACTTCACCCACCCTCTGACTGTACCGTGAATTCTCATACCACAGTGCCTTTGTTCCCTCTTTGAATCATGCGATGGGTCCTTTCTTTCCTTTTCTTTCTTTCTTTTTTTTTTTTGACAGGGTCTTGCTGTGTAGTCCAGGCTATCCTCAAACTCACCATCCTCCTGCCTCAGTTTCCTGAGTACTGAGAATTCAGTGTATACCACTCTGCCTGGTCCTCTTCTATTTCTTTCAAGGACATGACCAGGTATAAGCCCCATGTACCCTACATTCTGATTTTTCTGCTCCCCTTGTGTGCAACCCCAGAGGCTGTGAGCTGCCCAAGGTGAGGGAGCAGGTCAGATTGATCTGTGCCTCCAGCAACACCCAGCTCAGGGCCTGCCACAAACCATAAGGACACTCCTCTGTGCTCGTGAGTTTTGCTCTATTTGCTACCTGCTCTTCTTTCCCCCACCAGAACAAAAAGTCATTACTGTGGCTGAGGAGATGGTGGAAGGTAGAATAGGCTGAGCCAGGGATGGAGGAGCTGTGCTTTGTGGAACTGAAAGCTAAGAAGGGACCATGGTTTGACCCGGCAGTAAGCTGCTCTAGAGTGGCTACAAGGGATCCATCCTTTTTCGTTTCCTTCCTCCTTCCTTCCCTCAGCTTCATGATAACACTGCACTCCTCCGTCGGGGAGCTGGAGAACAGGAGGCCCCCAAAATCTCATGAGAGAGAGGGAAGAAGCTCTCTGACAGATGGCAGGAGCTGAGCTGGGCAGCCTGGTTGTGAGAATGAGCAGGAGAGGTGCGAATGAACCTAGTGAAGAAGGTGAGCTTCTCCAGAAGCTGTGCTTGAGAGTGTCACCACTGGTTGGGTGGCCAGAGGGTCAGCAGGGAGCAGTTCCTGAGGCCAGGTGGCTGGGCAGCAGGGGCTCTGATGAGACCTGGCTGCTGCTGCATGGAGGATGAACTGGAGGGCCAGACCTGGCTGAAGGCTGATAGTGGTAACTGTGGCAGGGGCCAAAGTCCCTGGGGGAACTGGCATGGCTGGGACCAGCTGCTGGAGACTGTGACCTACTGGATGAGGGAGGTGGGGTGAGGAAGGCCATCAGGGCCAGGAGAGCAGTGACAGCAGCTCAGGAAGTGATTGTTGGAAGAGGGCACAAGTGCAGAGGGGACTCAGTGGGGATCTTTGCAGCGGGATAGTTTTAGTTTTGGCTGTGGAGAGCCAGCCTGTTAATCAGATCATAAAAATCAGGTACCAGGGTTTTTGCAGCAAGCGCAGCAGATCAAAGCCAGGGTCGATTAGGCGCTGATTAAACATTGCCGAGGAGGGTCAGACTCATTACGGAGGAATGTACACAGGCCGGCAGCGCTGACGGGGATAATAACAGATCACGCTGGCCGCGCAGACACTGCGGCGCTCTGGGGACGAGTCCTCTGCATTGGAGCAGCCACAAGGAATGGCATGGCCATGGGCTGTCATGGGAGCAGGCGCAACCATTCCTCCTCGGTGGCCTCTGCTGGCCTCTTTGTAGCCTGTGGAGGAGACAGCTCTGCAAGCACGCTGGCAGGGACCCGGCAGGGCACAAACCTCGCTCCTTGCCATCTCTACTTACCTGTCTGCTCATACCCTTTCTGTGCGTGCAGTACCTCCTCACCAGCTACTGTCCTTTGTGTCCTAGGACTCTGCTGTGCTTCCCCCAGGAAGCCATTCCTGGCCTCCAGTCCAGGTCAGGCATCTCCATAACCCTATCCTTCTGAGTTGTCCCAGACGGGATGGTGAGTCCTTTGGTGACAGTGTGTCTCTCACGTTCTCAGAGGGCCAGGCATAGAGCAGATAGTCAGATGTGTTCACAGATCTGGGCAGAAACAAGTTCCTGGAACCACTCAGTTGGTGAAGAACAAGGCTGTGTTGGTCTCTGCTTCCCGCCTGGGAGAAGCTCAAGACTTGTGCTGAGAGGCTGCCCAGGTGGGGAGAAGCAGATGACTGATGTGGAGGCTATATGCAGGAGATCCACGGAGAGGAAAAAGGAAAAGTGCCAGGCTAAAGAGCCTGGACTTGGCCCCAGGGGCACTAGGGAGTCACTGAAGGTTCTTGATTTGGGGGCAGCAACAGAAGCCAGGCTCTGTTTCAGGAGTACTAGAGGACCTGAGTTTTCTCTGAGTCATCAGCCATGCTGGGGATGTAACCTCTACGAACTTCTTCACCTTGCAGTGTGAAGTAAGACTCACCTGCACTGGTCCCCATGCAGTACCAAGGGTCTGGGCTGGTTCTGATTGCAGAGACATGTCAGCCCAGGTGTCATGAGTAGCTCCTGGAGGCCTCTGAGCCCTCTCAGGGATATAGGCTGAACTTTTGGTTTACATACTCCACAAATGCACGCCTCTGCCTGCCAGTCCTGTGCTGGTCCTGGATGCTCTGAGGTGCTGGCATGCTGGCTCCATAAGGGGAGAGGATAGGAGGAGATGGGCTTTTGAAACCTGGTGGGGGGCCACTGGGACCCGGGAATGCTCTGACCACAGTTGCTCACTACCTGTCAGTGCATTCATTTCAGGACCATTCCACCCCTCCTATGGCCTGAGGTTCCCTGGGTTCCATTGCTCCACCTCCTGTTTAGTTCTCAGTCTTGCACTGAGAGGGGGCACTGGGTGATGAAGTCTTAAGAAGCACCTTCTAATTCTGGTTTGCACTGTTCTCCCCACCTCCCTCCCTCTCGCCCATCATAGCGTGTATAGGAGCCTAGATCTAGATCACAGTATTAAGAAGCTCCCGGAGCACCTTGGAAACGAGGAAACAGAGCATGGGTTCCAAAGTGGCAGACTGAGATGTGGACTCCCCCGGCCTGGCTGGGAACTCTTAGAGTTTGAAAGGAAGGAACACAAAAGCCCTTAACTTCCCTGCTGGAATGTGGACACTTCATCCATCCTGCTCTTCTATCTCCCCTCCAGGCCTATAAATGTCCAATTTGGGGAAAGGATTCAGCACTAAAGCCCCAGCAGAATAAGGTTGATTAAGACACCGAGCTTCATAAAATTGTCCTTGCCCTGGCAGGCTGGCGGGTCAGCATTGAGTCTCAGGCCTGGAAGGGACTGTTCAAAGCCCCTGTCCTTCTAATCCAGCTCCCTTAGCCCCACCAGCCCCATGCCCAGGTCCCTTCTGTGATGTCCTCACTGAGTGACCACCCACAGTATGCTTGAGTGTCTTTGGGGACAGGAACTTGCCACCTCCCTACCGCACTTCTAGGGACTGACACTCCTTCCCTGGTCTCCTACTCTACTACCATGTGCCAGGTCTCCTGCTGAGCCTAGGAACTCAGGAGCCAAGACAGCCCTTGCTGATTTATGCACAAGGTCTCATGTGGCCCACTCAAGGTCTCTGTAGTAGCTGGTCCCATTATCATCCCCATTTCACAGAGTAACTCATAGAGGTAGAGTAACTCACCCAGGGTCATGCAGGAAATGAGATGCAGGGCTGAGGCCTGATCCAGGATCCTTTGATGTCAGACTTTGCTCCTGGTCACTGCTCTACCAACAGCCGAGGAGTTTTTGGTGAGGGGCTTAGGCTCTGGAGACCATCTGCTTGCGTTCCACTCACACCTACCTGGTGGGAGGTCATTCTAAGGGAGCTAGAGAGTGGCAGTGCTCCAGTGAGTGCCTGGCCATGGGTTAATGCTCAAGAGGGACACCATGTGGCCCAGCATTGTAACAGAGGAAGCCCTCTCTCTCTTGGCCCTCTGTCTCCCCATCTGTAGAGTGGCAGAGTTGGCTGAGGTGGTCTTTGTTACTTCCCATCTGGTGTGCTCTTGTGAGCGCCTGCTGCACTGTGTGGAAGGACAGCCCCTCCCAGACCAGCTAAAGGACAGAGGTTCCTCCTGGTCCTTCCCTGCTCACCTGCCCCTGACTCTGGTTATCACTCATGAGCAAGCTGTTCAGACAGCAGTGTGATGAGTTCCAGTAAGCAAACTGCACCAGGGAAGAGCAGCCATTCTGGGACGCCAGCATGCAGGGCTACTCCCAGGGCTTTTGCCATCTCTTGGGATCCAGCATCCCTTGGGTATCATTTGGCAAAGGCAGCCCTGAGGAAACCCTTGGGATGTTCACGTCCACTTTTTTTTCACACATCTCCCACCAGGCTGTGAGCTCCTCCCAGGACATGGAGGGTCTGGGCCTGGCTCATCTTTCACACCTCTAGCTGGCCTAGGGCCCACCAGGTGTTTGAAGGAGCAGTCGTGGTGGGTCCAGGAACCCGGGTGCTGAAGGGCTGTGGAGAGGAGCGGGGCTCCTCACCTTTACAACAGGAAGCATCTGTGCAGGCCTGAAATGGCCCTGCCGGCCCTGTGCCAAGAGTTTATTGCACACAGCATAGCAATTTCAAATTTCCTTTATTCTCCAGGAGCCGATGAATTAGTTGAAAGATTGGGAACACTTGCAGAGTAGCCAACACAGTGGTTTTAAGTTCATGCTGCATAAACTCAGCACAGGAGTGGGGCAGGGAGCTGGGAGAGAAGGGACGATTGGCTGTGTGGCTCCTCGAGGGAAGTGAGCCCCCTGAAAGGGGGTCTGAGCCCAGCTCCTCCACCTGCCCACCTGTGATCCTCAGCCTGTTCAGGGGAGGGTGAGATGTCCATCTCCATGGGAAGTCCTCTCTGTCCCAGGGACCTGGAGAGGGCTGCTTCTCAAGTGTGTGTGGGATGGGCTACCACTGGAGGGCTCTGCCCTGTCTTACCCGCCCTTCTTGATAGTCCTTGGAAAGAAATCCCATGCTGTAGCCACGAGGTTTTAGGAAGACCAGTCCCTTTCCTTGTTAGTACAAAGACTACACGTTTTCTTGGCTACTTGTGATGCTGGGACACAGCTTGCCCAGCTGGTGGCATCCATTTCTCTTCTCTGCTCAGTTTTGCATGAGCTCTTCTTGATCTGTTGTTGGTCCAGGGCCCTCTCCTTGGTCTGGCCGGCATATTCCACCTCTTCAGGATTGTCTCTGGAGTATCCATGCCGGTGAGGGGCAGAGGATGACAATGGACCCAATGAGCCAGCCGGGCTGTCCTGGTCTTTGCCCATTATGGGCTGTAACCCTGGTTGCAATGGGGAAGGCATGCCACACACCAATGACCGAGTCTATTTACTCCTGCTGGGCCCATGTTACACAGCCTTGTGCTTACGTGAGGTACCAGTGCAGCAGAGATGTAGTCTTTTCTTCCTTAGCTTAGTTGCAGAAGCTCAGAGGCTCATGTGGACCTGGGGCTGGAAAGTGGGACCTGTACGCTTCCCTCTGATTGGACACACAGTGTCAGTGTAGTCGGGCTCGAGGCCTGGGAACCATGACACAGCTGTGTCTACAGTAGAGGTTTCCTGGCCAGTGTCTGCTGCAGCGTGGACAGATGGGAGGGTGACGGATGGTCATCTTTTGGAGAAGTTCACCTTGGGTACAGTAAGGAAAAGCTCTGGCAGGCAGTGAATTCCAAGTCTTTAGAGTAGTGCCCTGCTCACTTAAACAGCAGTGGAGTTAGACGTGATGATGCCTACTGTTGAGCTGTCAGGGAGAATTAGTCTTTAAAGACCTTGATGTGGCCTGAGCTGTGTGGGTTTGGGAATGTCATTCTGTGTGTCGTAGAGCATCATATATACAGTATTACCTGTTACCACTCCCCCCATAGGATTTGTTTTCTAACCATGTGAGTTTTGAAACCATCTCTGGCATGAGCAGGAGTTGATCCCTGCATTTCCGTGTTACGTACAGTTCACAGCGCACTTTCCTTTCTGTTATTATATTTAATACTCTCAGGGTAAGGGGGTTTTATTATCTGTTTTGCAAGAGAAGAAAAAGGCTCAGAAAGGTAAAGTATCCTTTCCAAGGTGACACAGCTTTGTCAGTAGCAGAGATCTGTGGCTGTCTCCTTTTGTCCCAGCATCCCAGTTTTGTACTGGTGCCAGTGGGTAGCAGGTCTCAGAATGGATAGAGTCCACTTCCTCCCAAAGAACCTGGATTTGTGGACAGAGAATAAGTTAGCTTAGTCTTTTGGGGCCTGTGTGTTCCCTTCTATGACATGGGTGTGATAGAAGTCTCTCTCCTTGCCTTTTCCCACTAGAGCATTGAAGGCAGATGCTGTATTTGATGGGAAAAAGTTTTAAGCCATTAGCAGCTGAGACATGATAGACAGCCTTTCAGATTCTTGCTGTGAATAGAGTTGCGTGGAAGCCTCCTCAACCCCCACCCCCACCTTTCCTGGCCTCTCCTGGCCTCTCCCTCCATTTTTCTAAGCCTGCTCTGTGTCCAGCTGTGGGCCTGGCACTAGACACCTGGAGAATCTGATCTGGTCCTGACCTTGAGAAGTTCATAGACATGTGACCTGGTCAAGGGCCAGTGAAGGGATTTCCATACCTGCTGTGATATCAGGACCCTTGGGTGTTGTAAGGGCATGGGGAGCCCTTCACAAGGGCTGCCTCAGGTGGGGGTGGAAGCAGGTGGTCTTCACTGAGACTCCTTTTTTAAGGAAAGGCCAGTGAGCTGCAGAGAAATGGAGAAGTAGGGCTGGCATTGTCCCCAAAAGAGCCCCATGTCCAGCACTGTTCAGGGCCTTCCAGACCTCCCGCGCCCTCTGCATGCAGTGCAGGCTGGCAGGCTGACCACTGTCCTGAGGTGACCTGCTCAGAGTGGTGCAGGCGTCATCCAGGAGGCATGGAGGGGGCTCTAGCCCTCCTCCCTGTTCTTCAGAAACCCTTGCCTCTGCCTGCCTCTGTGTAAATGGGGGACGTGGCTTTGGGGCATGAGCAAGAGCTGGGCCACCTGAGGTTCAGGGTGGGTATCAGGGTCTCTGGGTCAACACCACTTGTTCCGGGGACTCTCTTCCCCCCCCCTCCCTCCCTCCCACCCCGCCAGCATGCTCAGCTCTGCTGGAGCAGCAGATGCTGCAGGTCAGACGTTCAGTTCCACATCTGGTCTCCTCCTCCTTTCATCTGAAACCCAACTCGGATAGTCTCAGTAAACAAATAGTAAATTCAACAATACAGTCTTCTCGAAATGCCTTGTAGTTATTTTAAGGCTGTTTGGGGGTTTATTTTAATTGCAAGCCCAGCTCCCACAGGCATCCAGCTGCTGGGGGCACTCTTGTCTGTTGCCTCCCAACCCCTCCTCAGGGACCCCAGCCCCTTCTCATCAGAGGCCCTGCTGGCCTGGCACTGGCGGTGATAGAGGGAGACAGAAGGCCATGGCCCCATGTGTGTCCTCCTGCTGTGTCGCAGAACCCAGCTGCTGAAGTGGCAGAGGACCTGTGCCTGGTGGAGAGAAGATAGGGAAGAAGGGTGGCTCCCAGGCCCTCAGGCTGTGGAGGAGCAGAGGGAAGGTGAACGGGGTTGGTTTTAGGTTTGCCCTTAGGAACCAGGACCACACACAGGCTCAACCCCACTGATGGCAGACATGGGTCAGAAAGTTGGGTCCTTTGGCTGGGAGGGACCTGAGGGGACAAGCTTGTTCACTGCTTTCCTTCTATAGTTAAGGAGACTGAGGGCCCGAGAAGGAGGGGACTTGTTCCTCCCTCAGCTTCCCCAGGCTGAGGGGTCTCCCTTTTTCTCTGCTCCCAGTTGGCCTGGTCCTGTCCCTACTCAGTGACATTTCTACTCAGTGGCCTTGGAAGGTGGGGCCTCTTAAGTTCCAGGAGGACTGGGCATTCCTGGTGGGTGTGCACTGGATAGGTGGTCTCCCCTCTGTGGTGTGAGGTGGGACAGGTACCAGCTTCTCTTCTTTAGCACAAATCAGAAAAGACTCAAGGGCCTGGAGGTCTGGCTTTTTGTCTGAGGCCAGGCAGGTGATCTAACCCCTCTGGGCCTCGGTTTCCTCATCTTTGTGGTGAGCTGAACAGCTAGGACCTATTTGGAGGTCACACCTCCCAGGCTCTGAGGACTGAAAGCCTGTTCTTCTGTGAAGAGACCTGGGTGGTGATTGGCAGCTCTGAACACCGGCCCTAATGGGGTCTTCGTCCTGTGGCGTGTGGTGCTTGGTGCCTCAGGGGTATGGGCAGATCAGGCTTAGCTGATCTTGGAGGGGTTTAGCTGACCTTGGACTGTCCATACTGGTGAGTTTCCTCGATGAGCCAGGGAACCGTGGAAGAATTCCACATATGAGGGCCGTTTTCTAAGTGCCTTGCACTGAGGCTGGGGGCGGGGGCAGACAAACACCAGAGCCCTGCTTATTCCCTGGGAGGGAGGGAGGCAGAACTAAGGACCCCCAGCTGGAAAGTTCTTAGCTAGGGAAAGGGGCTGGGGCGGGGTAGGGGGTGTTCAAGGGATGGCGTGAGAGCAAGTGAGAAGCCAGGGTGCTTCTCGCGGGTGCCTGGGGCTGGGTCCAATCGGAGCGGGGCCCAGGCCTTGGGAGACGTCTGGTCTGGGCCCCTCTATTTATTTGCACATCACCAGATGTAAACTAATTTGTTTAGCAAGAAAAAACACATTTTTATTGCCTTCCAAAACTGGGCTTCGTTCCTCTGGCCATCCTTTGCGCGCCGGTGGCGAGGCCAGGGAGCAGGACTTTTGGGAACAGGCCGGGGTGTGGGTGAGGCAGGGCTGTCATTTGCAGGGCGTTTCTCTGCAGTGGGCCCCAGAGCCAGCCCCCGCTCTGTCGCCACTGCCCAGGCGACTCTGGCAAGCTGTTGGCTGCTTTGTGTCCCCATTTTCTCTCCTGAAAGAGGGGGCTCATGGCTTGGCCTTCACAGAAGGAGCCTATCTGGTTCCGCCAATTCTGCTTGTTGGTGGAAAGGGGTCATGCGGATTGTTAACTATCCTGTTATGGGACCCACAGCTCCTGCAGGGAGCGCACTGTATCCCTGGCAGGCCCCTGTAGTTCAGGTTGGAAAAGGTGGGGGATGCCCCGGAGTTGTGTGGAGGGAGAATCAGAGTTTTGTGGTACCTGCTGTGTGCCTGTGGGTCTGCCAGGTGCTTTTCACATTGCTTAATCTTTGGGACCCTAAAAAAACAGATACTATTACTATTCCCATTTTGCAGATGAAGCTCAGAGAGGCCAGAGAATGGGATTTGAAGGTGCATCTGTGCAAGGCCAGTGTTCCTTCTGCCATGAGGCAAGTGTGAGAGGCAATTGTAATGGCCTGGAGGGGTCTTTAGAGCTCCCAAGGGGAAATGAGGCGGGGGAGCAGTCACAGCCTGGCTGGGCCTTCAAGGGTTCTAAGAAGCAAAGGTGGTTCTAGTCCCAGGACACAGACCTGGAACGCTGGAAGGTTAGCTTGATGGCAGAGGAGGGCTGGATGCCTGGCTTGCCTTACGAGACATGTCTGTGAGTTCTGACAGGACTCCTGCAGTGGTGGGCCTGGGGGACCTGCCATCAGGGATTGCTCAGTGCTGTGGGAAGCAGTCAGGTCACTGGGGAGCCAGGGCAGGGCTGTGGTGTTGTGGCTGGATGTCTTAGGCATGGAGGTTCCAATCTGGGTTGCTGAGCTAGGGTGTAGGGGGAGAGCTGTCAGGGGTGGCTCAGCACAGTCCACATGGCAGAGGAGGCTGAGCTGGGTACAGTGACACTTCTCTATTTAGGCCTGGATGATTGCTTTCAGAGCCAGTAGGAAGACCTGGACTCCTGTCTAGGCCTTCCTGCAAAGTTTCTCCTCACCCAGTCCCAAAAGTGGAATCGTTGAAGCTGATGCCTCTGGGGCCCGTGGAATGGGCCCCATGTTATTGCCTTCCAGAGACCTGACCAAAACCTCAAACCCCAAACCAG
Source organism: Castor canadensis (assembly GCF_047511655.1). NCBI lineage: Eukaryota > Metazoa > Chordata > Mammalia > Rodentia > Castoridae > Castor > Castor canadensis. The sequence goes on from NC_133392.1 coordinate 120,376,548, forward strand.
AGCAAATGGTGCTAATTTGCTGAATCCCAAACCGAACCCAAGGATTAATGTTTTGTTTCTGAACCAAGTCTATGATTTCTTCCTCAAAATAAAAGAAGGTTCTGTTCAAGATATTTAAAGTCTGATCTATGCCTTTTCCCCTCCCTAGCTGCCTAGGGACGCATGGACAAGGCCCTGGTGGCTGCTGGCTCTGGTTTGACTCTCTGTGCCAGGTAGAGAGAGGAGGGGGAGGGGGTGATGTGTAGCTCCAAGAAGTGGTTGTGGGGGGAGCCTTTGGTGAAAGAGGTGGTGGGACAGTGGCAGCCCTGATGGAAGCAGTCAGAAGCCCCAGGTTTGAGTCCAGACTTTGCTGCTCCATATCTGTTTAAATACTTGTTGAAGTATGGGGGCTGTCCCCTTGCCTGCAGAGCTATGAGGAGAAAGCCTCTAGAGGTGTCCATTTGCTCCTGAGGGCAGCTATGGGAGGTGTCATAATGACACCTGCCTATTCACACAGCCCCTGTTGTCATCTTCCACCTGGGTCTCCCCAGACAGGCTGGGAGACAGATGGTGTGGTCTCTCATGGGACTGGGGGATCTGAGTCCACTCAGAGTGGGGCTGTGACTTGCCCAAAGTTAGGCCCTTGTTTGGGACTGAGCCAGGGAAGCAGTGGTAGGCAGAGCACAGGCTTCTGTGTCAGCTCCTCCTGCTCCTGCTGTGTGACCAAAGGCAGACCACCAGACCTCGCTAAGACTTCTTTCTAAAAGGGGAATCATATTCCAAGAGAATAAATTTATTGTCTTGCTCAAATTAAAGCCACCAGCACAGAGCCTGGCATACAGAGGTGCTCAGAGGGATTAATGAATGAGTACAGCAGTGAAGGTGATGTTGAGTCAAGGTCAGGGAAAGAAGCTGTTTGGGGAACTCCAGGTTGTTGGAGTTGTGCAGATGCCACCTTTAGTCCTGGTCTGGCAAAGTGGAAGGCCTGAGAGAGCTAGCTGTTGCCAGATAAGATGCCAGGTGCCTCAGCCTGGCCTCTAGCAGCACTGTGTGTAGGCAGCCTGTGTGCCTGTGTAGGCAGGGCCCAGTGGTTTGAAATCTCCACTTGGTTCACATCACACTGCTGGAATGACATCAGGCCAGTCTTGGCCTTCTCTGGGCCTCAGTTTTCCTCTTCTGTAGAATGGAGCTCTCGGGTTCCTGGCAGCCCTTATGGGGACAGCATCAGGTTGATCTCAAGGGCCTCTGTGTGAGGCCACACAGTGTGGTTGTCATGCCACACTATTGAACACCTCCTTACACACCCCTGGGAGGGTCCTGTGACTTTTTCCTGGGCCTGAGCTGTGTTTGCCATGTCCCTCTCAGTGTGTCAGGGCTCCCAACCAGGCACCTGGTAACAGGAGCGGTAAGAACTCGCAGGTGTG